>NC_135267.1:56982015-57294182 GCF_051311805.1 Agelaius phoeniceus
TGCACTAATAGCATCTGGGAAAGATTTTCTCCTTTTTTTATTTTAGACTTTTTCAGTGTCCATACCATGTCCCTCATATCTTCCCCTCCACGTTTCGTCTTCCTCCTTGACATTTTCCCCTGCTTTTGCAATGTCTGGGAGCTTAGTTTTGGCGTGTTTGGGGATTTTGCACTGCTCTGCTATAATCCCGGTCCATTTTCTTATAGTCACTAAATTGCCCAAATTTCCCAATTTTTTTTTTTTTCTCCTCCACTTGCAATTCCTTTGAAGGTATCTCCATTCCAGCCTGTTTGTAAGTCCTTCTTTTCTCTTTTGGCCTTCAGCGGGGATCAATTTTGGCAAGCTTTGCTGCATGTGCCTGCACTAATAGCATCTGGGAAAGATTTTCTCCTTTTTTTATTTTAGACTTTTTCAGTGTCCATACCATGTCCCTCATATCTTCCCCTCAAGGTTTTGTCTTCCTCCTTGACTTTTTCCCCTGCTTTTGCAACATTTGTCAGCTCAGTTTTGGCATGTTTTGGTCCTTTGCAGTGCAGCTCATTTCCTCACAGACCATTTCTTGAAGACACTACAACTCCCGATTTTCTGCAGTTTTTTGCCTTTTTTTCCTTTGGATTTCATTTGATCCCATCTCCTTTCCAGAGTGTTTGTTGGCCTTTCTTTTTGGGTTCGCAAGATTCCGTTTCCCTTCCCGAAAGGAAATTTCATTTCCTTTCGGGAAGGGAAACGGAATCTTGCGATTTCAATGGCCACCAAGAGAGGAATCTTTGGTGCATGTCCCTGCCCTTGATGACATGCCATGACTTTTGATGGCTTTGACTTTGCGAAAGATTTTTTTCGGGTTTTTTGAATTCTTTTTAAGCATCCATGCCATGTCTCTTATATTTTCCCCTCCATGTTGTGTCTTCCTCCTTGACATTTTTTCCTGCTTTTGCAATGTCTGGGAGCTTAGTTTTGGCATGTTTGGGGATTTTGCACTGCTCTGCTATAATCCCGGTCCATTTTCTTATAGTCACTAAATTGCCCAAATTTCCCAATTTTTTTTTTTTTCTCCTCCAATTGCAATTCCTTTGAAGGTATCTCCATTCCAGCCTGTTTGTAAGTCCTTCTTATCTCTTTTGGCCTTCAGCGGGGATCAATTTTGGCAAGCTTTGCTGCATGTGCCTGCACTAATAGCATATGGGAAAGATTTTTTCCATTTTCATTTTCAATTTTTTTAAGTGTCCTTACCACATCCCTGATATCTTCCCCTCCACGTTTCGTCTTCCTCCTTGACATTTTCCCCTGCTTTTGCAATGTCTGGGAGCTTAGTTTTGGCGTGTTTGGGGATTTTGCACTGCTCTGCTATAATCCCGGTCCATTTTCTTATAGTCACTAAATTGCCCAAATTTCCCAATTTTTTTTTTTTTTCTCCTCCACTTGCAATTCCTTTGAAGGTATCTCCATTCCAGCCTGTTTGTAAGTCCTTCTTTTCTCTTTTGGCCTTCAGCGGGGATCAATTTTGGCAAGCTTTGCTGCATGTGCCTGCACTAATAGCATATGGGAAAGATTTTCTCCTTTTTTTTTTTTTTAGATTTTTTCAGTGTCCATACCATGTCCCTGATATCTTCCCCTCCATGTTGTGTCTTCCTCCTTGACATTTTTTCCTGCTTTTGCATTGTCTGGGCGCTTAGTTTTGCCATGTTTTGGGATTTTGCACTGCTCTGCTATAATCCCGGTCCATTTTCTTATAGTCACTAAATTGCCCAAATTTCCCAATTTTCTTTTTTTTTCTCCTCCACTTGCAATTCCTTTGATGGTATCTCCATTCCAGCCTGTTTGTAAGTCCTTCTTTTCTCTTTTGGCCTTCAGCGGGGATCAATTTTGGCAAGCTTTGCTGCATGTGCCTGCACTAATAGCATCTGGGAAAGATTTTCTCCTTTTTTTATTTTAGACTTTTTCAGTGTCCATACCATGTCCCTCATATCTTCCCCTCAAGGTTTTGTCTTCCTCCTTGACTTTTTCCCCTGCTTTTGCAACATTTGTCAGCTCAGTTTTGGCATGTTTTGGTCCTTTGCAGTGCAGCTCATTTCCTCACAGACCATTTCTTGAAGACACTACAACTCCCGATTTTCTGCAGTTTTTTGCCTTTTTTTCCTTTGGATTTCATTTGATCCCATCTCCTTTCCAGAGTGTTTGTTGGCCTTTCTTTTTGGGTTCGCAAGATTCCGTTTCCCTTCCCGAAAGGAAATGAAATTTCCTTTCGGGAAGGGAAACGGAATCTTGCGATTTCAATGGCCACCAAGAGAGGAATCTTTGGTGCATGTCCCTGCCCTTGATGACATGCCATGACTTTTGATGGCTTTGACTTTGCGAAAGATTTTTTTCGGGTTTTTTGAATTCTTTTTAAGCATCCATGCCATGTCTCTTATATTTTCCCCTCCATGTTGTGTCTTCCTCCTTGACATTTTTTCCTGCTTTTGCAATGTCTGGGAGCTTAGTTTTGGCATGTTTGGGGATTTTGCACTGCTCTGCTATAATCCCGGTCCATTTTCTTATAGTCACTAAATTGCCCAAATTTCCCAATTTTCTTTTTTTTTCTCCTCCAATTGCAATTCCTTTGAAGGTATCTCCATTCCAGCCTGTTTGTAAGTCCTTCTTATCTCTTTTGGCCTTCAGCGGGGATCAATTTTGGCAAGCTTTGCTGCATGTGCCTGCACTAATAGCATATGGGAAAGATTTTCTCCTTTTTTTTTTTTTTAGATTTTTTCAGTGTCCATACCATGTCCCTGATATCTTCCCCTCCATGTTGTGTCTTCCTCCTTGACATTTTTTCCTGCTTTTGCATTGTCTGGGAGCTTAGTTTTGCCATGTTTTGGGATTTTGCACTGCTCTGCTATAATCCCGGGCCATTTTCTTATAGTCACTAAATTGCCCAAATTTCCCAATTTTCTTTTTTTTTCTCCTCCACTTGCAATTCCTTTGATTGTATCTCCATTCCAGCCTGTTTGTAAGTCCTTCTTATCTCTTTTGGCCTTCAGCGGGGATCAATTTTGGCAAGCTTTGCTGCATGTGCCTGCACTAATAGCATCTGGGAAAGATTTTCTCCTTTTTTTATTTTAGACTTTTTCAGTGTCCATACCATGTCCCTCATATCTTCCCCTCCACGTTTCGTCTTCCTCCTTGACATTTTCCCCTGCTTTTGCAATGTCTGGGAGCTTAGTTTTGGCGTGTTTGGGGATTTTGCACTGCTCTGCTATAATCCCGGTCCATTTTCTTATAGTCACTAAATTGCCCAAATTTCCCAATTTTTTTTTTTTTCTCCTCCACTTGCAATTCCTTTGAAGGTATCTCCATTCCAGCCTGTTTGTAAGTCCTTCTTTTCTCTTTTGGCCTTCAGCGGGGATCAATTTTGGCAAGCTTTGCTGCATGTGCCTGCACTAATAGCATCTGGGAAAGATTTTCTCCTTTTTTTATTTTAGACTTTTTCAGTGTCCATACCATGTCCCTCATATCTTCCCCTCAAGGTTTTGTCTTCCTCCTTGACTTTTTCCCCTGCTTTTGCAACATTTGTCAGCTCAGTTTTGGCATGTTTTGGTCCTTTGCAGTGCAGCTCATTTCCTCACAGACCATTTCTTGAAGACACTACAACTCCCGATTTTCTGCAGTTTTTTGCCTTTTTTTCCTTTGGATTTCATTTGATCCCATCTCCTTTCCAGAGTGTTTGTTGGCCTTTCTTTTTGGGTTCGCAAGATTCCGTTTCCCTTCCCGAAAGGAAATGAAATTTCCTTTCGGGAAGGGAAACGGAATCTTGCGATTTCAATGGCCACCAAGAGAGGAATCTTTGGTGCATGTCCCTGCCCTTGATGACATGCCATGACTTTTGATGGCTTTGACTTTGCGAAAGATTTTTTTCGGGTTTTTTGAATTCTTTTTAAGCATCCATGCCATGTCTCTTATATTTTCCCCTCCATGTTGTGTCTTCCTCCTTGACATTTTTTCCTGCTTTTGCAATGTCTGGGAGCTTAGTTTTGGCATGTTTGGGGATTTTGCACTGCTCTGCTATAATCCCGGGCCATTTTCTTATAGTCACTAAATTGCCCAAATTTCCCAATTTTTTTTTTTTTCTCCTCCAATTGCAATTCCTTTGAAGGTATCTCCATTCCAGCCTGTTTGTAAGTCCTTCTTATCTCTTTTGGCCTTCAGCGGGGATCAATTTTGGCAAGCTTTGCTGCATGTGCCTGCACTAATAGCATATGGGAAAGATTTTTTCCATTTTCATTTTCAATTTTTTTAAGTGTCCTTACCACATCCCTGATATCTTCCCCTCCACGTTTCGTCTTCCTCCTTGACATTTTCCCCTGCTTTTGCAATGTCTGGGAGCTTAGTTTTGGCGTGTTTGGGGATTTTGCACTGCTCTGCTATAATCCCGGTCCATTTTCTTATAGTCACTAAATTGCCCAAATTTCCCAATTTTTTTTTTTTTTCTCCTCCACTTGCAATTCCTTTGAAGGTATCTCCATTCCAGCCTGTTTGTAAGTCCTTCTTTTCTCTTTTGGCCTTCAGCGGGGATCAATTTTGGCAAGCTTTGCTGCATGTGCCTGCACTAATAGCATATGGGAAAGATTTTCTCCTTTTTTTTTTTTTTAGATTTTTTCAGTGTCCATACCATGTCCCTGATATCTTCCCCTCCATGTTGTGTCTTCCTCCTTGACATTTTTTCCTGCTTTTGCATTGTCTGGGCGCTTAGTTTTGCCATGTTTTGGGATTTTGCACTGCTCTGCTATAATCCCGGTCCATTTTCTTATAGTCACTAAATTGCCCAAATTTCCCAATTTTCTTTTTTTTTCTCCTCCACTTGCAATTCCTTTGATGGTATCTCCATTCCAGCCTGTTTGTAAGTCCTTCTTTTCTCTTTTGGCCTTCAGCGGGGATCAATTTTGGCAAGCTTTGCTGCATGTGCCTGCACTAATAGCATCTGGGAAAGATTTTCTCCTTTTTTTATTTTAGACTTTTTCAGTGTCCATACCATGTCCCTCATATCTTCCCCTCAAGGTTTTGTCTTCCTCCTTGACTTTTTCCCCTGCTTTTGCAACATTTGTCAGCTCAGTTTTGGCATGTTTTGGTCCTTTGCAGTGCAGCTCATTTCCTCACAGACCATTTCTTGAAGACACTACAACTCCCGATTTTCTGCAGTTTTTTGCCTTTTTTTCCTTTGGATTTCATTTGATCCCATCTCCTTTCCAGAGTGTTTGTTGGCCTTTCTTTTTGGGTTCGCAAGATTCCGTTTCCCTTCCCGAAAGGAAATGAAATTTCCTTTCGGGAAGGGAAACGGAATCTTGCGATTTCAATGGCCACCAAGAGAGGAATCTTTGGTGCATGTCCCTGCCCTTGATGACATGCCATGACTTTTGATGGCTTTGACTTTGCGAAAGATTTTTTTCGGGTTTTTTGAATTCTTTTTAAGCATCCATGCCATGTCTCTTATATTTTCCCCTCCATGTTGTGTCTTCCTCCTTGACATTTTTTCCTGCTTTTGCAATGTCTGGGAGCTTAGTTTTGGCATGTTTGGGGATTTTGCACTGCTCTGCTATAATCCCGGTCCATTTTCTTATAGTCACTAAATTGCCCAAATTTCCCAATTTTCTTTTTTTTTCTCCTCCAATTGCAATTCCTTTGAAGGTATCTCCATTCCAGCCTGTTTGTAAGTCCTTCTTATCTCTTTTGGCCTTCAGCGGGGATCAATTTTGGCAAGCTTTGCTGCATGTGCCTGCACTAATAGCATATGGGAAAGATTTTCTCCTTTTTTTTTTTTTTAGATTTTTTCAGTGTCCATACCATGTCCCTGATATCTTCCCCTCCATGTTGTGTCTTCCTCCTTGACATTTTTTCCTGCTTTTGCATTGTCTGGGAGCTTAGTTTTGCCATGTTTTGGGATTTTGCACTGCTCTGCTATAATCCCGGGCCATTTTCTTATAGTCACTAAATTGCCCAAATTTCCCAATTTTCTTTTTTTTTCTCCTCCACTTGCAATTCCTTTGATTGTATCTCCATTCCAGCCTGTTTGTAAGTCCTTCTTATCTCTTTTGGCCTTCAGCGGGGATCAATTTTGGCAAGCTTTGCTGCATGTGCCTGCACTAATAGCATCTGGGAAAGATTTTCTCCTTTTTTTATTTTAGACTTTTTCAGTGTCCATACCATGTCCCTCATATCTTCCCCTCCACGTTTCGTCTTCCTCCTTGACATTTTCCCCTGCTTTTGCAATGTCTGGGAGCTTAGTTTTGGCGTGTTTGGGGATTTTGCACTGCTCTGCTATAATCCCGGTCCATTTTCTTATAGTCACTAAATTGCCCAAATTTCCCAATTTTTTTTTTTTTCTCCTCCACTTGCAATTCCTTTGAAGGTATCTCCATTCCAGCCTGTTTGTAAGTCCTTCTTTTCTCTTTTGGCCTTCAGCGGGGATCAATTTTGGCAAGCTTTGCTGCATGTGCCTGCACTAATAGCATCTGGGAAAGATTTTCTCCTTTTTTTATTTTAGACTTTTTCAGTGTCCATACCATGTCCCTCATATCTTCCCCTCAAGGTTTTGTCTTCCTCCTTGACTTTTTCCCCTGCTTTTGCAACATTTGTCAGCTCAGTTTTGGCATGTTTTGGTCCTTTGCAGTGCAGCTCATTTCCTCACAGACCATTTCTTGAAGACACTACAACTCCCGATTTTCTGCAGTTTTTTGCCTTTTTTTCCTTTGGATTTCATTTGATCCCATCTCCTTTCCAGAGTGTTTGTTGGCCTTTCTTTTTGGGTTCGCAAGATTCCGTTTCCCTTCCCGAAAGGAAATTTCATTTCCTTTCGGGAAGGGAAACGGAATCTTGCGATTTCAATGGCCACCAAGAGAGGAATCTTTGGTGCATGTCCCTGCCCTTGATGACATGCCATGACTTTTGATGGCTTTGACTTTGCGAAAGATTTTTTTCGGGTTTTTTGAATTCTTTTTAAGCATCCATGCCATGTCTCTTATATTTTCCCCTCCATGTTGTGTCTTCCTCCTTGACATTTTTTCCTGCTTTTGCAATGTCTGGGAGCTTAGTTTTGGCATGTTTGGGGATTTTGCACTGCTCTGCTATAATCCCGGGCCATTTTCTTATAGTCACTAAATTGCCCAAATTTCCCAATTTTTTTTTTTTTCTCCTCCAATTGCAATTCCTTTGAAGGTATCTCCATTCCAGCCTGTTTGTAAGTCCTTCTTATCTCTTTTGGCCTTCAGCGGGGATCAATTTTGGCAAGCTTTGCTGCATGTGCCTGCACTAATAGCATATGGGAAAGATTTTTTCCATTTTCATTTTCAATTTTTTTAAGTGTCCTTACCACATCCCTGATATCTTCCCCTCCACGTTTCGTCTTCCTCCTTGACATTTTCCCCTGCTTTTGCAATGTCTGGGAGCTTAGTTTTGGCGTGTTTGGGGATTTTGCACTGCTCTGCTATAATCCCGGGCCATTTTCTTATAGTCACTAAATTGCCCAAATTTCCCAATTTTTTTTTTTTTTCTCCTCCACTTGCAATTCCTTTGAAGGTATCTCCATTCCAGCCTGTTTGTAAGTCCTTCTTTTCTCTTTTGGCCTTCAGCGGGGATCAATTTTGGCAAGCTTTGCTGCATGTGCCTGCACTAATAGCATATGGGAAAGATTTTTTCCATTTTCATTTTCAATTTTTTTAAGTGTCCTTACCATGTCCCTCATATCTTCCCCTCCACGTTTCGTCTTCCTCCTTGACATTTTCCCCTGCTTTTGCAATGTCTGGGAGCTTAGTTTTGGCGTGTTTGGGGATTTTGCACTGCTCTGCTATAATCCCGGGCCAGTTTCTTATAGTCACTAAATTGCCCAAATTTCCCAATTTTTTTTTTTTTTCTCCTCCACTTGCAATTCCTTTGAAGGTATCTCCATTCCAGCCTGTTTGTAAGTCCTTCTTTTCTCTTTTGGCCTTCAGCGGGGATCAATTTTGGCAAGCTTTGCTGCATGTGCCTGCACTAATAGCATCTGGGAAAGATTTTCTCCTTTTTTTATTTTAGACTTTTTCAGTGTCCATACCATGTCCCTCATATCTTCCCCTCAAGGTTTTGTCTTCCTCCTTGACTTTTTCCCCTGCTTTTGCAACATTTGTCAGCTCAGTTTTGGCATGTTTTGGTCCTTTGCAGTGCAGCTCATTTCCTCACAGACCATTTCTTGAAGACACTACAACTCCCGATTTTCTGCAGTTTTTTGCCTTTTTTTCCTTTGGATTTCATTTGATCCCATCTCCTTTCCAGAGTGTTTGTTGGCCTTTCTTTTTGGGTTCGCAAGATTCCGTTTCCCTTCCCGAAAGGAAATTTCATTTCCTTTCGGGAAGGGAAACGGAATCTTGCGATTTCAATGGCCACCAAGAGAGGAATCTTTGGTGCATGTCCCTGCCCTTGATGACATGCCATGACTTTTGATGGCTTTGACTTTGCGAAAGATTTTTTTCGGGTTTTTTGAATTCTTTTTAAGCATCCATGCCATGTCTCTTATATTTTCCCCTCCATGTTGTGTCTTCCTCCTTGACATTTTTTCCTGCTTTTGCAATGTCTGGGAGCTTAGTTTTGGCGTGTTTGGGGATTTTGCACTGCTCTGCTATAATCCCGGTCCATTTTCTTATAGTCACTAAATTGCCCAAATTTCCCAATTTTTTTTTTTTTTCTCCTCCACTTGCAATTCCTTTGAAGGTATCTCCATTCCAGCCTGTTTGTAAGTCCTTCTTTTCTCTTTTGGCCTTCAGCGGGGATCAATTTTGGCAAGCTTTGCTGCATGTGCCTGCACTAATAGCATATGGGAAAGATTTTCTCCTTTTTTTTTTTTTTAGATTTTTTCAGTGTCCATACCATGTCCCTGATATCTTCCCCTCCATGTTGTGTCTTCCTCCTTGACATTTTTTCCTGCTTTTGCATTGTCTGGGAGCTTAGTTTTGCCATGTTTTGGGATTTTGCACTGCTCTGCTATAATCCCGGTCCATTTTCTTATAGTCACTAAATTGCCCAAATTTCCCAATTTTCTTTTTTTTTCTCCTCCACTTGCAATTCCTTTGATTGTTGCTCCATTCCAGCCTGTTTGTAAGTCCTTCTTTTCTCTTTTGGCCTTCAGCGGGGATCAATTTTGGCAAGCTTTGCTGCATGTGCCTGCACTAATAGCATCTGGGAAAGATTTTCTCCTTTTTTTATTTTAGACTTTTTCAGTGTCCATACCATGTCCCTCATATCTTCCCCTCAAGGTTTTGTCTTCCTCCTTGACTTTTTCCCCTGCTTTTGCAACATTTGTCAGCTCAGTTTTGGCATGTTTTGGTCCTTTGCAGTGCAGCTCATTTCCTCACAGACCATTTCTTGAAGACACTACAACTCCCGATTTTCTGCAGTTTTTTGCCTTTTTTTCCTTTGGATTTCATTTGATCCCATCTCCTTTCCAGAGTGTTTGTTGGCCTTTCTTTTTGGGTTCGCAAGATTCCGTTTCCCTTCCCGAAAGGAAATGAAATTTCCTTTCGGGAAGGGAAACGGAATCTTGCGATTTCAATGGCCACCAAGAGAGGAATCTTTGGTGCATGTCCCTGCCCTTGATGACATGCCATGACTTTTGATGGCTTTGACTTTGCGAAAGATTTTTTTCGGGTTTTTTGAATTCTTTTTAAGCATCCATGCCATGTCTCTTATATTTTCCCCTCCATGTTGTGTCTTCCTCCTTGACATTTTTTCCTGCTTTTGCAATGTCTGGGAGCTTAGTTTTGGCATGTTTGGGGATTTTGCACTGCTCTGCTATAATCCCGGTCCATTTTCTTATAGTCACTAAATTGCCCAAATTTCCCAATTTTCTTTTTTTTTCTCCTCCAATTGCAATTCCTTTGAAGGTATCTCCATTCCAGCCTGTTTGTAAGTCCTTCTTATCTCTTTTGGCCTTCAGCGGGGATCAATTTTGGCAAGCTTTGCTGCATGTGCCTGCACTAATAGCATATGGGAAAGATTTTCTCCTTTTTTTTTTTTTTAGATTTTTTCAGTGTCCATACCATGTCCCTGATATCTTCCCCTCCATGTTGTGTCTTCCTCCTTGACATTTTTTCCTGCTTTTGCATTGTCTGGGAGCTTAGTTTTGCCATGTTTTGGGATTTTGCACTGCTCTGCTATAATCCCGGTCCATTTTCTTATAGTCACTAAATTGCCCAAATTTCCCAATTTTCTTTTTTTTTCTCCTCCACTTGCAATTCCTTTGAAGGTATATCCATTCCAGCCTGTTTGTAAGTCCTTCTTATCTCTTTTGGCCTTCAGCGGGGATCAATTTTGGCAAGCTTTGCTGCATGTGCCTGCACTAATAGCATATGGGAAAGATTTTTTCCATTTTCATTTTCAATTTTTTTAAGTGTCCTTACCACATCCCTGATATCTTCCCCTCCACGTTTCGTCTTCCTCCTTGACATTTTCCCCTGCTTTTGCAATGTCTGGGAGCTTAGTTTTGGCGTGTTTGGGGATTTTGCACTGCTCTGCTATAATCCCGGTCCATTTTCTTATAGTCACTAAATTGCCCAAATTTCCCAATTTTTTTTTTTTTTCTCCTCCACTTGCAATTCCTTTGAAGGTATCTCCATTCCAGCCTGTTTGTAAGTCCTTCTTTTCTCTTTTGGCCTTCAGCGGGGATCAATTTTGGCAAGCTTTGCTGCATGTGCCTGCACTAATAGCATCTGGGAAAGATTTTCTCCTTTTTTTATTTTAGACTTTTTCAGTGTCCATACCATGTCCCTCATATCTTCCCCTCAAGGTTTTGTCTTCCTCCTTGACTTTTTCCCCTGCTTTTGCAACATTTGTCAGCTCAGTTTTGGCATGTTTTGGTCCTTTGCAGTGCAGCTCATTTCCTCACAGACCATTTCTTGAAGACACTACAACTCCCGATTTTCTGCAGTTTTTTGCCTTTTTTTCCTTTGGATTTCATTTGATCCCATCTCCTTTCCAGAGTGTTTGTTGGCCTTTCTTTTTGGGTTCGCAAGATTCCGTTTCCCTTCCCGAAAGGAAATTTCATTTCCTTTCGGGAAGGGAAACGGAATCTTGCGATTTCAATGGCCACCAAGAGAGGAATCTTTGGTGCATGTCCCTGCCCTTGATGACATGCCATGACTTTTGATGGCTTTGACTTTGCGAAAGATTTTTTTCGGGTTTTTTGAATTCTTTTTAAGCATCCATGCCATGTCTCTTATATTTTCCCCTCCATGTTGTGTCTTCCTCCTTGACATTTTTTCCTGCTTTTGCAATGTCTGGGAGCTTAGTTTTGGCATGTTTGGGGATTTTGCACTGCTCTGCTATAATCCCGGTCCATTTTCTTATAGTCACTAAATTGCCCAAATTTCCCAATTTTCTTTTTTTTTCTCCTCCAATTGCAATTCCTTTGAAGGTATCTCCATTCCAGCCTGTTTGTAAGTCCTTCTTATCTCTTTTGGCCTTCAGCGGGGATCAATTTTGGCAAGCTTTGCTGCATGTGCCTGCACTAATAGCATATGGGAAAGATTTTCTCCTTTTTTTTTTTTTTAGATTTTTTCAGTGTCCATACCATGTCCCTGATATCTTCCCCTCCATGTTGTGTCTTCCTCCTTGACATTTTTTCCTGCTTTTGCATTGTCTGGGAGCTTAGTTTTGCCATGTTTTGGGATTTTGCACTGCTCTGCTATAATCCCGGTCCATTTTCTTATAGTCACTAAATTGCCCAAATTTCCCAATTTTCTTTTTTTTTCTCCTCCACTTGCAATTCCTTTGATTGTATCTCCATTCCAGCCTGTTTGTAAGTCCTTCTTTTCTCTTTTGGCCTTCAGCGGGGATCAATTTTGGCAAGCTTTGCTGCATGTGCCTGCACTAATAGCATATGGGAAAGATTTTCTCCTTTTTTTATTTTAGACTTTTTCAGTGTCCATACCATGTCCCTCATATCTTCCCCTCAAGGTTTTGTCTTCCTCCTTGACTTTTTCCCCTGCTTTTGCAACATTTGTCAGCTCAGTTTTGGCATGTTTTGGTCCTTTGCAGTGCAGCTCATTTCCTCACAGACCATTTCTTGAAGACACTACAACTCCCGATTTTCTGCAGTTTTTTGCCTTTTTTTCCTTTGGATTTCATTTGATCCCATCTCCTTTCCAGAGTGTTTGTTGGCCTTTCTTTTTGGGTTCGCAAGATTCCGTTTCCCTTCCCGAAAGGAAATGAAATTTCCTTTCGGGAAGGGAAACGGAATCTTGCGATTTCAATGGCCACCAAGAGAGGAATCTTTGGTGCATGTCCCTGCCCTTGATGACATGCCATGACTTTTGATGGCTTTGACTTTGCGAAAGATTTTTTTCGGGTTTTTTGAATTCTTTTTAAGCATCCATGCCATGTCTCTTATATTTTCCCCTCCATGTTGTGTCTTCCTCCTTGACATTTTTTCCTGCTTTTGCAATGTCTGGGAGCTTAGTTTTGGCATGTTTGGGGATTTTGCACTGCTCTGCTATAATCCCGGTCCATTTTCTTATAGTCACTAAATTGCCCAAATTTCCCAATTTTTTTTTTTTTCTCCTCCAATTGCAATTCCTTTGAAGGTATCTCCATTCCAGCCTGTTTGTAAGTCCTTCTTATCTCTTTTGGCCTTCAGCGGGGATCAATTTTGGCAAGCTTTGCTGCATGTGCCTGCACTAATAGCATATGGGAAAGATTTTTTCCATTTTCATTTTCAATTTTTTTAAGTGTCCTTACCACATCCCTGATATCTTCCCCTCCACGTTTCGTCTTCCTCCTTGACATTTTCCCCTGCTTTTGCAATGTCTGGGAGCTTAGTTTTGGCGTGTTTGGGGATTTTGCACTGCTCTGCTATAATCCCGGGCCATTTTCTTATAGTCACTAAATTGCCCAAATTTCCCAATTTTTTTTTTTTTTCTCCTCCACTTGCAATTCCTTTGAAGGTATCTCCATTCCAGCCTGTTTGTAAGTCCTTCTTTTCTCTTTTGGCCTTCAGCGGGGATCAATTTTGGCAAGCTTTGCTGCATGTGCCTGCACTAATAGCATCTGGGAAAGATTTTCTCCTTTTTTTATTTTAGACTTTTTCAGTGTCCATACCATGTCCCTCATATCTTCCCCTCAAGGTTTTGTCTTCCTCCTTGACTTTTTCCCCTGCTTTTGCAACATTTGTCAGCTCAGTTTTGGCATGTTTTGGTCCTTTGCAGTGCAGCTCATTTCCTCACAGACCATTTCTTGAAGACACTACAACTCCCGATTTTCTGCAGTTTTTTGCCTTTTTTTCCTTTGGATTTCATTTGATCCCATCTCCTTTCCAGAGTGTTTGTTGGCCTTTCTTTTTGGGTTCGCAAGATTCCGTTTCCCTTCCCGAAAGGAAATGAAATTTCCTTTCGGGAAGGGAAACGGAATCTTGCGATTTCAATGGCCACCAAGAGAGGAATCTTTGGTGCATGTCCCTGCCCTTGATGACATGCCATGACTTTTGATGGCTTTGACTTTGCGAAAGATTTTTTTCGGGTTTTTTGAATTCTTTTTAAGCATCCATGCCATGTCTCTTATATTTTCCCCTCCATGTTGTGTCTTCCTCCTTGACATTTTTTCCTGCTTTTGCAATGTCTGGGAGCTTAGTTTTGGCGTGTTTGGGGATTTTGCACTGCTCTGCTATAATCCCGGGCCATTTTCTTATAGTCACTAAATTGCCCAAATTTCCCAATTTTTTTTTTTTTCTCCTCCAATTGTAATTCCTTTGAAGGTATCTCCATTCCAGCCTGTTTGTAAGTCCTTCTTATCTCTTTTGGCCTTCAGCGGGGATCAATTTTGGCAAGCTTTGCTGCATGTGCCTGCACTAATAGCATATGGGAAAGATTTTTTCCATTTTCATTTTCAATTTTTTTAAGTGTCCTTACCACATCCCTGATATCTTCCCCTCCACGTTTCGTCTTCCTCCTTGACATTTTCCCCTGCTTTTGCAATGTCTGGGAGCTTAGTTTTGGCGTGTTTGGGGATTTTGCACTGCTCTGCTATAATCCCGGGCCATTTTCTTATAGTCACTAAATTGCCCAAATTTCCCAATTTTTTTTTTTTTTCTCCTCCACTTGCAATTCCTTTGAAGGTATCTCCATTCCAGCCTGTTTGTAAGTCCTTCTTTTCTCTTTTGGCCTTCAGCGGGGATCAATTTTGGCAAGCTTTGCTGCATGTGCCTGCACTAATAGCATCTGGGAAAGATTTTCTCCTTTTTTTATTTTAGACTTTTTCAGTGTCCATACCATGTCCCTCATATCTTCCCCTCAAGGTTTTGTCTTCCTCCTTGACTTTTTCCCCTGCTTTTGCAACATTTGTCAGCTCAGTTTTGGCATGTTTTGGTCCTTTGCAGTGCAGCTCATTTCCTCACAGACCATTTCTTGAAGACACTACAACTCCCGATTTTCTGCAGTTTTTTGCCTTTTTTTCCTTTGGATTTCATTTGATCCCATCTCCTTTCCAGAGTGTTTGTTGGCCTTTCTTTTTGGGTTCGCAAGATTCCGTTTCCCTTCCCGAAAGGAAATGAAATTTCCTTTCGGGAAGGGAAACGGAATCTTGCGATTTCAATGGCCACCAAGAGAGGAATCTTTGGTGCATGTCCCTGCCCTTGATGACATGCCATGACTTTTGATGGCTTTGACTTTGCGAAAGATTTTTTTCGGGTTTTTTGAATTCTTTTTAAGCATCCATGCCATGTCTCTTATATTTTCCCCTCCATGTTGTGTCTTCCTCCTTGACATTTTTTCCTGCTTTTGCAATGTCTGGGAGCTTAGTTTTGGCATGTTTGGGGATTTTGCACTGCTCTGCTATAATCCCGGTCCATTTTCTTATAGTCACTAAATTGCCCAAATTTCCCAATTTTTTTTTTTTTTCTCCTCCAATTGCAATTCCTTTGAAGGTATCTCCATTCCAGCCTGTTTGTAAGTCCTTCTTATCTCTTTTGGCCTTCAGCGGGGATCAATTTTGGCAAGCTTTGCTGCATGTGCCTGCACTAATAGCATATGGGAAAGATTTTTTCCATTTTCATTTTCAATTTTTTTAAGTGTCCTTACCACATCCCTGATATCTTCCCCTCCACGTTTCGTCTTCCTCCTTGACATTTTCCCCTGCTTTTGCAATGTCTGGGAGCTTAGTTTTGGCGTGTTTGGGGATTTTGCACTGCTCTGCTATAATCCCGGTCCATTTTCTTATAGTCACTAAATTGCCCAAATTTCCCAATTTTTTTTTTTTTTCTCCTCCACTTGCAATTCCTTTGAAGGTATCTCCATTCCAGCCTGTTTGTAAGTCCTTCTTTTCTCTTTTGGCCTTCAGCGGGGATCAATTTTGGCAAGCTTTGCTGCATGTGCCTGCACTAATAGCATCTGGGAAAGATTTTCTCCTTTTTTTATTTTAGACTTTTTCAGTGTCCATACCATGTCCCTCATATCTTCCCCTCAAGGTTTTGTCTTCCTCCTTGACTTTTTCCCCTGCTTTTGCAACATTTGTCAGCTCAGTTTTGGCATGTTTTGGTCCTTTGCAGTGCAGCTCATTTCCTCACAGACCATTTCTTGAAGACACTACAACTCCCGATTTTCTGCAGTTTTTTGCCTTTTTTTCCTTTGGATTTCATTTGATCCCATCTCCTTTCCAGAGTGTTTGTTGGCCTTTCTTTTTGGGTTCGCAAGATTCCGTTTCCCTTCCCGAAAGGAAATGAAATTTCCTTTCGGGAAGGGAAACGGAATCTTGCGATTTCAATGGCCACCAAGAGAGGAATCTTTGGTGCATGTCCCTGCCCTTGATGACATGCCATGACTTTTGATGGCTTTGACTTTGCGAAAGATTTTTTTCGGGTTTTTTGAATTCTTTTTAAGCATCCATGCCATGTCTCTTATATTTTCCCCTCCATGTTGTGTCTTCCTCCTTGACATTTTTTCCTGCTTTTGCAATGTCTGGGAGCTTAGTTTTGGCATGTTTGGGGATTTTGCACTGCTCTGCTATAATCCCGGGCCATTTTCTTATAGTCACTAAATTGCCCAAATTTCCCAATTTTTTTTTTTTTCTCCTCCAATTGCAATTCCTTTGAAGGTATCTCCATTCCAGCCTGTTTGTAAGTCCTTCTTATCTCTTTTGGCCTTCAGCGGGGATCAATTTTGGCAAGCTTTGCTGCATGTGCCTGCACTAATAGCATATGGGAAAGATTTTCTCCTTTTTTTTTTTTTTAGATTTTTTCAGTGTCCATACCATGTCCCTGATATCTTCCCCTCCATGTTGTGTCTTCCTCCTTGACATTTTTTCCTGCTTTTGCATTGTCTGGGAGCTTAGTTTTGCCATGTTTTGGGATTTTGCACTGCTCTGCTATAATCCCGGTCCATTTTCTTATAGTCACTAAATTGCCCAAATTTCCCAATTTTCTTTTTTTTTCTCCTCCAATTGCAATTCCTTTGAAGGTATATCCATTCCAGCCTGTTTGTAAGTCCTTCTTATCTCTTTTGGCCTTCAGCGGGGATCAATTTTGGCAAGCTTTGCTGCATGTGCCTGCACTAATAGCATATGGGAAAGATTTTTTCCATTTTCATTTTCAATTTTTTTAAGTGTCCTTACCACATCCCTGATATCTTCCCCTCCACGTTTCGTCTTCCTCCTTGACATTTTCCCCTGCTTTTGCAATGTCTGGGAGCTTAGTTTTGGCGTGTTTGGGGATTTTGCACTGCTCTGCTATAATCCCGGTCCATTTTCTTATAGTCACTAAATTGCCCAAATTTCCCAATTTTTTTTTTTTTTCTCCTCCACTTGCAATTCCTTTGAAGGTATCTCCATTCCAGCCTGTTTGTAAGTCCTTCTTTTCTCTTTTGGCCTTCAGCGGGGATCAATTTTGGCAAGCTTTGCTGCATGTGCCTGCACTAATAGCATCTGGGAAAGATTTTCTCCTTTTTTTATTTTAGACTTTTTCAGTGTCCATACCATGTCCCTCATATCTTCCCCTCAAGGTTTTGTCTTCCTCCTTGACTTTTTCCCCTGCTTTTGCAACATTTGTCAGCTCAGTTTTGGCATGTTTTGGTCCTTTGCAGTGCAGCTCATTTCCTCACAGACCATTTCTTGAAGACACTACAACTCCCGATTTTCTGCAGTTTTTTGCCTTTTTTTCCTTTGGATTTCATTTGATCCCATCTCCTTTCCAGAGTGTTTGTTGGCCTTTCTTTTTGGGTTCGCAAGATTCCGTTTCCCTTCCCGAAAGGAAATTTCATTTCCTTTCGGGAAGGGAAACGGAATCTTGCGATTTCAATGGCCACCAAGAGAGGAATCTTTGGTGCATGTCCCTGCCCTTGATGACATGCCATGACTTTTGATGGCTTTGACTTTGCGAAAGATTTTTTTCGGGTTTTTTGAATTCTTTTTAAGCATCCATGCCATGTCTCTTATATTTTCCCCTCCATGTTGTGTCTTCCTCCTTGACATTTTTTCCTGCTTTTGCAATGTCTGGGAGCTTAGTTTTGGCGTGTTTGGGGATTTTGCACTGCTCTGCTATAATCCCGGTCCATTTTCTTATAGTCACTAAATTGCCCAAATTTCCCAATTTTTTTTTTTTTTCTCCTCCACTTGCAATTCCTTTGAAGGTATCTCCATTCCAGCCTGTTTGTAAGTCCTTCTTTTCTCTTTTGGCCTTCAGCGGGGATCAATTTTGGCAAGCTTTGCTGCATGTGCCTGCACTAATAGCATATGGGAAAGATTTTCTCCTTTTTTTTTTTTTTAGATTTTTTCAGTGTCCATACCATGTCCCTGATATCTTCCCCTCCATGTTGTGTCTTCCTCCTTGACATTTTTTCCTGCTTTTGCATTGTCTGGGAGCTTAGTTTTGCCATGTTTTGGGATTTTGCACTGCTCTGCTATAATCCCGGTCCATTTTCTTATAGTCACTAAATTGCCCAAATTTCCCAATTTTCTTTTTTTTTCTCCTCCACTTGCAATTCCTTTGATTGTTGCTCCATTCCAGCCTGTTTGTAAGTCCTTCTTTTCTCTTTTGGCCTTCAGCGGGGATCAATTTTGGCAAGCTTTGCTGCATGTGCCTGCACTAATAGCATCTGGGAAAGATTTTCTCCTTTTTTTATTTTAGACTTTTTCAGTGTCCATACCATGTCCCTCATATCTTCCCCTCAAGGTTTTGTCTTCCTCCTTGACTTTTTCCCCTGCTTTTGCAACATTTGTCAGCTCAGTTTTGGCATGTTTTGGTCCTTTGCAGTGCAGCTCATTTCCTCACAGACCATTTCTTGAAGACACTACAACTCCCGATTTTCTGCAGTTTTTTGCCTTTTTTTCCTTTGGATTTCATTTGATCCCATCTCCTTTCCAGAGTGTTTGTTGGCCTTTCTTTTTGGGTTCGCAAGATTCCGTTTCCCTTCCCGAAAGGAAATGAAATTTCCTTTCGGGAAGGGAAACGGAATCTTGCGATTTCAATGGCCACCAAGAGAGGAATCTTTGGTGCATGTCCCTGCCCTTGATGACATGCCATGACTTTTGATGGCTTTGACTTTGCGAAAGATTTTTTTCGGGTTTTTTGAATTCTTTTTAAGCATCCATGCCATGTCTCTTATATTTTCCCCTCCATGTTGTGTCTTCCTCCTTGACATTTTTTCCTGCTTTTGCAATGTCTGGGAGCTTAGTTTTGGCATGTTTGGGGATTTTGCACTGCTCTGCTATAATCCCGGTCCATTTTCTTATAGTCACTAAATTGCCCAAATTTCCCAATTTTCTTTTTTTTTCTCCTCCAATTGCAATTCCTTTGAAGGTATCTCCATTCCAGCCTGTTTGTAAGTCCTTCTTATCTCTTTTGGCCTTCAGCGGGGATCAATTTTGGCAAGCTTTGCTGCATGTGCCTGCACTAATAGCATATGGGAAAGATTTTCTCCTTTTTTTTTTTTTTAGATTTTTTCAGTGTCCATACCATGTCCCTGATATCTTCCCCTCCATGTTGTGTCTTCCTCCTTGACATTTTTTCCTGCTTTTGCATTGTCTGGGAGCTTAGTTTTGCCATGTTTTGGGATTTTGCACTGCTCTGCTATAATCCCGGTCCATTTTCTTATAGTCACTAAATTGCCCAAATTTCCCAATTTTCTTTTTTTTTCTCCTCCACTTGCAATTCCTTTGAAGGTATATCCATTCCAGCCTGTTTGTAAGTCCTTCTTATCTCTTTTGGCCTTCAGCGGGGATCAATTTTGGCAAGCTTTGCTGCATGTGCCTGCACTAATAGCATATGGGAAAGATTTTTTCCATTTTCATTTTCAATTTTTTTAAGTGTCCTTACCACATCCCTGATATCTTCCCCTCCACGTTTCGTCTTCCTCCTTGACATTTTCCCCTGCTTTTGCAATGTCTGGGAGCTTAGTTTTGGCGTGTTTGGGGATTTTGCACTGCTCTGCTATAATCCCGGTCCATTTTCTTATAGTCACTAAATTGCCCAAATTTCCCAATTTTTTTTTTTTTTCTCCTCCACTTGCAATTCCTTTGAAGGTATCTCCATTCCAGCCTGTTTGTAAGTCCTTCTTTTCTCTTTTGGCCTTCAGCGGGGATCAATTTTGGCAAGCTTTGCTGCATGTGCCTGCACTAATAGCATCTGGGAAAGATTTTCTCCTTTTTTTATTTTAGACTTTTTCAGTGTCCATACCATGTCCCTCATATCTTCCCCTCAAGGTTTTGTCTTCCTCCTTGACTTTTTCCCCTGCTTTTGCAACATTTGTCAGCTCAGTTTTGGCATGTTTTGGTCCTTTGCAGTGCAGCTCATTTCCTCACAGACCATTTCTTGAAGACACTACAACTCCCGATTTTCTGCAGTTTTTTGCCTTTTTTTCCTTTGGATTTCATTTGATCCCATCTCCTTTCCAGAGTGTTTGTTGGCCTTTCTTTTTGGGTTCGCAAGATTCCGTTTCCCTTCCCGAAAGGAAATTTCATTTCCTTTCGGGAAGGGAAACGGAATCTTGCGATTTCAATGGCCACCAAGAGAGGAATCTTTGGTGCATGTCCCTGCCCTTGATGACATGCCATGACTTTTGATGGCTTTGACTTTGCGAAAGATTTTTTTCGGGTTTTTTGAATTCTTTTTAAGCATCCATGCCATGTCTCTTATATTTTCCCCTCCATGTTGTGTCTTCCTCCTTGACATTTTTTCCTGCTTTTGCAATGTCTGGGAGCTTAGTTTTGGCATGTTTGGGGATTTTGCACTGCTCTGCTATAATCCCGGTCCATTTTCTTATAGTCACTAAATTGCCCAAATTTCCCAATTTTCTTTTTTTTTCTCCTCCAATTGCAATTCCTTTGAAGGTATCTCCATTCCAGCCTGTTTGTAAGTCCTTCTTATCTCTTTTGGCCTTCAGCGGGGATCAATTTTGGCAAGCTTTGCTGCATGTGCCTGCACTAATAGCATATGGGAAAGATTTTCTCCTTTTTTTTTTTTTTAGATTTTTTCAGTGTCCATACCATGTCCCTGATATCTTCCCCTCCATGTTGTGTCTTCCTCCTTGACATTTTTTCCTGCTTTTGCATTGTCTGGGAGCTTAGTTTTGCCATGTTTTGGGATTTTGCACTGCTCTGCTATAATCCCGGTCCATTTTCTTATAGTCACTAAATTGCCCAAATTTCCCAATTTTCTTTTTTTTTCTCCTCCACTTGCAATTCCTTTGATGGTATCTCCATTCCAGCCTGTTTGTAAGTCCTTCTTATCTCTTTTGGCCTTCAGCGGGGATCAATTTTGGCAAGCTTTGCTGCATGTGCCTGCACTAATAGCATATGGGAAAGATTTTCTCCTTTTTTTATTTTAGACTTTTTCAGTGTCCATACCATGTCCCTCATATCTTCCCCTCAAGGTTTTGTCTTCCTCCTTGACTTTTTCCCCTGCTTTTGCAACATTTGTCAGCTCAGTTTTGGCATGTTTTGGTCCTTTGCAGTGCAGCTCATTTCCTCACAGACCATTTCTTGAAGACACTACAACTCCCGATTTTCTGCAGTTTTTTGCCTTTTTTTCCTTTGGATTTCATTTGATCCCATCTCCTTTCCAGAGTGTTTGTTGGCCTTTCTTTTTGGGTTCGCAAGATTCCGTTTCCCTTCCCGAAAGGAAATGAAATTTCCTTTCGGGAAGGGAAACGGAATCTTGCGATTTCAATGGCCACCAAGAGAGGAATCTTTGGTGCATGTCCCTGCCCTTGATGACATGCCATGACTTTTGATGGCTTTGACTTTGCGAAAGATTTTTTTCGGGTTTTTTGAATTCTTTTTAAGCATCCATGCCATGTCTCTTATATTTTCCCCTCCATGTTGTGTCTTCCTCCTTGACATTTTTTCCTGCTTTTGCAATGTCTGGGAGCTTAGTTTTGGCATGTTTGGGGATTTTGCACTGCTCTGCTATAATCCCGGTCCATTTTCTTATAGTCACTAAATTGCCCAAATTTCCCAATTTTTTTTTTTTTCTCCTCCAATTGCAATTCCTTTGAAGGTATCTCCATTCCAGCCTGTTTGTAAGTCCTTCTTATCTCTTTTGGCCTTCAGCGGGGATCAATTTTGGCAAGCTTTGCTGCATGTGCCTGCACTAATAGCATATGGGAAAGATTTTTTCCATTTTCATTTTCAATTTTTTTAAGTGTCCTTACCACATCCCTGATATCTTCCCCTCCACGTTTCGTCTTCCTCCTTGACATTTTCCCCTGCTTTTGCAATGTCTGGGAGCTTAGTTTTGGCGTGTTTGGGGATTTTGCACTGCTCTGCTATAATCCCGGGCCATTTTCTTATAGTCACTAAATTGCCCAAATTTCCCAATTTTTTTTTTTTTTCTCCTCCACTTGCAATTCCTTTGAAGGTATCTCCATTCCAGCCTGTTTGTAAGTCCTTCTTTTCTCTTTTGGCCTTCAGCGGGGATCAATTTTGGCAAGCTTTGCTGCATGTGCCTGCACTAATAGCATCTGGGAAAGATTTTCTCCTTTTTTTATTTTAGACTTTTTCAGTGTCCATACCATGTCCCTCATATCTTCCCCTCAAGGTTTTGTCTTCCTCCTTGACTTTTTCCCCTGCTTTTGCAACATTTGTCAGCTCAGTTTTGGCATGTTTTGGTCCTTTGCAGTGCAGCTCATTTCCTCACAGACCATTTCTTGAAGACACTACAACTCCCGATTTTCTGCAGTTTTTTGCCTTTTTTTCCTTTGGATTTCATTTGATCCCATCTCCTTTCCAGAGTGTTTGTTGGCCTTTCTTTTTGGGTTCGCAAGATTCCGTTTCCCTTCCCGAAAGGAAATGAAATTTCCTTTCGGGAAGGGAAACGGAATCTTGCGATTTCAATGGCCACCAAGAGAGGAATCTTTGGTGCATGTCCCTGCCCTTGATGACATGCCATGACTTTTGATGGCTTTGACTTTGCGAAAGATTTTTTTCGGGTTTTTTGAATTCTTTTTAAGCATCCATGCCATGTCTCTTATATTTTCCCCTCCATGTTGTGTCTTCCTCCTTGACATTTTTTCCTGCTTTTGCAATGTCTGGGAGCTTAGTTTTGGCGTGTTTGGGGATTTTGCACTGCTCTGCTATAATCCCGGGCCATTTTCTTATAGTCACTAAATTGCCCAAATTTCCCAATTTTTTTTTTTTTCTCCTCCAATTGTAATTCCTTTGAAGGTATCTCCATTCCAGCCTGTTTGTAAGTCCTTCTTATCTCTTTTGGCCTTCAGCGGGGATCAATTTTGGCAAGCTTTGCTGCATGTGCCTGCACTAATAGCATATGGGAAAGATTTTTTCCATTTTCATTTTCAATTTTTTTAAGTGTCCTTACCACATCCCTGATATCTTCCCCTCCACGTTTCGTCTTCCTCCTTGACATTTTCCCCTGCTTTTGCAATGTCTGGGAGCTTAGTTTTGGCGTGTTTGGGGATTTTGCACTGCTCTGCTATAATCCCGGGCCATTTTCTTATAGTCACTAAATTGCCCAAATTTCCCAATTTTTTTTTTTTTTCTCCTCCACTTGCAATTCCTTTGAAGGTATCTCCATTCCAGCCTGTTTGTAAGTCCTTCTTTTCTCTTTTGGCCTTCAGCGGGGATCAATTTTGGCAAGCTTTGCTGCATGTGCCTGCACTAATAGCATCTGGGAAAGATTTTCTCCTTTTTTTATTTTAGACTTTTTCAGTGTCCATACCATGTCCCTCATATCTTCCCCTCAAGGTTTTGTCTTCCTCCTTGACTTTTTCCCCTGCTTTTGCAACATTTGTCAGCTCAGTTTTGGCATGTTTTGGTCCTTTGCAGTGCAGCTCATTTCCTCACAGACCATTTCTTGAAGACACTACAACTCCCGATTTTCTGCAGTTTTTTGCCTTTTTTTCCTTTGGATTTCATTTGATCCCATCTCCTTTCCAGAGTGTTTGTTGGCCTTTCTTTTTGGGTTCGCAAGATTCCGTTTCCCTTCCCGAAAGGAAATGAAATTTCCTTTCGGGAAGGGAAACGGAATCTTGCGATTTCAATGGCCACCAAGAGAGGAATCTTTGGTGCATGTCCCTGCCCTTGATGACATGCCATGACTTTTGATGGCTTTGACTTTGCGAAAGATTTTTTTCGGGTTTTTTGAATTCTTTTTAAGCATCCATGCCATGTCTCTTATATTTTCCCCTCCATGTTGTGTCTTCCTCCTTGACATTTTTTCCTGCTTTTGCAATGTCTGGGAGCTTAGTTTTGGCATGTTTGGGGATTTTGCACTGCTCTGCTATAATCCCGGTCCATTTTCTTATAGTCACTAAATTGCCCAAATTTCCCAATTTTTTTTTTTTTTCTCCTCCAATTGCAATTCCTTTGAAGGTATCTCCATTCCAGCCTGTTTGTAAGTCCTTCTTATCTCTTTTGGCCTTCAGCGGGGATCAATTTTGGCAAGCTTTGCTGCATGTGCCTGCACTAATAGCATATGGGAAAGATTTTTTCCATTTTCATTTTCAATTTTTTTAAGTGTCCTTACCACATCCCTGATATCTTCCCCTCCACGTTTCGTCTTCCTCCTTGACATTTTCCCCTGCTTTTGCAATGTCTGGGAGCTTAGTTTTGGCGTGTTTGGGGATTTTGCACTGCTCTGCTATAATCCCGGTCCATTTTCTTATAGTCACTAAATTGCCCAAATTTCCCAATTTTTTTTTTTTTTCTCCTCCACTTGCAATTCCTTTGAAGGTATCTCCATTCCAGCCTGTTTGTAAGTCCTTCTTTTCTCTTTTGGCCTTCAGCGGGGATCAATTTTGGCAAGCTTTGCTGCATGTGCCTGCACTAATAGCATCTGGGAAAGATTTTCTCCTTTTTTTATTTTAGACTTTTTCAGTGTCCATACCATGTCCCTCATATCTTCCCCTCAAGGTTTTGTCTTCCTCCTTGACTTTTTCCCCTGCTTTTGCAACATTTGTCAGCTCAGTTTTGGCATGTTTTGGTCCTTTGCAGTGCAGCTCATTTCCTCACAGACCATTTCTTGAAGACACTACAACTCCCGATTTTCTGCAGTTTTTTGCCTTTTTTTCCTTTGGATTTCATTTGATCCCATCTCCTTTCCAGAGTGTTTGTTGGCCTTTCTTTTTGGGTTCGCAAGATTCCGTTTCCCTTCCCGAAAGGAAATGAAATTTCCTTTCGGGAAGGGAAACGGAATCTTGCGATTTCAATGGCCACCAAGAGAGGAATCTTTGGTGCATGTCCCTGCCCTTGATGACATGCCATGACTTTTGATGGCTTTGACTTTGCGAAAGATTTTTTTCGGGTTTTTTGAATTCTTTTTAAGCATCCATGCCATGTCTCTTATATTTTCCCCTCCATGTTGTGTCTTCCTCCTTGACATTTTTTCCTGCTTTTGCAATGTCTGGGAGCTTAGTTTTGGCATGTTTGGGGATTTTGCACTGCTCTGCTATAATCCCGGGCCATTTTCTTATAGTCACTAAATTGCCCAAATTTCCCAATTTTTTTTTTTTTCTCCTCCAATTGCAATTCCTTTGAAGGTATCTCCATTCCAGCCTGTTTGTAAGTCCTTCTTATC
Source organism: Agelaius phoeniceus (assembly GCF_051311805.1). Classification (NCBI taxonomy): domain Eukaryota; kingdom Metazoa; phylum Chordata; class Aves; order Passeriformes; family Icteridae; genus Agelaius; species Agelaius phoeniceus. Next base: position 57,007,028 of record NC_135267.1, read on the forward strand.
TCTTTTGGCCTTCAGCGGGGATCAATTTTGGCAAGCTTTGCTGCATGTGCCTGCACTAATAGCATATGGGAAAGATTTTCTCCTTTTTTTTTTTTTTAGATTTTTTCAGTGTCCATACCATGTCCCTGATATCTTCCCCTCCATGTTGTGTCTTCCTCCTTGACATTTTTTCCTGCTTTTGCATTGTCTGGGAGCTTAGTTTTGCCATGTTTTGGGATTTTGCACTGCTCTGCTATAATCCCGGTCCATTTTCTTATAGTCACTAAATTGCCCAAATTTCCCAATTTTCTTTTTTTTTCTCCTCCAATTGCAATTCCTTTGAAGGTATATCCATTCCAGCCTGTTTGTAAGTCCTTCTTATCTCTTTTGGCCTTCAGCGGGGATCAATTTTGGCAAGCTTTGCTGCATGTGCCTGCACTAATAGCATATGGGAAAGATTTTTTCCATTTTCATTTTCAATTTTTTTAAGTGTCCTTACCACATCCCTGATATCTTCCCCTCCACGTTTCGTCTTCCTCCTTGACATTTTCCCCTGCTTTTGCAATGTCTGGGAGCTTAGTTTTGGCGTGTTTGGGGATTTTGCACTGCTCTGCTATAATCCCGGTCCATTTTCTTATAGTCACTAAATTGCCCAAATTTCCCAATTTTTTTTTTTTTTCTCCTCCACTTGCAATTCCTTTGAAGGTATCTCCATTCCAGCCTGTTTGTAAGTCCTTCTTTTCTCTTTTGGCCTTCAGCGGGGATCAATTTTGGCAAGCTTTGCTGCATGTGCCTGCACTAATAGCATCTGGGAAAGATTTTCTCCTTTTTTTATTTTAGACTTTTTCAGTGTCCATACCATGTCCCTCATATCTTCCCCTCAAGGTTTTGTCTTCCTCCTTGACTTTTTCCCCTGCTTTTGCAACATTTGTCAGCTCAGTTTTGGCATGTTTTGGTCCTTTGCAGTGCAGCTCATTTCCTCACAGACCATTTCTTGAAGACACTACAACTCCCGATTTTCTGCAGTTTTTTGCCTTTTTTTCCTTTGGATTTCATTTGATCCCATCTCCTTTCCAGAGTGTTTGTTGGCCTTTCTTTTTGGGTTCGCAAGATTCCGTTTCCCTTCCCGAAAGGAAATGAAATTTCCTTTCGGGAAGGGAAACGGAATCTTGCGATTTCAATGGCCACCAAGAGAGGAATCTTTGGTGCATGTCCCTGCCCTTGATGACATGCCATGACTTTTGATGGCTTTGACTTTGCGAAAGATTTTTTTCGGGTTTTTTGAATTCTTTTTAAGCATCCATGCCATGTCTCTTATATTTTCCCCTCCATGTTGTGTCTTCCTCCTTGACATTTTTTCCTGCTTTTGCAATGTCTGGGAGCTTAGTTTTGGCGTGTTTGGGGATTTTGCACTGCTCTGCTATAATCCCGGGCCATTTTCTTATAGTCACTAAATTGCCCAAATTTCCCAATTTTTTTTTTTTTCTCCTCCAATTGTAATTCCTTTGAAGGTATCTCCATTCCAGCCTGTTTGTAAGTCCTTCTTATCTCTTTTGGCCTTCAGCGGGGATCAATTTTGGCAAGCTTTGCTGCATGTGCCTGCACTAATAGCATATGGGAAAGATTTTTTCCATTTTCATTTTCAATTTTTTTAAGTGTCCTTACCACATCCCTGATATCTTCCCCTCCACGTTTCGTCTTCCTCCTTGACATTTTCCCCTGCTTTTGCAATGTCTGGGAGCTTAGTTTTGGCGTGTTTGGGGATTTTGCACTGCTCTGCTATAATCCCGGGCCATTTTCTTATAGTCACTAAATTGCCCAAATTTCCCAATTTTTTTTTTTTTTCTCCTCCACTTGCAATTCCTTTGAAGGTATCTCCATTCCAGCCTGTTTGTAAGTCCTTCTTTTCTCTTTTGGCCTTCAGCGGGGATCAATTTTGGCAAGCTTTGCTGCATGTGCCTGCACTAATAGCATATGGGAAAGATTTTCTCCTTTTTTTATTTTAGACTTTTTCAGTGTCCATACCATGTCCCTCATATCTTCCCCTCAAGGTTTTGTCTTCCTCCTTGACTTTTTCCCCTGCTTTTGCAACATTTGTCAGCTCAGTTTTGGCATGTTTTGGTCCTTTGCAGTGCAGCTCATTTCCTCACAGACCATTTCTTGAAGACACTACAACTCCCGATTTTCTGCAGTTTTTTGCCTTTTTTTCCTTTGGATTTCATTTGATCCCATCTCCTTTCCAGAGTGTTTGTTGGCCTTTCTTTTTGGGTTCGCAAGATTCCGTTTCCCTTCCCGAAAGGAAATGAAATTTCCTTTCGGGAAGGGAAACGGAATCTTGCGATTTCAATGGCCACCAAGAGAGGAATCTTTGGTGCATGTCCCTGCCCTTGATGACATGCCATGACTTTTGATGGCTTTGACTTTGCGAAAGATTTTTTTCGGGTTTTTTGAATTCTTTTTAAGCATCCATGCCATGTCTCTTATATTTTCCCCTCCATGTTGTGTCTTCCTCCTTGACATTTTTTCCTGCTTTTGCAATGTCTGGGAGCTTAGTTTTGGCGTGTTTGGGGATTTTGCACTGCTCTGCTATAATCCCGGTCCATTTTCTTATAGTCACTAAATTGCCCAAATTTCCCAATTTTTTTTTTTTTTCTCCTCCACTTGCAATTCCTTTGAAGGTATCTCCATTCCAGCCTGTTTGTAAGTCCTTCTTTTCTCTTTTGGCCTTCAGCGGGGATCAATTTTGGCAAGCTTTGCTGCATGTGCCTGCACTAATAGCATCTGGGAAAGATTTTCTCCTTTTTTTATTTTAGACTTTTTCAGTGTCCATACCATGTCCCTCATATCTTCCCCTCAAGGTTTTGTCTTCCTCCTTGACTTTTTCCCCTGCTTTTGCAACATTTGTCAGCTCAGTTTTGGCATGTTTTGGTCCTTTGCAGTGCAGCTCATTTCCTCACAGACCATTTCTTGAAGACACTACAACTCCCGATTTTCTGCAGTTTTTTGCCTTTTTTTCCTTTGGATTTCATTTGATCCCATCTCCTTTCCAGAGTGTTTGTTGGCCTTTCTTTTTGGGTTCGCAAGATTCCGTTTCCCTTCCCGAAAGGAAATGAAATTTCCTTTCGGGAAGGGAAACGGAATCTTGCGATTTCAATGGCCACCAAGAGAGGAATCTTTGGTGCATGTCCCTGCCCTTGATGACATGCCATGACTTTTGATGGCTTTGACTTTGCGAAAGATTTTTTTCGGGTTTTTTGAATTCTTTTTAAGCATCCATGCCATGTCTCTTATATTTTCCCCTCCATGTTGTGTCTTCCTCCTTGACATTTTTTCCTGCTTTTGCAATGTCTGGGAGCTTAGTTTTGGCATGTTTGGGGATTTTGCACTGCTCTGCTATAATCCCGGTCCATTTTCTTATAGTCACTAAATTGCCCAAATTTCCCAATTTTTTTTTTTTTTCTCCTCCAATTGCAATTCCTTTGAAGGTATCTCCATTCCAGCCTGTTTGTAAGTCCTTCTTATCTCTTTTGGCCTTCAGCGGGGATCAATTTTGGCAAGCTTTGCTGCATGTGCCTGCACTAATAGCATATGGGAAAGATTTTTTCCATTTTCATTTTCAATTTTTTTAAGTGTCCTTACCACATCCCTGATATCTTCCCCTCCACGTTTCGTCTTCCTCCTTGACATTTTCCCCTGCTTTTGCAATGTCTGGGAGCTTAGTTTTGGCGTGTTTGGGGATTTTGCACTGCTCTGCTATAATCCCGGTCCATTTTCTTATAGTCACTAAATTGCCCAAATTTCCCAATTTTTTTTTTTTTTCTCCTCCACTTGCAATTCCTTTGAAGGTATCTCCATTCCAGCCTGTTTGTAAGTCCTTCTTTTCTCTTTTGGCCTTCAGCGGGGATCAATTTTGGCAAGCTTTGCTGCATGTGCCTGCACTAATAGCATCTGGGAAAGATTTTCTCCTTTTTTTATTTTAGACTTTTTCAGTGTCCATACCATGTCCCTCATATCTTCCCCTCAAGGTTTTGTCTTCCTCCTTGACTTTTTCCCCTGCTTTTGCAACATTTGTCAGCTCAGTTTTGGCATGTTTTGGTCCTTTGCAGTGCAGCTCATTTCCTCACAGACCATTTCTTGAAGACACTACAACTCCCGATTTTCTGCAGTTTTTTGCCTTTTTTTCCTTTGGATTTCATTTGATCCCATCTCCTTTCCAGAGTGTTTGTTGGCCTTTCTTTTTGGGTTCGCAAGATTCCGTTTCCCTTCCCGAAAGGAAATGAAATTTCCTTTCGGGAAGGGAAACGGAATCTTGCGATTTCAATGGCCACCAAGAGAGGAATCTTTGGTGCATGTCCCTGCCCTTGATGACATGCCATGACTTTTGATGGCTTTGACTTTGCGAAAGATTTTTTTCGGGTTTTTTGAATTCTTTTTAAGCATCCATGCCATGTCTCTTATATTTTCCCCTCCATGTTGTGTCTTCCTCCTTGACATTTTTTCCTGCTTTTGCAATGTCTGGGAGCTTAGTTTTGGCATGTTTGGGGATTTTGCACTGCTCTGCTATAATCCCGGGCCATTTTCTTATAGTCACTAAATTGCCCAAATTTCCCAATTTTTTTTTTTTTCTCCTCCAATTGCAATTCCTTTGAAGGTATCTCCATTCCAGCCTGTTTGTAAGTCCTTCTTATCTCTTTTGGCCTTCAGCGGGGATCAATTTTGGCAAGCTTTGCTGCATGTGCCTGCACTAATAGCATATGGGAAAGATTTTCTCCTTTTTTTTTTTTTTAGATTTTTTCAGTGTCCATACCATGTCCCTGATATCTTCCCCTCCATGTTGTGTCTTCCTCCTTGACATTTTTTCCTGCTTTTGCATTGTCTGGGAGCTTAGTTTTGCCATGTTTTGGGATTTTGCACTGCTCTGCTATAATCCCGGTCCATTTTCTTATAGTCACTAAATTGCCCAAATTTCCCAATTTTCTTTTTTTTTCTCCTCCAATTGCAATTCCTTTGAAGGTATATCCATTCCAGCCTGTTTGTAAGTCCTTCTTATCTCTTTTGGCCTTCAGCGGGGATCAATTTTGGCAAGCTTTGCTGCATGTGCCTGCACTAATAGCATATGGGAAAGATTTTTTCCATTTTCATTTTCAATTTTTTTAAGTGTCCTTACCACATCCCTGATATCTTCCCCTCCACGTTTCGTCTTCCTCCTTGACATTTTCCCCTGCTTTTGCAATGTCTGGGAGCTTAGTTTTGGCGTGTTTGGGGATTTTGCACTGCTCTGCTATAATCCCGGTCCATTTTCTTATAGTCACTAAATTGCCCAAATTTCCCAATTTTTTTTTTTTTTCTCCTCCACTTGCAATTCCTTTGAAGGTATCTCCATTCCAGCCTGTTTGTAAGTCCTTCTTTTCTCTTTTGGCCTTCAGCGGGGATCAATTTTGGCAAGCTTTGCTGCATGTGCCTGCACTAATAGCATCTGGGAAAGATTTTCTCCTTTTTTTATTTTAGACTTTTTCAGTGTCCATACCATGTCCCTCATATCTTCCCCTCAAGGTTTTGTCTTCCTCCTTGACTTTTTCCCCTGCTTTTGCAACATTTGTCAGCTCAGTTTTGGCATGTTTTGGTCCTTTGCAGTGCAGCTCATTTCCTCACAGACCATTTCTTGAAGACACTACAACTCCCGATTTTCTGCAGTTTTTTGCCTTTTTTTCCTTTGGATTTCATTTGATCCCATCTCCTTTCCAGAGTGTTTGTTGGCCTTTCTTTTTGGGTTCGCAAGATTCCGTTTCCCTTCCCGAAAGGAAATGAAATTTCCTTTCGGGAAGGGAAACGGAATCTTGCGATTTCAATGGCCACCAAGAGAGGAATCTTTGGTGCATGTCCCTGCCCTTGATGACATGCCATGACTTTTGATGGCTTTGACTTTGCGAAAGATTTTTTTCGGGTTTTTTGAATTCTTTTTAAGCATCCATGCCATGTCTCTTATATTTTCCCCTCCATGTTGTGTCTTCCTCCTTGACATTTTTTCCTGCTTTTGCAATGTCTGGGAGCTTAGTTTTGGCATGTTTGGGGATTTTGCACTGCTCTGCTATAATCCCGGTCCATTTTCTTATAGTCACTAAATTGCCCAAATTTCCCAATTTTCTTTTTTTTTCTCCTCCAATTGCAATTCCTTTGAAGGTATCTCCATTCCAGCCTGTTTGTAAGTCCTTCTTATCTCTTTTGGCCTTCAGCGGGGATCAATTTTGGCAAGCTTTGCTGCATGTGCCTGCACTAATAGCATATGGGAAAGATTTTCTCCTTTTTTTTTTTTTTAGATTTTTTCAGTGTCCATACCATGTCCCTGATATCTTCCCCTCCATGTTGTGTCTTCCTCCTTGACATTTTTTCCTGCTTTTGCATTGTCTGGGAGCTTAGTTTTGCCATGTTTTGGGATTTTGCACTGCTCTGCTATAATCCCGGTCCATTTTCTTATAGTCACTAAATTGCCCAAATTTCCCAATTTTCTTTTTTTTTCTCCTCCACTTGCAATTCCTTTGATTGTATCTCCATTCCAGCCTGTTTGTAAGTCCTTCTTTTCTCTTTTGGCCTTCAGCGGGGATCAATTTTGGCAAGCTTTGCTGCATGTGCCTGCACTAATAGCATATGGGAAAGATTTTCTCCTTTTTTTATTTTAGACTTTTTCAGTGTCCATACCATGTCCCTCATATCTTCCCCTCAAGGTTTTGTCTTCCTCCTTGACTTTTTCCCCTGCTTTTGCAACATTTGTCAGCTCAGTTTTGGCATGTTTTGGTCCTTTGCAGTGCAGCTCATTTCCTCACAGACCATTTCTTGAAGACACTACAACTCCCGATTTTCTGCAGTTTTTTGCCTTTTTTTCCTTTGGATTTCATTTGATCCCATCTCCTTTCCAGAGTGTTTGTTGGCCTTTCTTTTTGGGTTCGCAAGATTCCGTTTCCCTTCCCGAAAGGAAATGAAATTTCCTTTCGGGAAGGGAAACGGAATCTTGCGATTTCAATGGCCACCAAGAGAGGAATCTTTGGTGCATGTCCCTGCCCTTGATGACATGCCATGACTTTTGATGGCTTTGACTTTGCGAAAGATTTTTTTCGGGTTTTTTGAATTCTTTTTAAGCATCCATGCCATGTCTCTTATATTTTCCCCTCCATGTTGTGTCTTCCTCCTTGACATTTTTTCCTGCTTTTGCAATGTCTGGGAGCTTAGTTTTGGCATGTTTGGGGATTTTGCACTGCTCTGCTATAATCCCGGTCCATTTTCTTATAGTCACTAAATTGCCCAAATTTCCCAATTTTTTTTTTTTTTCTCCTCCAATTGCAATTCCTTTGAAGGTATCTCCATTCCAGCCTGTTTGTAAGTCCTTCTTATCTCTTTTGGCCTTCAGCGGGGATCAATTTTGGCAAGCTTTGCTGCATGTGCCTGCACTAATAGCATATGGGAAAGATTTTTTCCATTTTCATTTTCAATTTTTTTAAGTGTCCTTACCACATCCCTGATATCTTCCCCTCCACGTTTCGTCTTCCTCCTTGACATTTTCCCCTGCTTTTGCAATGTCTGGGAGCTTAGTTTTGGCGTGTTTGGGGATTTTGCACTGCTCTGCTATAATCCCGGTCCATTTTCTTATAGTCACTAAATTGCCCAAATTTCCCAATTTTTTTTTTTTTTCTCCTCCACTTGCAATTCCTTTGAAGGTATCTCCATTCCAGCCTGTTTGTAAGTCCTTCTTTTCTCTTTTGGCCTTCAGCGGGGATCAATTTTGGCAAGCTTTGCTGCATGTGCCTGCACTAATAGCATCTGGGAAAGATTTTCTCCTTTTTTTATTTTAGACTTTTTCAGTGTCCATACCATGTCCCTCATATCTTCCCCTCAAGGTTTTGTCTTCCTCCTTGACTTTTCCCCCTGCTTTTGCAACATTTGTCAGCTCAGTTTTGGCATGTTTTGGTCCTTTGCAGTGCAGCTCATTTCCTCACAGACCATTTCTTGAAGACACTACAACTCCCGATTTTCTGCAGTTTTTTGCCTTTTTTTCCTTTGGATTTCATTTGATCCCATCTCCTTTCCAGAGTGTTTGTTGGCCTTTCTTTTTGGGTTCGCAAGATTCCGTTTCCCTTCCCGAAAGGAAATGAAATTTCCTTTCGGGAAGGGAAACGGAATCTTGCGATTTCAATGGCCACCAAGAGAGGAATCTTTGGTGCATGTCCCTGCCCTTGATGACATGCCATGACTTTTGATGGCTTTGACTTTGCGAAAGATTTTTTTCGGGTTTTTTGAATTCTTTGTAAGCATCCATGCCATGTCTCTTATATTTTCCCCTCCATGTTGTGTCTTCCTCCTTGACATTTTTTCCTGTTTTGCAATGTCTGGGAGCTTAGTTTTGGCATGTTTGGGGATTTTGCACTGCTCTGCTATAATCCCGGGCCATTTTCTTATAGTCACTAAATTGCCCAAATTTCCCAATTTTCTTTTTTTTTCTCCTCCAATTGCAATTCCTTTGAAGGTATCTCCATTCCAGCCTGTTTGTAAGTCCTTCTTATCTCTTTTGGCCTTCAGCGGGGATCAATTTTGGCAAGCTTTGCTGCATGTGCCTGCACTAATAGCATATGGGAAAGATTTTCTCCTTTTTTTTTTTTTTAGATTTTTTCAGTGTCCATACCATGTCCCTGATATCTTCCCCTCCATGTTGTGTCTTCCTCCTTGACATTTTTTCCTGCTTTTGCATTGTCTGGGAGCTTAGTTTTGCCATGTTTTGGGATTTTGCACTGCTCTGCTATAATCCCGGTCCATTTTCTTATAGTCACTAAATTGCCCAAATTTCCCAATTTTCTTTTTTTTTCTCCTCCACTTGCAATTCCTTTGATTGTATCTCCATTCCAGCCTGTTTGTAAGTCCTTCTTTTCTCTTTTGGCCTTCAGCGGGGATCAATTTTGGCAAGCTTTGCTGCATGTGCCTGCACTAATAGCATATGGGAAAGATTTTTTCCATTTTCATTTTCAATTTTTTTAAGTGTCCTTACCATGTCCCTCATATCTTCCCCTCCACGTTTCGTCTTCCTCCTTGACATTTTCCCCTGCTTTTGCAATGTCTGGGAGCTTAGTTTTGGCGTGTTTGGGGATTTTGCACTGCTCTGCTATAATCCCGGGCCATTTTCTTATAGTCACTAAATTGCCCAAATTTCCCAATTTTTTTTTTTTTTCTCCTCCACTTGCAATTCCTTTGAAGGTATCTCCATTCCAGCCTGTTTGTAAGTCCTTCTTTTCTCTTTTGGCCTTCAGCGGGGATCAATTTTGGCAAGCTTTGCTGCATGTGCCTGCACTAATAGCATCTGGGAAAGATTTTCTCCTTTTTTTATTTTAGACTTTTTCAGTGTCCATACCATGTCCCTCATATCTTCCCCTCAAGGTTTTGTCTTCCTCCTTGACTTTTTCCCCTGCTTTTGCAACATTTGTCAGCTCAGTTTTGGCATGTTTTGGTCCTTTGCAGTGCAGCTCATTTCCTCACAGACCATTTCTTGAAGACACTACAACTCCCGATTTTCTGCAGTTTTTTGCCTTTTTTTCCTTTGGATTTCATTTGATCCCATCTCCTTTCCAGAGTGTTTGTTGGCCTTTCTTTTTGGGTTCGCAAGATTCCGTTTCCCTTCCCGAAAGGAAATGAAATTTCCTTTCGGGAAGGGAAACGGAATCTTGCGATTTCAATGGCCACCAAGAGAGGAATCTTTGGTGCATGTCCCTGCCCTTGATGACATGCCATGACTTTTGATGGCTTTGACTTTGCGAAAGATTTTTTTCGGGTTTTTTGAATTCTTTTTAAGCATCCATGCCATGTCTCTTATATTTTCCCCTCCATGTTGTATCTTCCTCCTTGACATTTTTTCCTGCTTTTGCAATGTCTGGGAGCTTAGTTTTGGCATGTTTGGGGATTTTGCACTGCTCTGCTATAATCCCGGTCCATTTTCTTATAGTCATTAAATTGCCCAAATTTCCCAATTTTTTTTTTTTTCTCCTCCAATTGTAATTCCTTTGAAGGTATCTCCATTCCAGCCTGTTTGTAAGTCCTTCTTATCTCTTTTGGCCTTCAGCGGGGATCAATTTTGGCAAGCTTTGCTGCATGTGCCTGCACTAATAGCATATGGGAAAGATTTTTTCCATTTTCATTTTCAATTTTTTTAAGTGTCCTTACCACATCCCTGATATCTTCCCCTCCACGTTTCGTCTTCCTCCTTGACATTTTCCCCTGCTTTTGCAATGTCTGGGAGCTTAGTTTTGGCGTGTTTGGGGATTTTGCACTGCTCTGCTATAATCCCGGGCCATTTTCTTATAGTCACTAAATTGCCAAAATTTCCCAATTTTTTTTTTTTTTCTCCTCCACTTGCAATTCCTTTGAAGGTATCTCCATTCCAGCCTGTTTGTAAGTCCTTCTTTTCTCTTTTGGCCTTCAGCGGGGATCAATTTTGGCAAGCTTTGCTGCATGTGCCTGCACTAATAGCATCTGGGAAAGATTTTCTCCTTTTTTTATTTTAGACTTTTTCAGTGTCCATACCATGTCCCTCATATCTTCCCCTCAAGGTTTTGTCTTCCTCCTTGACTTTTTCCCCTGCTTTTGCAACATTTGTCAGCTCAGTTTTGGCATGTTTTGGTCCTTTGCAGTGCAGCTCATTTCCTCACAGACCATTTCTTGAAGACACTACAACTCCCGATTTTCTGCAGTTTTTTGCCTTTTTTTCCTTTGGATTTCATTTGATCCCATCTCCTTTCCAGAGTGTTTGTTGGCCTTTCTTTTTGGGTTCGCAAGATTCCGTTTCCCTTCCCGAAAGGAAATTTCATTTCCTTTCGGGAAGGGAAACGGAATCTTGCGATTTCAATGGCCACCAAGAGAGGAATCTTTGGTGCATGTCCCTGCCCTTGATGACATGCCATGACTTTTGATGGCTTTGACTTTGCGAAAGATTTTTTTCGGGTTTTTTGAATTCTTTTTAAGCATCCATGCCATGTCTCTTATATTTTCCCCTCCATGTTGTGTCTTCCTCCTTGACATTTTTTCCTGCTTTTGCAATGTCTGGGAGCTTAGTTTTGGCATGTTTGGGGATTTTGCACTGCTCTGCTATAATCCCGGTCCATTTTCTTATAGTCACTAAATTGCCCAAATTTCCCAATTTTTTTTTTTTTCTCCTCCAATTGCAATTCCTTTGAAGGTATCTCCATTCCAGCCTGTTTGTAAGTCCTTCTTATCTCTTTTGGCCTTCAGCGGGGATCAATTTTGGCAAGCTTTGCTGCATGTGCCTGCACTAATAGCATATGGGAAAGATTTTTTCCATTTTCATTTTCAATTTTTTTAAGTGTCCTTACCACATCCCTGATATCTTCCCCTCCACGTTTCGTCTTCCTCCTTGACATTTTCCCCTGCTTTTGCAATGTCTGGGAGCTTAGTTTTGGCGTGTTTGGGGATTTTGCACTGCTCTGCTATAATCCCGGGCCATTTTCTTATAGTCACTAAATTGCCCAAATTTCCCAATTTTTTTTTTTTTTCTCCTCCACTTGCAATTCCTTTGAAGGTATCTCCATTCCAGCCTGTTTGTAAGTCCTTCTTTTCTCTTTTGGCCTTCAGCGGGGATCAATTTTGGCAAGCTTTGCTGCATGTGCCTGCACTAATAGCATCTGGGAAAGATTTTCTCCTTTTTTTATTTTAGACTTTTTCAGTGTCCATACCATGTCCCTCATATCTTCCCCTCAAGGTTTTGTCTTCCTCCTTGACTTTTTCCCCTGCTTTTGCAACATTTGTCAGCTCAGTTTTGGCATGTTTTGGTCCTTTGCAGTGCAGCTCATTTCCTCACAGACCATTTCTTGAAGACACTACAACTCCCGATTTTCTGCAGTTTTTTGCCTTTTTTTCCTTTGGATTTCATTTGATCCCATCTCCTTTCCAGAGTGTTTGTTGGCCTTTCTTTTTGGGTTCGCAAGATTCCGTTTCCCTTCCCGAAAGGAAATGAAATTTCCTTTCGGGAAGGGAAACGGAATCTTGCGATTTCAATGGCCACCAAGAGAGGAATCTTTGGTGCATGTCCCTGCCCTTGATGACATGCCATGACTTTTGATGGCTTTGACTTTGCGAAAGATTTTTTTCGGGTTTTTTGAATTCTTTTTAAGCATCCATGCCATGTCTCTTATATTTTCCCCTCCATGTTGTGTCTTCCTCCTTGACATTTTTTCCTGCTTTTGCAATGTCTGGGAGCTTAGTTTTGGCATGTTTGGGGATTTTGCACTGCTCTGCTATAATCCCGGTCCATTTTCTTATAGTCACTAAATTGCCCAAATTTCCCAATTTTCTTTTTTTTTCTCCTCCAATTGCAATTCCTTTGAAGGTATCTCCATTCCAGCCTGTTTGTAAGTCCTTCTTATCTCTTTTGGCCTTCAGCGGGGATCAATTTTGGCAAGCTTTGCTGCATGTGCCTGCACTAATAGCATATGGGAAAGATTTTCTCCTTTTTTTTTTTTTTAGATTTTTTCAGTGTCCATACCATGTCCCTGATATCTTCCCCTCCATGTTGTGTCTTCCTCCTTGACATTTTTTCCTGCTTTTGCATTGTCTGGGAGCTTAGTTTTGCCATGTTTTGGGATTTTGCACTGCTCTGCTATAATCCCGGTCCATTTTCTTATAGTCACTAAATTGCCCAAATTTCCCAATTTTCTTTTTTTTCTCCTCCAATTGCAATTCCTTTGAAGGTATCTCCATTCCAGCCTGTTTGTAAGTCCTTCTTATCTCTTTTGGCCTTCAGCGGGGATCAATTTTGGCAAGCTTTGCTGCATGTGCCTGCACTAATAGCATATGGGAAAGATTTTTTCCATTTTCATTTTCAATTTTTTTAAGTGTCCTTACCACATCCCTGATATCTTCCCCTCCACGTTTCGTCTTCCTCCTTGACATTTTCCCCTGCTTTTGCAATGTCTGGGAGCTTAGTTTTGGCGTGTTTGGGGATTTTGCACTGCTCTGCTATAATCCCGGTCCATTTTCTTATAGTCACTAAATTGCCCAAATTTCCCAATTTTTTTTTTTTTTCTCCTCCACTTGCAATTCCTTTGATGGTATCTCCATTCCAGCCTGTTTGTAAGTCCTTCTTATCTCTTTTGGCCTTCAGCGGGGATCAATTTTGGCAAGCTTTGCTGCATGTGCCTGCACTAATAGCATATGGGAAAGATTTTCTCCTTTTTTTATTTTAGACTTTTTCAGTGTCCATACCATGTCCCTCATATCTTCCCCTCAAGGTTTTGTCTTCCTCCTTGACTTTTTCCCCTGCTTTTGCAACATTTGTCAGCTCAGTTTTGGCATGTTTTGGTCCTTTGCAGTGCAGCTCATTTCCTCACAGACCATTTCTTGAAGACACTACAACTCCCGATTTTCTGCAGTTTTTTGCCTTTTTTTCCTTTGGATTTCATTTGATCCCATCTCCTTTCCAGAGTGTTTGTTGGCCTTTCTTTTTGGGTTCGCAAGATTCCGTTTCCCTTCCCGAAAGGAAATGAAATTTCCTTTCGGGAAGGGAAACGGAATCTTGCGATTTCAATGGCCACCAAGAGAGGAATCTTTGGTGCATGTCCCTGCCCTTGATGACATGCCATGACTTTTGATGGCTTTGACTTTGCGAAAGATTTTTTTCGGGTTTTTTGAATTCTTTTTAAGCATCCATGCCATGTCTCTTATATTTTCCCCTCCATGTTGTGTCTTCCTCCTTGACATTTTTTCCTGCTTTTGCAATGTCTGGGAGCTTAGTTTTGGCATGTTTGGGGATTTTGCACTGCTCTGCTATAATCCCGGGCCATTTTCTTATAGTCACTAAATTGCCCAAATTTCCCAATTTTCTTTTTTTTTCTCCTCCAATTGCAATTCCTTTGATGGTATCTCCATTCCAGCCTGTTTGTAAGTCCTTCTTATCTCTTTTGGCCTTCAGCGGGGATCAATTTTGGCAAGCTTTGCTGCATGTGCCTGCACTAATAGCATCTGGGAAAGATTTTCTCCTTTTTTTATTTTAGACTTTTTCAGTGTCCATACCATGTCCCTCATATCTTCCCCTCAAGGTTTCGTCTTCCTCCTTGACTTTTTCCCCTGCTTTTGCAATGTCTGGGAGCTTAGTTTTGGCGTGTTTGGGGATTTTGCACTGCTCTGCTATAATCCCGGTCCATTTTCTTATAGTCACTAAATTGCCCAAATTTCCCAATTTTCTTTTTTTTTCTCCTCCAATTGCAATTCCTTTGATGGTATCTCCATTCCAGCCTGTTTGTAAGTCCTTCTTATCTCTTTTGGCCTTCAGCGGGGATCAATTTTGGCAAGCTTTGCTGCATGTGCCTGCACTAATAGCATCTGGGAAAGATTTTCTCCTTTTTTTATTTTAGACTTTTTCAGTGTCCATACCATGTCCCTCATATCTTCCCCTCAAGGTTTTGTCTTCCTCCTTGACTTTTTCCCCTGCTTTTGCAACATTTGTCAGCTCAGTTTTGGCATGTTTTGGTCCTTTGCAGTGCAGCTCATTTCCTCACAGACCATTTCTTGAAGACACTACAACTCCCGATTTTCTGCAGTTTTTTGCCTTTTTTTCCTTTGGATTTCATTTGATCCCATCTCCTTTCCAGAGTGTTTGTTGGCCTTTCTTTTTGGGTTCGCAAGATTCCGTTTCCCTTCCCGAAAGGAAATGAAATTTCCTTTCGGGAAGGGAAACGGAATCTTGCGATTTCAATGGCCACCAAGAGAGGAATCTTTGGTGCATGTCCCTGCCCTTGATGACATGCCATGACTTTTGATGGCTTTGACTTTGCGAAAGATTTTTTTCGGGTTTTTTGAATTCTTTTTAAGCATCCATGCCATGTCTCTTATATTTTCCCCTCCATGTTGTGTCTTCCTCCTTGACATTTTTTCCTGCTTTTGCAATGTCTGGGAGCTTAGTTTTGGCATGTTTGGGGATTTTGCACTGCTCTGCTATAATCCCGGGCCATTTTCTTATAGTCACTAAATTGCCCAAATTTCCCAATTTTTTTTTTTTTTCTCCTCCACTTGCAATTCCTTTGAAGGTATCTCCATTCCAGCCTGTTTGTAAGTCCTTCTTTTCTCTTTTGGCCTTCAGCGGGGATCAATTTTGGCAAGCTTTGCTGCATGTGCCTGCACTAATAGCATATGGAAAGATTTTCTCCTTTTTTTTTTTAGATTTATCCAGTGTCCATACCATGTCCCTGATATCTTCCCCTCCATGTTGTGTCTTCCTCCTTGACATTTTTTCCTGCTTTTGCATTGTCTGGGAGCTTAGTTTTGCCATGTTTTGGGATTTTGCACTGCTCTGCTATAATCCCGGTCCATTTTCTTATAGTCACTAAATTGCCCAAATTTCCCAATTTTCTTTTTTTTTCTCCTCCACTTGCAATTCCTTTGATTGTATCTCCATTCCAGCCTGTTTGTAAGTCCTTCTTATCTCTTTTGGCCTTCAGCGGGGATCAATTTTGGCAAGCTTTGCTGCATGTGCCTGCACTAATAGCATATGGGAAAGATTTTTTCCATTTTCATTTTCAATTTTTTTAAGTGTCCTTACCACATCCCTGATATCTTCCCCTCCACGTTTCGTCTTCCTCCTTGACATTTTCCCCTGCTTTTGCAATGTCTGGGAGCTTAGTTTTGGCGTGTTTGGGGATTTTGCACTGCTCTGCTATAATCCCGGGCCATTTTCTTATAGTCACTAAATTGCCCAAATTTCCCAATTTTTTTTTTTTTTCTCCTCCACTTGCAATTCCTTTGAAGGTATCTCCATTCCAGCCTGTTTGTAAGTCCTTCTTTTCTCTTTTGGCCTTCAGCGGGGATCAATTTTGGCAAGCTTTGCTGCATGTGCCTGCACTAATAGCATCTGGGAAAGATTTTCTCCTTTTTTTATTTTAGACTTTTTCAGTGTCCATACCATGTCCCTCATATCTTCCCCTCAAGGTTTTGTCTTCCTCCTTGACTTTTTCCCCTGCTTTTGCAACATTTGTCAGCTCAGTTTTGGCATGTTTTGGTCCTTTGCAGTGCAGCTCATTTCCTCACAGACCATTTCTTGAAGACACTACAACTCCCGATTTTCTGCAGTTTTTTGCCTTTTTTTCCTTTGGATTTCATTTGATCCCATCTCCTTTCCAGAGTGTTTGTTGGCCTTTCTTTTTGGGTTCGCAAGATTCCGTTTCCCTTCCCGAAAGGAAATGAAATTTCCTTTCGGGAAGGGAAACGGAATCTTGCGATTTCAATGGCCACCAAGAGAGGAATCTTTGGTGCATGTCCCTGCCCTTGATGACATGCCATGACTTTTGATGGCTTTGACTTTGCGAAAGATTTTTTTCGGGTTTTTTGAATTCTTTTTAAGCATCCATGCCATGTCTCTTATATTTTCCCCTCCATGTTGTGTCTTCCTCCTTGACATTTTTTCCTGCTTTTGCAATGTCTGGGAGCTTAGTTTTGGCATGTTTGGGGATTTTGCACTGCTCTGCTATAATCCCGGTCCATTTTCTTATAGTCACTAAATTGCCCAAATTTCCCAATTTTTTTTTTTTTCTCCTCCAATTGCAATTCCTTTGAAGGTATCTCCATTCCAGCCTGTTTGTAAGTCCTTCTTTTCTCTTTTGGCCTTCAGCAGGGATCAATTTTGGCAAGCTTTGCTGCATGTGCCTGCACTAATAGCATATGGGAAAGATTTTTTCCATTTTCATTTTCAATTTTTTTAAGTGTCCTTACCACATCCCTGATATCTTCCCCTCCATGTTGTGTCTTCCTCCTTGACATTTTCCCCTGCTTTTGCAATGTCTGGGAGCTTAGTTTTGGCGTGTTTGGGGATTTTGCACTGCTCTGCTATAATCCCGGTCCATTTTCTTATAGTCACTAAATTGCCCAAATTTCCCAATTTTCTTTTTTTTTCTCCTCCAATTGCAATTCCTTTGATGGTATCTCCATTCCAGCCTGTTTGTAAGTCCTTCTTATCTCTTTTGGCCTTCAGCGGGGATCAATTTTGGCAAGCTTTGCTGCATGTGCCTGCACTAATAGCATCTGGGAAAGATTTTCTCCTTTTTTTATTTTAGACTTTTTCAGTGTCCATACCATGTCCCTCATATCTTCCCCTCAAGGTTTTGTCTTCCTCCTTGACTTTTTCCCCTGCTTTTGCAACATTTGTCAGCTCAGTTTTGGCATGTTTTGGTCCTTTGCAGTGCAGCTCATTTCCTCACAGACCATTTCTTGAAGACACTACAACTCCCGATTTTCTGCAGTTTTTTGCCTTTTTTTCCTTTGGATTTCATTTGATCCCATCTCCTTTCCAGAGTGTTTGTTGGCCTTTCTTTTTGGGTTCGCAAGATTCCGTTTCCCTTCCCGAAAGGAAATGAAATTTCCTTTCGGGAAGGGAAACGGAATCTTGCGATTTCAATGGCCACCAAGAGAGGAATCTTTGGTGCATGTCCCTGCCCTTGATGACATGCCATGACTTTTGATGGCTTTGACTTTGCGAAAGATTTTTTTCGGGTTTTTTGAATTCTTTTTAAGCATCCATGCCATGTCTCTTATATTTTCCCCTCCATGTTGTGTCTTCCTCCTTGACATTTTTTCCTGCTTTTGCAATGTCTGGGAGCTTAGTTTTGGCATGTTTGGGGATTTTGCACTGCTCTGCTATAATCCCGGTCCATTTTCTTATAGTCACTAAATTGCCCAAATTTCCCAATTTTCTTTTTTTTTCTCCTCCACTTGCAATTCCTTTGATTGTATCTCCATTCCAGCCTGTTTGTAAGTCCTTCTTATCTCTTTTGGCCTTCAGCGGGGATCAATTTTGGCAAGCTTTGCTGCATGTGCCTGCACTAATAGCATATGGGAAAGATTTTTTCCATTTTCATTTTCAATTTTTTTAAGTGTCCTTACCACATCCCTGATATCTTCCCCTCCACGTTTCGTCTTCCTCCTTGACATTTTCCCCTGCTTTTGCAATGTCTGGGAGCTTAGTTTTGGCGTGTTTGGGGATTTTGCACTGCTCTGCTATAATCCCGGGCCATTTTCTTATAGTCACTAAATTGCCCAAATTTCCCAATTTTTTTTTTTTTTCTCCTCCACTTGCAATTCCTTTGAAGGTATCTCCATTCCAGCCTGTTTGTAAGTCCTTCTTTTCTCTTTTGGCCTTCAGCGGGGATCAATTTTGGCAAGCTTTGCTGCATGTGCCTGCACTAATAGCATCTGGGAAAGATTTTCTCCTTTTTTTATTTTAGACTTTTTCAGTGTCCATACCATGTCCCTCATATCTTCCCCTCAAGGTTTTGTCTTCCTCCTTGACTTTTTCCCCTGCTTTTGCAACATTTGTCAGCTCAGTTTTGGCATGTTTTGGTCCTTTGCAGTGCAGCTCATTTCCTCACAGACCATTTCTTGAAGACACTACAACTCCCGATTTTCTGCAGTTTTTTGCCTTTTTTTCCTTTGGATTTCATTTGATCCCATCTCCTTTCCAGAGTGTTTGTTGGCCTTTCTTTTTGGGTTCGCAAGATTCCGTTTCCCTTCCCGAAAGGAAATGAAATTTCCTTTCGGGAAGGGAAACGGAATCTTGCGATTTCAATGGCCACCAAGAGAGGAATCTTTGGTGCATGTCCCTGCCCTTGATGACATGCCATGACTTTTGATGGCTTTGACTTTGCGAAAGATTTTTTTCGGGTTTTTTGAATTCTTTTTAAGCATCCATGCCATGTCTCTTATATTTTCCCCTCCATGTTGTGTCTTCCTCCTTGACATTTTTTCCTGCTTTTGCAATGTCTGGGAGCTTAGTTTTGCCATGTTTGGGGATTTTGCACTGCTCTGCTATAATCCCGGTCCATTTTCTTATAGTCACTAAATTGCCCAAATTTCCCAATTTTTTTTTTTTTCTCCTCCAATTGCAATTCCTTTGAAGGTATCTCCATTCCAGCCTGTTTGTAAGTCCTTCTTTTCTCTTTTGGCCTTCAGCAGGGATCAATTTTGGCAAGCTTTGCTGCATGTGCCTGCACTAATAGCATATGGGAAAGATTTTTTCCATTTTCATTTTCAATTTTTTTAAGTGTCCTTACCACATCCCTGATATCTTCCCCTCCATGTTGTGTCTTCCTCCTTGACATTTTCCCCTGCTTTTGCAATGTCTGGGAGCTTAGTTTTGGCGTGTTTGGGGATTTTGCACTGCTCTGCTATAATCCCGGGCCATTTTCTTATAGTCACTAAATTGCCCAAATTTCCCAATTTTCTTTTTTTTTCTCCTCCAATTGCAATTCCTTTGATGGTATCTCCATTCCAGCCTGTTTGTAAGTCCTTCTTATCTCTTTTGGCCTTCAGCGGGGATCAATTTTGGCAAGCTTTGCTGCATGTGCCTGCACTAATAGCATCTGGGAAAGATTTTCTCCTTTTTTTATTTTAGACTTTTTCAGTGTCCATACCATGTCCCTCATATCTTCCCCTCAAGGTTTTGTCTTCCTCCTTGACTTTTTCCCCTGCTTTTGCAACATTTGTCAGCTCAGTTTTGGCATGTTTTGGTCCTTTGCAGTGCAGCTCATTTCCTCACAGACCATTTCTTGAAGACACTACAACTCCCGATTTTCTGCAGTTTTTTGCCTTTTTTTCCTTTGGATTTCATTTGATCCCATCTCCTTTCCAGAGTGTTTGTTGGCCTTTCTTTTTGGGTTCGCAAGATTCCGTTTCCCTTCCCGAAAGGAAATGAAATTTCCTTTCGGGAAGGGAAACGGAATCTTGCGATTTCAATGGCCACCAAGAGAGGAATCTTTGGTGCATGTCCCTGCCCTTGATGACATGCCATGACTTTTGATGGCTTTGACTTTGCGAAAGATTTTTTTCGGGTTTTTTGAATTCTTTTTAAGCATCCATGCCATGTCTCTTATATTTTCCCCTCCATGTTGTGTCTTCCTCCTTGACATTTTTTCCTGCTTTTGCAATGTCTGGGAGCTTAGTTTTGGCATGTTTGGGGATTTTGCACTGCTCTGCTATAATCCCGGGCCATTTTCTTATAGTCACTAAATTGCCCAAATTTCCCAATTTTTTTTTTTTCTCCTCCAATTGCAATTCCTTTGAAGGTATCTCCATTCCAGCCTGTTTGTAAGTCCTTCTTTTCTCTTTTGGCCTTCAGCGGGGATCAATTTTGGCAAGCTTTGCTGCATGTGCCTGCACTAATAGCATATGGAAAGATTTTCTCCTTTTTTTTTTTAGATTTATCCAGTGTCCATACCATGTCCCTGATATCTTCCCCTCCATGTTGTGTCTTCCTCCTTGACATTTTTTCCTGCTTTTGCATTGTCTGGGAGCTTAGTTTTGCCATGTTTTGGGATTTTGCACTGCTCTGCTATAATCCCGGTCCATTTTCTTATAGTCACTAAATTGCCCAAATTTCCCAATTTTCTTTTTTTTTCTCCTCCACTTGCAATTCCTTTGATTGTATCTCCATTCCAGCCTGTTTGTAAGTCCTTCTTATCTCTTTTGGCCTTCAGCGGGGATCAATTTTGGCAAGCTTTGCTGCATGTGCCTGCACTAATAGCATATGGGAAAGATTTTTTCCATTTTCATTTTCAATTTTTTTAAGTGTCCTTACCACATCCCTGATATCTTCCCCTCCACGTTTCGTCTTCCTCCTTGACATTTTCCCCTGCTTTTGCAATGTCTGGGAGCTTAGTTTTGGCGTGTTTGGGGATTTTGCACTGCTCTGCTATAATCCCGGGCCATTTTCTTATAGTCACTAAATTGCCCAAATTTCCCAATTTTTTTTTTTTTTCTCCTCCACTTGCAATTCCTTTGAAGGTATCTCCATTCCAGCCTGTTTGTAAGTCCTTCTTTTCTCTTTTGGCCTTCAGCGGGGATCAATTTTGGCAAGCTTTGCTGCATGTGCCTGCACTAATAGCATCTGGGAAAGATTTTCTCCTTTTTTTATTTTAGACTTTTTCAGTGTCCATACCATGTCCCTCATATCTTCCCCTCAAGGTTTTGTCTTCCTCCTTGACTTTTTCCCCTGCTTTTGCAACATTTGTCAGCTCAGTTTTGGCATGTTTTGGTCCTTTGCAGTGCAGCTCATTTCCTCACAGACCATTTCTTGAAGACACTACAACTCCCGATTTTCTGCAGTTTTTTGCCTTTTTTTCCTTTGGATTTCATTTGATCCCATCTCCTTTCCAGAGTGTTTGTTGGCCTTTCTTTTTGGGTTCGCAAGATTCCGTTTCCCTTCCCGAAAGGAAATGAAATTTCCTTTCGGGAAGGGAAACGGAATCTTGCGATTTCAATGGCCACCAAGAGAGGAATCTTTGGTGCATGTCCCTGCCCTTGATGACATGCCATGACTTTTGATGGCTTTGACTTTGCGAAAGATTTTTTTCGGGTTTTTTGAATTCTTTTTAAGCATCCATGCCATGTCTCTTATATTTTCCCCTCCATGTTGTGTCTTCCTCCTTGACATTTTTTCCTGCTTTTGCAATGTCTGGGAGCTTAGTTTTGGCATGTTTGGGGATTTTGCACTGCTCTGCTATAATCCCGGGCCATTTTCTTATAGTCACTAAATTGCCCAAATTTCCCAATTTTTTTTTTTTTTCTCCTCCAATTGCAATTCCTTTGAAGGTATCTCCATTCCAGCCTGTTTGTAAGTCCTTCTTATCTCTTTTGGCCTTCAGCGGGGATCAATTTTGGCAAGCTTTGCTGCATGTGCCTGCACTAATAGCATATGGGAAAGATTTTTTCCATTTTCATTTTCAATTTTTTTAAGTGTCCTTACCACATCCCTGATATCTTCCCCTCCACGTTTCGTCTTCCTCCTTGACATTTTCCCCTGCTTTTGCAATGTCTGGGAGCTTAGTTTTGGCGTGTTTGGGGATTTTGCACTGCTCTGCTATAATCCCGGTCCATTTTCTTATAGTCACTAAATTGCCCAAATTTCCCAATTTTTTTTTTTTTTCTCCTCCACTTGCAATTCCTTTGAAGGTATCTCCATTCCAGCCTGTTTGTAAGTCCTTCTTTTCTCTTTTGGCCTTCAGCGGGGATCAATTTTGGCAAGCTTTGCTGCATGTGCCTGCACTAATAGCATCTGGGAAAGATTTTCTCCTTTTTTTATTTTAGACTTTTTCAGTGTCCATACCATGTCCCTCATATCTTCCCCTCAAGGTTTTGTCTTCCTCCTTGACTTTTCCCCCTGCTTTTGCAACATTTGTCAGCTCAGTTTTGGCATGTTTTGGTCCTTTGCAGTGCAGCTCATTTCCTCACAGACCATTTCTTGAAGACACTACAACTCCCGATTTTCTGCAGTTTTTTGCCTTTTTTTCCTTTGGATTTCATTTGATCCCATCTCCTTTCCAGAGTGTTTGTTGGCCTTTCTTTTTGGGTTCGCAAGATTCCGTTTCCCTTCCCGAAAGGAAATGAAATTTCCTTTCGGGAAGGGAAACGGAATCTTGCGATTTCAATGGCCACCAAGAGAGGAATCTTTGGTGCATGTCCCTGCCCTTGATGACATGCCATGACTTTTGATGGCTTTGACTTTGCGAAAGATTTTTTTCGGGTTTTTTGAATTCTTTTTAAGCATCCATGCCATGTCTCTTATATTTTCCCCTCCATGTTGTGTCTTCCTCCTTGACATTTTTTCCTGCTTTTGCAATGTCTGGGAGCTTAGTTTTGGCATGTTTGGGGATTTTGCACTGCTCTGCTATAATCCCGGGCCATTTTCTTATAGTCACTAAATTGCCCAAATTTCCCAATTTTCTTTTTTTTTCTCCTCCAATTGCAATTCCTTTGAAGGTATCTCCATTCCAGCCTGTTTGTAAGTCCTTCTTATCTCTTTTGGCCTTCAGCGGGGATCAATTTTGGCAAGCTTTGCTGCATGTGCCTGCACTAATAGCATATGGGAAAGATTTTCTCCTTTTTTTTTTTTTTAGATTTTTTCAGTGTCCATACCATGTCCCTGATATCTTCCCCTCCATGTTGTGTCTTCCTCCTTGACATTTTTTCCTGCTTTTGCATTGTCTGGGAGCTTAGTTTTGCCATGTTTTGGGATTTTGCACTGCTCTGCTATAATCCCGGTCCATTTTCTTATAGTCACTAAATTGCCCAAATTTCCCAATTTTCTTTTTTTTTCTCCTCCACTTGCAATTCCTTTGATTGTATCTCCATTCCAGCCTGTTTGTAAGTCCTTCTTTTCTCTTTTGGCCTTCAGCGGGGATCAATTTTGGCAAGCTTTGCTGCATGTGCCTGCACTAATAGCATATGGGAAAGATTTTTTCCATTTTCATTTTCAATTTTTTTAAGTGTCCTTACCATGTCCCTGATATCTTCCCCTCCACGTTTCGTCTTCCTCCTTGACATTTTCCCCTGCTTTTGCAATGTCTGGGAGCTTAGTTTTGGCGTGTTTGGGGATTTTGCACTGCTCTGCTATAATCCCGGGCCATTTTCTTATAGTCACTAAATTGCCCAAATTTCCCAATTTTTTTTTTTTTTCTCCTCCACTTGCAATTCCTTTGAAGGTATCTCCATTCCAGCCTGTTTGTA
Organism: Agelaius phoeniceus; assembly: GCF_051311805.1. Taxonomy (NCBI): domain Eukaryota; kingdom Metazoa; phylum Chordata; class Aves; order Passeriformes; family Icteridae; genus Agelaius; species Agelaius phoeniceus. The sequence goes on from NC_135267.1 coordinate 57,030,539, forward strand.
AGTCCTTCTTTTCTCTTTTGGCCTTCAGCGGGGATCAATTTTGGCAAGCTTTGCTGCATGTGCCTGCACTAATAGCATCTGGGAAAGATTTTCTCCTTTTTTTATTTTAGACTTTTTCAGTGTCCATACCATGTCCCTCATATCTTCCCCTCAAGGTTTTGTCTTCCTCCTTGACTTTTTCCCCTGCTTTTGCAACATTTGTCAGCTCAGTTTTGGCATGTTTTGGTCCTTTGCAGTGCAGCTCATTTCCTCACAGACCATTTCTTGAAGACACTACAACTCCCGATTTTCTGCAGTTTTTTGCCTTTTTTTCCTTTGGATTTCATTTGATCCCATCTCCTTTCCAGAGTGTTTGTTGGCCTTTCTTTTTGGGTTCGCAAGATTCCGTTTCCCTTCCCGAAAGGAAATGAAATTTCCTTTCGGGAAGGGAAACGGAATCTTGCGATTTCAATGGCCACCAAGAGAGGAATCTTTGGTGCATGTCCCTGCCCTTGATGACATGCCATGACTTTTGATGGCTTTGACTTTGCGAAAGATTTTTTTCGGGTTTTTTGAATTCTTTTTAAGCATCCATGCCATGTCTCTTATATTTTCCCCTCCATGTTGTGTCTTCCTCCTTGACATTTTTTCCTGCTTTTGCAATGTCTGGGAGCTTAGTTTTGGCATGTTTGGGGATTTTGCACTGCTCTGCTATAATCCCGGGCCATTTTCTTATAGTCACTAAATTGCCCAAATTTCCCAATTTTTTTTTTTTTTCTCCTCCAATTGCAATTCCTTTGAAGGTATCTCCATTCCAGCCTGTTTGTAAGTCCTTCTTATCTCTTTTGGCCTTCAGCGGGGATCAATTTTGGCAAGCTTTGCTGCATGTGCCTGCACTAATAGCATATGGGAAAGATTTTTTCCATTTTCATTTTCAATTTTTTTAAGTGTCCTTACCACATCCCTGATATCTTCCCCTCCACGTTTCGTCTTCCTCCTTGACATTTTCCCCTGCTTTTGCAATGTCTGGGAGCTTAGTTTTGGCGTGTTTGGGGATTTTGCACTGCTCTGCTATAATCCCGGTCCATTTTCTTATAGTCACTAAATTGCCCAAATTTCCCAATTTTTTTTTTTTTTCTCCTCCACTTGCAATTCCTTTGAAGGTATCTCCATTCCAGCCTGTTTGTAAGTCCTTCTTTTCTCTTTTGGCCTTCAGCGGGGATCAATTTTGGCAAGCTTTGCTGCATGTGCCTGCACTAATAGCATCTGGGAAAGATTTTCTCCTTTTTTTATTTTAGACTTTTTCAGTGTCCATACCATGTCCCTCATATCTTCCCCTCAAGGTTTTGTCTTCCTCCTTGACTTTTCCCCCTGCTTTTGCAACATTTGTCAGCTCAGTTTTGGCATGTTTTGGTCCTTTGCAGTGCAGCTCATTTCCTCACAGACCATTTCTTGAAGACACTACAACTCCCGATTTTCTGCAGTTTTTTGCCTTTTTTTCCTTTGGATTTCATTTGATCCCATCTCCTTTCCAGAGTGTTTGTTGGCCTTTCTTTTTGGGTTCGCAAGATTCCGTTTCCCTTCCCGAAAGGAAATGAAATTTCCTTTCGGGAAGGGAAACGGAATCTTGCGATTTCAATGGCCACCAAGAGAGGAATCTTTGGTGCATGTCCCTGCCCTTGATGACATGCCATGACTTTTGATGGCTTTGACTTTGCGAAAGATTTTTTTCGGGTTTTTTGAATTCTTTGTAAGCATCCATGCCATGTCTCTTATATTTTCCCCTCCATGTTGTGTCTTCCTCCTTGACATTTTTTCCTGTTTTGCAATGTCTGGGAGCTTAGTTTTGGCATGTTTGGGGATTTTGCACTGCTCTGCTATAATCCCGGGCCATTTTCTTATAGTCACTAAATTGCCCAAATTTCCCAATTTTCTTTTTTTTTCTCCTCCAATTGCAATTCCTTTGAAGGTATCTCCATTCCAGCCTGTTTGTAAGTCCTTCTTATCTCTTTTGGCCTTCAGCGGGGATCAATTTTGGCAAGCTTTGCTGCATGTGCCTGCACTAATAGCATATGGGAAAGATTTTCTCCTTTTTTTTTTTTTTAGATTTTTTCAGTGTCCATACCATGTCCCTGATATCTTCCCCTCCATGTTGTGTCTTCCTCCTTGACATTTTTTCCTGCTTTTGCATTGTCTGGGAGCTTAGTTTTGCCATGTTTTGGGATTTTGCACTGCTCTGCTATAATCCCGGTCCATTTTCTTATAGTCACTAAATTGCCCAAATTTCCCAATTTTCTTTTTTTTTCTCCTCCACTTGCAATTCCTTTGATTGTATCTCCATTCCAGCCTGTTTGTAAGTCCTTCTTTTCTCTTTTGGCCTTCAGCGGGGATCAATTTTGGCAAGCTTTGCTGCATGTGCCTGCACTAATAGCATATGGGAAAGATTTTTTCCATTTTCATTTTCAATTTTTTTAAGTGTCCTTACCATGTCCCTCATATCTTCCCCTCCACGTTTCGTCTTCCTCCTTGACATTTTCCCCTGCTTTTGCAATGTCTGGGAGCTTAGTTTTGGCGTGTTTGGGGATTTTGCACTGCTCTGCTATAATCCCGGGCCATTTTCTTATAGTCACTAAATTGCCCAAATTTCCCAATTTTTTTTTTTTTTCTCCTCCACTTGCAATTCCTTTGAAGGTATCTCCATTCCAGCCTGTTTGTAAGTCCTTCTTTTCTCTTTTGGCCTTCAGCGGGGATCAATTTTGGCAAGCTTTGCTGCATGTGCCTGCACTAATAGCATCTGGGAAAGATTTTCTCCTTTTTTTATTTTAGACTTTTTCAGTGTCCATACCATGTCCCTCATATCTTCCCCTCAAGGTTTTGTCTTCCTCCTTGACTTTTTCCCCTGCTTTTGCAACATTTGTCAGCTCAGTTTTGGCATGTTTTGGTCCTTTGCAGTGCAGCTCATTTCCTCACAGACCATTTCTTGAAGACACTACAACTCCCGATTTTCTGCAGTTTTTTGCCTTTTTTTCCTTTGGATTTCATTTGATCCCATCTCCTTTCCAGAGTGTTTGTTGGCCTTTCTTTTTGGGTTCGCAAGATTCCGTTTCCCTTCCCGAAAGGAAATGAAATTTCCTTTCGGGAAGGGAAACGGAATCTTGCGATTTCAATGGCCACCAAGAGAGGAATCTTTGGTGCATGTCCCTGCCCTTGATGACATGCCATGACTTTTGATGGCTTTGACTTTGCGAAAGATTTTTTTCGGGTTTTTTGAATTCTTTTTAAGCATCCATGCCATGTCTCTTATATTTTCCCCTCCATGTTGTGTCTTCCTCCTTGACATTTTTTCCTGCTTTTGCAATGTCTGGGAGCTTAGTTTTGGCATGTTTGGGGATTTTGCACTGCTCTGCTATAATCCCGGTCCATTTTCTTATAGTCATTAAATTGCCCAAATTTCCCAATTTTTTTTTTTTTCTCCTCCAATTGTAATTCCTTTGAAGGTATCTCCATTCCAGCCTGTTTGTAAGTCCTTCTTATCTCTTTTGGCCTTCAGCGGGGATCAATTTTGGCAAGCTTTGCTGCATGTGCCTGCACTAATAGCATATGGGAAAGATTTTTTCCATTTTCATTTTCAATTTTTTTAAGTGTCCTTACCACATCCCTGATATCTTCCCCTCCACGTTTCGTCTTCCTCCTTGACATTTTCCCCTGCTTTTGCAATGTCTGGGAGCTTAGTTTTGGCGTGTTTGGGGATTTTGCACTGCTCTGCTATAATCCCGGGCCATTTTCTTATAGTCACTAAATTGCCAAAATTTCCCAATTTTTTTTTTTTTTCTCCTCCACTTGCAATTCCTTTGAAGGTATCTCCATTCCAGCCTGTTTGTAAGTCCTTCTTTTCTCTTTTGGCCTTCAGCGGGGATCAATTTTGGCAAGCTTTGCTGCATGTGCCTGCACTAATAGCATCTGGGAAAGATTTTCTCCTTTTTTTATTTTAGACTTTTTCAGTGTCCATACCATGTCCCTCATATCTTCCCCTCAAGGTTTTGTCTTCCTCCTTGACTTTTTCCCCTGCTTTTGCAACATTTGTCAGCTCAGTTTTGGCATGTTTTGGTCCTTTGCAGTGCAGCTCATTTCCTCACAGACCATTTCTTGAAGACACTACAACTCCCGATTTTCTGCAGTTTTTTGCCTTTTTTTCCTTTGGATTTCATTTGATCCCATCTCCTTTCCAGAGTGTTTGTTGGCCTTTCTTTTTGGGTTCGCAAGATTCCGTTTCCCTTCCCGAAAGGAAATGAAATTTCCTTTCGGGAAGGGAAACGGAATCTTGCGATTTCAATGGCCACCAAGAGAGGAATCTTTGGTGCATGTCCCTGCCCTTGATGACATGCCATGACTTTTGATGGCTTTGACTTTGCGAAAGATTTTTTTCGGGTTTTTTGAATTCTTTTTAAGCATCCATGCCATGTCTCTTATATTTTCCCCTCCATGTTGTGTCTTCCTCCTTGACATTTTTTCCTGCTTTTGCAATGTCTGGGAGCTTAGTTTTGGCATGTTTGGGGATTTTGCACTGCTCTGCTATAATCCCGGTCCATTTTCTTATAGTCACTAAATTGCCCAAATTTCCCAATTTTCTTTTTTTTCTCCTCCAATTGCAATTCCTTTGAAGGTATCTCCATTCCAGCCTGTTTGTAAGTCCTTCTTATCTCTTTTGGCCTTCAGCGGGGATCAATTTTGGCAAGCTTTGCTGCATGTGCCTGCACTAATAGCATATGGGAAAGATTTTTTCCATTTTCATTTTCAATTTTTTTAAGTGTCCTTACCACATCCCTGATATCTTCCCCTCCACGTTTCGTCTTCCTCCTTGACATTTTCCCCTGCTTTTGCAATGTCTGGGAGCTTAGTTTTGGCGTGTTTGGGGATTTTGCACTGCTCTGCTATAATCCCGGTCCATTTTCTTATAGTCACTAAATTGCCCAAATTTCCCAATTTTTTTTTTTTTTCTCCTCCACTTGCAATTCCTTTGAAGGTATCTCCATTCCAGCCTGTTTGTAAGTCCTTCTTTTCTCTTTTGGCCTTCAGCGGGGATCAATTTTGGCAAGCTTTGCTGCATGTGCCTGCACTAATAGCATCTGGGAAAGATTTTCTCCTTTTTTTATTTTAGACTTTTTCAGTGTCCATACCATGTCCCTCATATCTTCCCCTCAAGGTTTTGTCTTCCTCCTTGACTTTTTCCCCTGCTTTTGCAACATTTGTCAGCTCAGTTTTGGCATGTTTTGGTCCTTTGCAGTGCAGCTCATTTCCTCACAGACCATTTCTTGAAGACACTACAACTCCCGATTTTCTGCAGTTTTTTGCCTTTTTTTCCTTTGGATTTCATTTGATCCCATCTCCTTTCCAGAGTGTTTGTTGGCCTTTCTTTTTGGGTTCGCAAGATTCCGTTTCCCTTCCCGAAAGGAAATGAAATTTCCTTTCGGGAAGGGAAACGGAATCTTGCGATTTCAATGGCCACCAAGAGAGGAATCTTTGGTGCATGTCCCTGCCCTTGATGACATGCCATGACTTTTGATGGCTTTGACTTTGCGAAAGATTTTTTTCGGGTTTTTTGAATTCTTTTTAAGCATCCATGCCATGTCTCTTATATTTTCCCCTCCATGTTGTGTCTTCCTCCTTGACATTTTTTCCTGCTTTTGCAATGTCTGGGAGCTTAGTTTTGGCATGTTTGGGGATTTTGCACTGCTCTGCTATAATCCCGGTCCATTTTCTTATAGTCACTAAATTGCCCAAATTTCCCAATTTTTTTTTTTTTCTCCTCCAATTGCAATTCCTTTGAAGGTATCTCCATTCCAGCCTGTTTGTAAGTCCTTCTTATCTCTTTTGGCCTTCAGCGGGGATCAATTTTGGCAAGCTTTGCTGCATGTGCCTGCACTAATAGCATATGGGAAAGATTTTTTCCATTTTCATTTTCAATTTTTTTAAGTGTCCTTACCACATCCCTGATATCTTCCCCTCCACGTTTCGTCTTCCTCCTTGACATTTTCCCCTGCTTTTGCAATGTCTGGGAGCTTAGTTTTGGCGTGTTTGGGGATTTTGCACTGCTCTGCTATAATCCCGGGCCATTTTCTTATAGTCACTAAATTGCCCAAATTTCCCAATTTTTTTTTTTTTTCTCCTCCACTTGCAATTCCTTTGAAGGTATCTCCATTCCAGCCTGTTTGTAAGTCCTTCTTTTCTCTTTTGGCCTTCAGCGGGGATCAATTTTGGCAAGCTTTGCTGCATGTGCCTGCACTAATAGCATCTGGGAAAGATTTTCTCCTTTTTTTATTTTAGACTTTTTCAGTGTCCATACCATGTCCCTCATATCTTCCCCTCAAGGTTTTGTCTTCCTCCTTGACTTTTTCCCCTGCTTTTGCAACATTTGTCAGCTCAGTTTTGGCATGTTTTGGTCCTTTGCAGTGCAGCTCATTTCCTCACAGACCATTTCTTGAAGACACTACAACTCCCGATTTTCTGCAGTTTTTTGCCTTTTTTTCCTTTGGATTTCATTTGATCCCATCTCCTTTCCAGAGTGTTTGTTGGCCTTTCTTTTTGGGTTCGCAAGATTCCGTTTCCCTTCCCGAAAGGAAATGAAATTTCCTTTCGGGAAGGGAAACGGAATCTTGCGATTTCAATGGCCACCAAGAGAGGAATCTTTGGTGCATGTCCCTGCCCTTGATGACATGCCATGACTTTTGATGGCTTTGACTTTGCGAAAGATTTTTTTCGGGTTTTTTGAATTCTTTTTAAGCATCCATGCCATGTCTCTTATATTTTCCCCTCCATGTTGTGTCTTCCTCCTTGACATTTTTTCCTGCTTTTGCAATGTCTGGGAGCTTAGTTTTGGCATGTTTGGGGATTTTGCACTGCTCTGCTATAATCCCGGTCCATTTTCTTATAGTCACTAAATTGCCCAAATTTCCCAATTTTCTTTTTTTTTCTCCTCCAATTGCAATTCCTTTGAAGGTATCTCCATTCCAGCCTGTTTGTAAGTCCTTCTTATCTCTTTTGGCCTTCAGCGGGGATCAATTTTGGCAAGCTTTGCTGCATGTGCCTGCACTAATAGCATATGGGAAAGATTTTCTCCTTTTTTTTTTTTTTAGATTTTTTCAGTGTCCATACCATGTCCCTGATATCTTCCCCTCCATGTTGTGTCTTCCTCCTTGACATTTTTTCCTGCTTTTGCATTGTCTGGGAGCTTAGTTTTGCCATGTTTTGGGATTTTGCACTGCTCTGCTATAATCCCGGTCCATTTTCTTATAGTCACTAAATTGCCCAAATTTCCCAATTTTCTTTTTTTTCTCCTCCAATTGCAATTCCTTTGAAGGTATCTCCATTCCAGCCTGTTTGTAAGTCCTTCTTATCTCTTTTGGCCTTCAGCGGGGATCAATTTTGGCAAGCTTTGCTGCATGTGCCTGCACTAATAGCATATGGGAAAGATTTTTTCCATTTTCATTTTCAATTTTTTTAAGTGTCCTTACCACATCCCTGATATCTTCCCCTCCACGTTTCGTCTTCCTCCTTGACATTTTCCCCTGCTTTTGCAATGTCTGGGAGCTTAGTTTTGGCGTGTTTGGGGATTTTGCACTGCTCTGCTATAATCCCGGTCCATTTTCTTATAGTCACTAAATTGCCCAAATTTCCCAATTTTTTTTTTTTTTCTCCTCCACTTGCAATTCCTTTGATGGTATCTCCATTCCAGCCTGTTTGTAAGTCCTTCTTATCTCTTTTGGCCTTCAGCGGGGATCAATTTTGGCAAGCTTTGCTGCATGTGCCTGCACTAATAGCATATGGGAAAGATTTTCTCCTTTTTTTATTTTAGACTTTTTCAGTGTCCATACCATGTCCCTCATATCTTCCCCTCAAGGTTTTGTCTTCCTCCTTGACTTTTTCCCCTGCTTTTGCAACATTTGTCAGCTCAGTTTTGGCATGTTTTGGTCCTTTGCAGTGCAGCTCATTTCCTCACAGACCATTTCTTGAAGACACTACAACTCCCGATTTTCTGCAGTTTTTTGCCTTTTTTTCCTTTGGATTTCATTTGATCCCATCTCCTTTCCAGAGTGTTTGTTGGCCTTTCTTTTTGGGTTCGCAAGATTCCGTTTCCCTTCCCGAAAGGAAATGAAATTTCCTTTCGGGAAGGGAAACGGAATCTTGCGATTTCAATGGCCACCAAGAGAGGAATCTTTGGTGCATGTCCCTGCCCTTGATGACATGCCATGACTTTTGATGGCTTTGACTTTGCGAAAGATTTTTTTCGGGTTTTTTGAATTCTTTTTAAGCATCCATGCCATGTCTCTTATATTTTCCCCTCCATGTTGTGTCTTCCTCCTTGACATTTTTTCCTGCTTTTGCAATGTCTGGGAGCTTAGTTTTGGCATGTTTGGGGATTTTGCACTGCTCTGCTATAATCCCGGGCCATTTTCTTATAGTCACTAAATTGCCCAAATTTCCCAATTTTCTTTTTTTTTCTCCTCCAATTGCAATTCCTTTGATGGTATCTCCATTCCAGCCTGTTTGTAAGTCCTTCTTATCTCTTTTGGCCTTCAGCGGGGATCAATTTTGGCAAGCTTTGCTGCATGTGCCTGCACTAATAGCATCTGGGAAAGATTTTCTCCTTTTTTTATTTTAGACTTTTTCAGTGTCCATACCATGTCCCTCATATCTTCCCCTCAAGGTTTTGTCTTCCTCCTTGACTTTTTCCCCTGCTTTTGCAATGTCTGGGAGCTTAGTTTTGGCGTGTTTGGGGATTTTGCACTGCTCTGCTATAATCCCGGTCCATTTTCTTATAGTCACTAAATTGCCCAAATTTCCCAATTTTTTTTTTTTTTCTCCTCCACTTGCAATTCCTTTGAAGGTATCTCCATTCCAGCCTGTTTGTAAGTCCTTCTTTTCTCTTTTGGCCTTCAGCGGGGATCAATTTTGGCAAGCTTTGCTGCATGTGCCTGCACTAATAGCATCTGGGAAAGATTTTCTCCTTTTTTTATTTTAGACTTTTTCAGTGTCCATACCATGTCCCTCATATCTTCCCCTCAAGGTTTTGTCTTCCTCCTTGACTTTTTCCCCTGCTTTTGCAACATTTGTCAGCTCAGTTTTGGCATGTTTTGGTCCTTTGCAGTGCAGCTCATTTCCTCACAGACCATTTCTTGAAGACACTACAACTCCCGATTTTCTGCAGTTTTTTGCCTTTTTTTCCTTTGGATTTCATTTGATCCCATCTCCTTTCCAGAGTGTTTGTTGGCCTTTCTTTTTGGGTTCGCAAGATTCCGTTTCCCTTCCCGAAAGGAAATGAAATTTCCTTTCGGGAAGGGAAACGGAATCTTGCGATTTCAATGGCCACCAAGAGAGGAATCTTTGGTGCATGTCCCTGCCCTTGATGACATGCCATGACTTTTGATGGCTTTGACTTTGCGAAAGATTTTTTTCGGGTTTTTTGAATTCTTTTTAAGCATCCATGCCATGTCTCTTATATTTTCCCCTCCATGTTGTGTCTTCCTCCTTGACATTTTTTCCTGCTTTTGCAATGTCTGGGAGCTTAGTTTTGGCATGTTTGGGGATTTTGCACTGCTCTGCTATAATCCCGGTCCATTTTCTTATAGTCACTAAATTGCCCAAATTTCCCAATTTTTTTTTTTTTCTCCTCCAATTGCAATTCCTTTGAAGGTATCTCCATTCCAGCCTGTTTGTAAGTCCTTCTTTTCTCTTTTGGCCTTCAGCAGGGATCAATTTTGGCAAGCTTTGCTGCATGTGCCTGCACTAATAGCATATGGGAAAGATTTTCTCCTTTTTTTTTTTTTTAGATTTTTTCAGTGTCCATACCATGTCCCTGATATCTTCCCCTCCATGTTGTGTCTTCCTCCTTGACTTTTTCCCCTGCTTTTGCAATGTCTGGGAGCTTAGTTTTGGCGTGTTTGGGGATTTTGCACTGCTCTGCTATAATCCCGGTCCATTTTCTTATAGTCACTAAATTGCCCAAATTTCCCAATTTTCTTTTTTTTTCTCCTCCAATTGCAATTCCTTTGATGGTATCTCCATTCCAGCCTGTTTGTAAGTCCTTCTTATCTCTTTTGGCCTTCAGCGGGGATCAATTTTGGCAAGCTTTGCTGCATGTGCCTGCACTAATAGCATCTGGGAAAGATTTTCTCCTTTTTTTATTTTAGACTTTTTCAGTGTCCATACCATGTCCCTCATATCTTCCCCTCAAGGTTTCGTCTTCCTCCTTGACTTTTTCCCCTGCTTTTGCAATGTCTGGGAGCTTAGTTTTGGCGTGTTTGGGGATTTTGCACTGCTCTGCTATAATCCCGGTCCATTTTCTTATAGTCACTAAATTGCCCAAATTTCCCAATTTTCTTTTTTTTTCTCCTCCAATTGCAATTCCTTTGATGGTATCTCCATTCCAGCCTGTTTGTAAGTCCTTCTTATCTCTTTTGGCCTTCAGCGGGGATCAATTTTGGCAAGCTTTGCTGCATGTGCCTGCACTAATAGCATCTGGGAAAGATTTTCTCCTTTTTTTATTTTAGACTTTTTCAGTGTCCATACCATGTCCCTCATATCTTCCCCTCAAGGTTTTGTCTTCCTCCTTGACTTTTTCCCCTGCTTTTGCAACATTTGTCAGCTCAGTTTTGGCATGTTTTGGTCCTTTGCAGTGCAGCTCATTTCCTCACAGACCATTTCTTGAAGACACTACAACTCCCGATTTTCTGCAGTTTTTTGCCTTTTTTTCCTTTGGATTTCATTTGATCCCATCTCCTTTCCAGAGTGTTTGTTGGCCTTTCTTTTTGGGTTCGCAAGATTCCGTTTCCCTTCCCGAAAGGAAATGAAATTTCCTTTCGGGAAGGGAAACGGAATCTTGCGATTTCAATGGCCACCAAGAGAGGAATCTTTGGTGCATGTCCCTGCCCTTGATGACATGCCATGACTTTTGATGGCTTTGACTTTGCGAAAGATTTTTTTCGGGTTTTTTGAATTCTTTTTAAGCATCCATGCCATGTCTCTTATATTTTCCCCTCCATGTTGTGTCTTCCTCCTTGACATTTTTTCCTGCTTTTGCAATGTCTGGGAGCTTAGTTTTGGCATGTTTGGGGATTTTGCACTGCTCTGCTATAATCCCGGGCCATTTTCTTATAGTCACTAAATTGCCCAAATTTCCCAATTTTTTTTTTTTTTCTCCTCCACTTGCAATTCCTTTGAAGGTATCTCCATTCCAGCCTGTTTGTAAGTCCTTCTTTTCTCTTTTGGCCTTCAGCGGGGATCAATTTTGGCAAGCTTTGCTGCATGTGCCTGCACTAATAGCATATGGAAAGATTTTCTCCTTTTTTTTTTTAGATTTATCCAGTGTCCATACCATGTCCCTGATATCTTCCCCTCCATGTTGTGTCTTCCTCCTTGACATTTTTTCCTGCTTTTGCATTGTCTGGGAGCTTAGTTTTGCCATGTTTTGGGATTTTGCACTGCTCTGCTATAATCCCGGTCCATTTTCTTATAGTCACTAAATTGCCCAAATTTCCCAATTTTCTTTTTTTTTCTCCTCCACTTGCAATTCCTTTGATTGCATCTCCATTCCAGCCTGTTTGTAAGTCCTTCTTATCTCTTTTGGCCTTCAGCGGGGATCAATTTTGGCAAGCTTTGCTGCATGTGCCTGCACTAATAGCATATGGGAAAGATTTTTTCCATTTTCATTTTCAATTTTTTTAAGTGTCCTTACCACATCCCTGATATCTTCCCCTCCACGTTTCGTCTTCCTCCTTGACATTTTCCCCTGCTTTTGCAATGTCTGGGAGCTTAGTTTTGGCGTGTTTGGGGATTTTGCACTGCTCTGCTATAATCCCGGGCCATTTTCTTATAGTCACTAAATTGCCCAAATTTCCCAATTTTTTTTTTTTTTCTCCTCCACTTGCAATTCCTTTGAAGGTATCTCCATTCCAGCCTGTTTGTAAGTCCTTCTTTTCTCTTTTGGCCTTCAGCGGGGATCAATTTTGGCAAGCTTTGCTGCATGTGCCTGCACTAATAGCATCTGGGAAAGATTTTCTCCTTTTTTTATTTTAGACTTTTTCAGTGTCCATACCATGTCCCTCATATCTTCCCCTCAAGGTTTTGTCTTCCTCCTTGACTTTTTCCCCTGCTTTTGCAACATTTGTCAGCTCAGTTTTGGCATGTTTTGGTCCTTTGCAGTGCAGCTCATTTCCTCACAGACCATTTCTTGAAGACACTACAACTCCCGATTTTCTGCAGTTTTTTGCCTTTTTTTCCTTTGGATTTCATTTGATCCCATCTCCTTTCCAGAGTGTTTGTTGGCCTTTCTTTTTGGGTTCGCAAGATTCCGTTTCCCTTCCCGAAAGGAAATGAAATTTCCTTTCGGGAAGGGAAACGGAATCTTGCGATTTCAATGGCCACCAAGAGAGGAATCTTTGGTGCATGTCCCTGCCCTTGATGACATGCCATGACTTTTGATGGCTTTGACTTTGCGAAAGATTTTTTTCGGGTTTTTTGAATTCTTTTTAAGCATCCATGCCATGTCTCTTATATTTTCCCCTCCATGTTGTGTCTTCCTCCTTGACATTTTTTCCTGCTTTTGCAATGTCTGGGAGCTTAGTTTTGGCATGTTTGGGGATTTTGCACTGCTCTGCTATAATCCCGGGCCATTTTCTTATAGTCACTAAATTGCCCAAATTTCCCAATTTTTTTTTTTTCTCCTCCAATTGCAATTCCTTTGAAGGTATCTCCATTCCAGCCTGTTTGTAAGTCCTTCTTTTCTCTTTTGGCCTTCAGCGGGGATCAATTTTGGCAAGCTTTGCTGCATGTGCCTGCACTAATAGCATATGGAAAGATTTTCTCCTTTTTTTTTTTAGATTTATCCAGTGTCCATACCATGTCCCTGATATCTTCCCCTCCATGTTGTGTCTTCCTCCTTGACATTTTTTCCTGCTTTTGCATTGTCTGGGAGCTTAGTTTTGCCATGTTTTGGGATTTTGCACTGCTCTGCTATAATCCCGGTCCATTTTCTTATAGTCACTAAATTGCCCAAATTTCCCAATTTTCTTTTTTTTTCTCCTCCACTTGCAATTCCTTTGATTGTATCTCCATTCCAGCCTGTTTGTAAGTCCTTCTTATCTCTTTTGGCCTTCAGCGGGGATCAATTTTGGCAAGCTTTGCTGCATGTGCCTGCACTAATAGCATATGGGAAAGATTTTTTCCATTTTCATTTTCAATTTTTTTAAGTGTCCTTACCACATCCCTGATATCTTCCCCTCCACGTTTCGTCTTCCTCCTTGACATTTTCCCCTGCTTTTGCAATGTCTGGGAGCTTAGTTTTGGCGTGTTTGGGGATTTTGCACTGCTCTGCTATAATCCCGGGCCATTTTCTTATAGTCACTAAATTGCCCAAATTTCCCAATTTTTTTTTTTTTTCTCCTCCACTTGCAATTCCTTTGAAGGTATCTCCATTCCAGCCTGTTTGTAAGTCCTTCTTTTCTCTTTTGGCCTTCAGCGGGGATCAATTTTGGCAAGCTTTGCTGCATGTGCCTGCACTAATAGCATCTGGGAAAGATTTTCTCCTTTTTTTATTTTAGACTTTTTCAGTGTCCATACCATGTCCCTCATATCTTCCCCTCAAGGTTTTGTCTTCCTCCTTGACTTTTTCCCCTGCTTTTGCAACATTTGTCAGCTCAGTTTTGGCATGTTTTGGTCCTTTGCAGTGCAGCTCATTTCCTCACAGACCATTTCTTGAAGACACTACAACTCCCGATTTTCTGCAGTTTTTTGCCTTTTTTTCCTTTGGATTTCATTTGATCCCATCTCCTTTCCAGAGTGTTTGTTGGCCTTTCTTTTTGGGTTCGCAAGATTCCGTTTCCCTTCCCGAAAGGAAATGAAATTTCCTTTCGGGAAGGGAAACGGAATCTTGCGATTTCAATGGCCACCAAGAGAGGAATCTTTGGTGCATGTCCCTGCCCTTGATGACATGCCATGACTTTTGATGGCTTTGACTTTGCGAAAGATTTTTTTCGGGTTTTTTGAATTCTTTTTAAGCATCCATGCCATGTCTCTTATATTTTCCCCTCCATGTTGTGTCTTCCTCCTTGACATTTTTTCCTGCTTTTGCAATGTCTGGGAGCTTAGTTTTGGCATGTTTGGGGATTTTGCACTGCTCTGCTATAATCCCGGTCCATTTTCTTATAGTCACTAAATTGCCCAAATTTCCCAATTTTTTTTTTTTTCTCCTCCAATTGCAATTCCTTTGAAGGTATCTCCATTCCAGCCTGTTTGTAAGTCCTTCTTTTCTCTTTTGGCCTTCAGCAGGGATCAATTTTGGCAAGCTTTGCTGCATGTGCCTGCACTAATAGCATATGGGAAAGATTTTCTCCTTTTTTTTTTTTTTAGATTTTTTCAGTGTCCATACCATGTCCCTGATATCTTCCCCTCCATGTTGTGTCTTCCTCCTTGACTTTTTCCCCTGCTTTTGCAATGTCTGGGAGCTTAGTTTTGGCGTGTTTGGGGATTTTGCACTGCTCTGCTATAATCCCGGTCCATTTTCTTATAGTCACTAAATTGCCCAAATTTCCCAATTTTCTTTTTTTTTCTCCTCCAATTGCAATTCCTTTGATGGTATCTCCATTCCAGCCTGTTTGTAAGTCCTTCTTATCTCTTTTGGCCTTCAGCGGGGATCAATTTTGGCAAGCTTTGCTGCATGTGCCTGCACTAATAGCATCTGGGAAAGATTTTCTCCTTTTTTTATTTTAGACTTTTTCAGTGTCCATACCATGTCCCTCATATCTTCCCCTCAAGGTTTCGTCTTCCTCCTTGACTTTTTCCCCTGCTTTTGCAATGTCTGGGAGCTTAGTTTTGGCGTGTTTGGGGATTTTGCACTGCTCTGCTATAATCCCGGTCCATTTTCTTATAGTCACTAAATTGCCCAAATTTCCCAATTTTCTTTTTTTTTCTCCTCCAATTGCAATTCCTTTGATGGTATCTCCATTCCAGCCTGTTTGTAAGTCCTTCTTATCTCTTTTGGCCTTCAGCGGGGATCAATTTTGGCAAGCTTTGCTGCATGTGCCTGCACTAATAGCATCTGGGAAAGATTTTCTCCTTTTTTTATTTTAGACTTTTTCAGTGTCCATACCATGTCCCTCATATCTTCCCCTCAAGGTTTTGTCTTCCTCCTTGACTTTTTCCCCTGCTTTTGCAACATTTGTCAGCTCAGTTTTGGCATGTTTTGGTCCTTTGCAGTGCAGCTCATTTCCTCACAGACCATTTCTTGAAGACACTACAACTCCCGATTTTCTGCAGTTTTTTGCCTTTTTTTCCTTTGGATTTCATTTGATCCCATCTCCTTTCCAGAGTGTTTGTTGGCCTTTCTTTTTGGGTTCGCAAGATTCCGTTTCCCTTCCCGAAAGGAAATGAAATTTCCTTTCGGGAAGGGAAACGGAATCTTGCGATTTCAATGGCCACCAAGAGAGGAATCTTTGGTGCATGTCCCTGCCCTTGATGACATGCCATGACTTTTGATGGCTTTGACTTTGCGAAAGATTTTTTTCGGGTTTTTTGAATTCTTTTTAAGCATCCATGCCATGTCTCTTATATTTTCCCCTCCATGTTGTGTCTTCCTCCTTGACATTTTTTCCTGCTTTTGCAATGTCTGGGAGCTTAGTTTTGCCATGTTTGGGGATTTTGCACTGCTCTGCTATAATCCCGGGCCATTTTCTTATAGTCACTAAATTGCCCAAATTTCCCAATTTTTTTTTTTTTTCTCCTCCACTTGCAATTCCTTTGAAGGTATCTCCATTCCAGCCTGTTTGTAAGTCCTTCTTTTCTCTTTTGGCCTTCAGCGGGGATCAATTTTGGCAAGCTTTGCTGCATGTGCCTGCACTAATAGCATATGGAAAGATTTTCTCCTTTTTTTTTTTAGATTTATCCAGTGTCCATACCATGTCCCTGATATCTTCCCCTCCATGTTGTGTCTTCCTCCTTGACATTTTTTCCTGCTTTTGCATTGTCTGGGAGCTTAGTTTTGCCATGTTTTGGGATTTTGCACTGCTCTGCTATAATCCCGGTCCATTTTCTTATAGTCACTAAATTGCCCAAATTTCCCAATTTTCTTTTTTTTTCTCCTCCACTTGCAATTCCTTTGATTGTATCTCCATTCCAGCCTGTTTGTAAGTCCTTCTTATCTCTTTTGGCCTTCAGCGGGGATCAATTTTGGCAAGCTTTGCTGCATGTGCCTGCACTAATAGCATATGGGAAAGATTTTTTCCATTTTCATTTTCAATTTTTTTAAGTGTCCTTACCACATCCCTGATATCTTCCCCTCCACGTTTCGTCTTCCTCCTTGACATTTTCCCCTGCTTTTGCAATGTCTGGGAGCTTAGTTTTGGCGTGTTTGGGGATTTTGCACTGCTCTGCTATAATCCCGGGCCATTTTCTTATAGTCACTAAATTGCCCAAATTTCCCAATTTTTTTTTTTTTTCTCCTCCACTTGCAATTCCTTTGAAGGTATCTCCATTCCAGCCTGTTTGTAAGTCCTTCTTTTCTCTTTTGGCCTTCAGCGGGGATCAATTTTGGCAAGCTTTGCTGCATGTGCCTGCACTAATAGCATCTGGGAAAGATTTTCTCCTTTTTTTATTTTAGACTTTTTCAGTGTCCATACCATGTCCCTCATATCTTCCCCTCAAGGTTTTGTCTTCCTCCTTGACTTTTTCCCCTGCTTTTGCAACATTTGTCAGCTCAGTTTTGGCATGTTTTGGTCCTTTGCAGTGCAGCTCATTTCCTCACAGACCATTTCTTGAAGACACTACAACTCCCGATTTTCTGCAGTTTTTTGCCTTTTTTTCCTTTGGATTTCATTTGATCCCATCTCCTTTCCAGAGTGTTTGTTGGCCTTTCTTTTTGGGTTCGCAAGATTCCGTTTCCCTTCCCGAAAGGAAATGAAATTTCCTTTCGGGAAGGGAAACGGAATCTTGCGATTTCAATGGCCACCAAGAGAGGAATCTTTGGTGCATGTCCCTGCCCTTGATGACATGCCATGACTTTTGATGGCTTTGACTTTGCGAAAGATTTTTTTCGGGTTTTTTGAATTCTTTTTAAGCATCCATGCCATGTCTCTTATATTTTCCCCTCCATGTTGTGTCTTCCTCCTTGACATTTTTTCCTGCTTTTGCAATGTCTGGGAGCTTAGTTTTGGCATGTTTGGGGATTTTGCACTGCTCTGCTATAATCCCGGGCCATTTTCTTATAGTCACTAAATTGCCCAAATTTCCCAATTTTTTTTTTTTCTCCTCCAATTGCAATTCCTTTGAAGGTATCTCCATTCCAGCCTGTTTGTAAGTCCTTCTTTTCTCTTTTGGCCTTCAGCAGGGATCAATTTTGGCAAGCTTTGCTGCATGTGCCTGCACTAATAGCATATGGGAAAGATTTTTTCCATTTTCATTTTCAATTTTTTTAAGTGTCCTTACCACATCCCTGATATCTTCCCCTCCATGTTGTGTCTTCCTCCTTGACATTTTCCCCTGCTTTTGCAATGTCTGGGAGCTTAGTTTTGGCGTGTTTGGGGATTTTGCACTGCTCTGCTATAATCCCGGTCCATTTTCTTATAGTCACTAAATTGCCCAAATTTCCCAATTTTCTTTTTTTTTCTCCTCCAATTGCAATTCCTTTGATGGTATCTCCATTCCAGCCTGTTTGTAAGTCCTTCTTATCTCTTTTGGCCTTCAGCGGGGATCAATTTTGGCAAGCTTTGCTGCATGTGCCTGCACTAATAGCATCTGGGAAAGATTTTCTCCTTTTTTTATTTTAGACTTTTTCAGTGTCCATACCATGTCCCTCATATCTTCCCCTCAAGGTTTTGTCTTCCTCCTTGACTTTTTCCCCTGCTTTTGCAACATTTGTCAGCTCAGTTTTGGCATGTTTTGGTCCTTTGCAGTGCAGCTCATTTCCTCACAGACCATTTCTTGAAGACACTACAACTCCCGATTTTCTGCAGTTTTTTGCCTTTTTTTCCTTTGGATTTCATTTGATCCCATCTCCTTTCCAGAGTGTTTGTTGGCCTTTCTTTTTGGGTTCGCAAGATTCCGTTTCCCTTCCCGAAAGGAAATGAAATTTCCTTTCGGGAAGGGAAACGGAATCTTGCGATTTCAATGGCCACCAAGAGAGGAATCTTTGGTGCATGTCCCTGCCCTTGATGACATGCCATGACTTTTGATGGCTTTGACTTTGCGAAAGATTTTTTTCGGGTTTTTTGAATTCTTTTTAAGCATCCATGCCATGTCTCTTATATTTTCCCCTCCATGTTGTGTCTTCCTCCTTGACATTTTTTCCTGCTTTTGCAATGTCTGGGAGCTTAGTTTTGGCATGTTTGGGGATTTTGCACTGCTCTGCTATAATCCCGGGCCATTTTCTTATAGTCACTAAATTGCCCAAATTTCCCAATTTTTTTTTTTTCTCCTCCAATTGCAATTCCTTTGAAGGTATCTCCATTCCAGCCTGTTTGTAAGTCCTTCTTTTCTCTTTTGGCCTTCAGCGGGGATCAATTTTGGCAAGCTTTGCTGCATGTGCCTGCACTAATAGCATATGGAAAGATTTTCTCCTTTTTTTTTTTAGATTTATCCAGTGTCCATACCATGTCCCTGATATCTTCCCCTCCATGTTGTGTCTTCCTCCTTGACATTTTTTCCTGCTTTTGCATTGTCTGGGAGCTTAGTTTTGCCATGTTTTGGGATTTTGCACTGCTCTGCTATAATCCCGGTCCATTTTCTTATAGTCACTAAATTGCCCAAATTTCCCAATTTTCTTTTTTTTTCTCCTCCACTTGCAATTCCTTTGATTGTATCTCCATTCCAGCCTGTTTGTAAGTCCTTCTTATCTCTTTTGGCCTTCAGCGGGGATCAATTTTGGCAAGCTTTGCTGCATGTGCCTGCACTAATAGCATATGGGAAAGATTTTTTCCATTTTCATTTTCAATTTTTTTAAGTGTCCTTACCACATCCCTGATATCTTCCCCTCCACGTTTCGTCTTCCTCCTTGACATTTTCCCCTGCTTTTGCAATGTCTGGGAGCTTAGTTTTGGTGTGTTTGGGGATTTTGCACTGCTCTGCTATAATCCCGGGCCATTTTCTTAAGGTCACTAAATTGCCCAAATTTCCCAATTTTTTTTTTTTTTCTCCTCCACTTGCAATTCCTTTGAAGGTATCTCCATTCCAGCCTGTTTGTAAGTCCTTCTTTTCTCTTTTGGCCTTCAGCGGGGATCAATTTTGGCAAGCTTTGCTGCATGTGCCTGCACTAATAGCATCTGGGAAAGATTTTCTCCTTTTTTTATTTTAGACTTTTTCAGTGTCCATACCATGTCCCTCATATCTTCCCCTCAAGGTTTTGTCTTCCTCCTTGACTTTTTCCCCTGCTTTTGCAACATTTGTCAGCTCAGTTTTGGCATGTTTTGGTCCTTTGCAGTGCAGCTCATTTCCTCACAGACCATTTCTTGAAGACACTACAACTCCCGATTTTCTGCAGTTTTTTGCCTTTTTTTCCTTTGGATTTCATTTGATCCCATCTCCTTTCCAGAGTGTTTGTTGGCCTTTCTTTTTGGGTTCGCAAGATTCCGTTTCCCTTCCCGAAAGGAAATGAAATTTCCTTTCGGGAAGGGAAACGGAATCTTGCGATTTCAATGGCCACCAAGAGAGGAATCTTTGGTGCATGTCCCTGCCCTTGATGACATGCCATGACTTTTGATGGCTTTGACTTTGCGAAAGATTTTTTTCGGGTTTTTTGAATTCTTTTTAAGCATCCATGCCATGTCTCTTATATTTTCCCCTCCATGTTGTGTCTTCCTCCTTGACATTTTTTCCTGCTTTTGCAATGTCTGGGAGCTTAGTTTTGGCATGTTTGGGGATTTTGCACTGCTCTGCTATAATCCCGGTCCATTTTCTTATAGTCACTAAATTGCCCAAATTTCCCAATTTTTTTTTTTTTCTCCTCCAATTGCAATTCCTTTGAAGGTATCTCCATTCCAGCCTGTTTGTAAGTCCTTCTTTTCTCTTTTGGCCTTCAGCAGGGATCAATTTTGGCAAGCTTTGCTGCATGTGCCTGCACTAATAGCATATGGGAAAGATTTTCTCCTTTTTTTTTTTTTTAGATTTTTTCAGTGTCCATACCATGTCCCTGATATCTTCCCCTCCATGTTGTGTCTTCCTCCTTGACTTTTTCCCCTGCTTTTGCAATGTCTGGGAGCTTAGTTTTGGCGTGTTTGGGGATTTTGCACTGCTCTGCTATAATCCCGGTCCATTTTCTTATAGTCACTAAATTGCCCAAATTTCCCAATTTTCTTTTTTTTTCTCCTCCAATTGCAATTCCTTTGATGGTATCTCCATTCCAGCCTGTTTGTAAGTCCTTCTTATCTCTTTTGGCCTTCAGCGGGGATCAATTTTGGCAAGCTTTGCTGCATGTGCCTGCACTAATAGCATCTGGGAAAGATTTTCTCCTTTTTTTATTTTAGACTTTTTCAGTGTCCATACCATGTCCCTCATATCTTCCCCTCAAGGTTTTGTCTTCCTCCTTGACTTTTTCCCCTGCTTTTGCAATGTCTGGGAGCTTAGTTTTGGCATGTTTGGGGATTTTGCACTGCTCTGCTATAAGCCCGGTCCATTTTCTTATAGTCACTAAATTGCCCAAATTTCCCAATTTTCTTTTTTTTTCTCCTCCAATTGCAATTCCTTTGATGGTATCTCCATTCCAGCCTGTTTGTAAGTCCTTCTTATCTCTTTTGGCCTTCAGCGGGGATCAATTTTGGCAAGCTTTGCTGCATGTGCCTGCACTAATAGCATCTGGGAAAGATTTTCTCCTTTTTTTATTTTAGACTTTTTCAGTGTCCATACCATGTCCCTCATATCTTCCCCTCAAGGTTTTGTCTTCCTCCTTGACTTTTTCCCCTGCTTTTGCAACATTTGTCAGCTCAGTTTTGGCATGTTTTGGTCCTTTGCAGTGCAGCTCATTTCCTCACAGACCATTTCTTGAAGACACTACAACTCCCGATTTTCTGCAGTTTTTTGCCTTTTTTTCCTTTGGATTTCATTTGATCCCATCTCCTTTCCAGAGTGTTTGTTGGCCTTTCTTTTTGGGTTCGCAAGATTCCGTTTCCCTTCCCGAAAGGAAATGAAATTTCCTTTCGGGAAGGGAAACGGAATCTTGCGATTTCAATGGCCACCAAGAGAGGAATCTTTGGTGCATGTCCCTGCCCTTGATGACATGCCATGACTTTTGATGGCTTTGACTTTGCGAAAGATTTTTTTCGGGTTTTTTGAATTCTTTTTAAGCATCCATGCCATGTCTCTTATATCTTCCCCTCCATGTTGTGTCTTCCTCCTTGACATTTTCCCCTGCTTTTGCAATGTCTGGGAGCTTAGTTTTGGCATGTTTGGGGATTTTGCACTGCTCTGCTATAATCCCGGTCCATTTTCTTATAGTCACTAAATTGCCCAAATTTCCCAATTTTTTTTTTTTTCTCCTCCAATTGCAATTCCTTTGAAGGTATCACCATTCCAGCCTGTTTGTAAGTCCTTCTTTTCTCTTTTGGCCTTCAGCAGGGATCAATTTTGGCAAGCTTTGCTGCATGTGCCTGCACTAATAGCATCTGGGAAAGATTTTCTCCTTTTTTTATTTTAGACTTTTTCAGTGTCCATACCATGTCCCTCATATCTTCCCCTCAAGGTTTTGTCTTCCTCCTTGACTTTTTCCCCTGCTTTTGCAACATTTGTCAGCTCAGTTTTGGCATGTTTTGGTCCTTTGCAGTGCAGCTCATTTCCTCACAGACCATTTCTTGAAGACACTACAACTCCCGATTTTCTGCAGTTTTTTGCCTTTTTTTCCTTTGGATTTCATTTGATCCCATCTCCTTTCCAGAGTGTTTGTTGGCCTTTCTTTTTGGGTTCGCAAGATTCCGTTTCCCTTCCCGAAAGGAAATGAAATTTCCTTTCGGGAAGGGAAACGGAATCTTGCGATTTCAATGGCCACCAAGAGAGGAATCTTTGGTGCATGTCCCTGCCCTTGATGACATGCCATGACTTTTGATGGCTTTGACTTTGCGAAAGATTTTTTTCGGGTTTTTTGAATTCTTTTTAAGCATCCATGCCATGTCTCTTATATTTTCCCCTCCATGTTGTGTCTTCCTCCTTGACATTTTTCCTGCTTTTGCAATGTCTGGGAGCTTAGTTTTGGCATGTTTGGGGATTTTGCACTGCTCTGCTATAATCCCGGTCCATTTTCTTATAGTCACTAAATTGCCCAAATTTCCCAATTTTCTTTTTTTTTCTCCTCCACTTGCAATTCCTTTGATTGTATCTCCATTCCAGCCTGTTTGTAAGTCCTTCTTATCTCTTTTGGCCTTCAGCGGGGATCAATTTTGGCAAGCTTTGCTGCATGTGCCTGCACTAATAGCATATGGGAAAGATTTTTTCCATTTTCATTTTCAATTTTTTTAAGTGTCCTTACCACGTCCCTCATATCTTCCCCTCCATGTTGTGTCTTCCTCCTTGACATTTTCCCCTGCTTTTGCAATGTCCGGGAGCTTAGTTTTGGCGTGTTTGGGGATTTTGCACTGCTCTGCTATAATCCCGGTCCATTTTCTTATAGTCACTAAATTGCCCAAATTTCCCAATTTTCTTTTTTTTTCTCCTCCACTTGCAATTCCTTTGATTGTATCTCCATTCCAGCCTGTTTGTAAGTCCTTCTTTTCTCTTTTGGCCTTCAGCGGGGATCAATTTTGGCAAGCTTTGCTGCATGTGCCTGCACTAATAGCATATGGGAAAGATTTTTTCCATTTTCATTTTCAATTTTTTTAAGTGTCCTTACCATGTCCCTCATATCTTCCCCTCCATGTTGTGTCTTCCTCCTTGACATTTTCCCCTGCTTTTGCAATGTCCGGGAGCTTAGTTTTGGCGTGTTTGGGGATTTTGCACTGCTCTGCTATAATCCCGGTCCATTTTCTTATAGTCACTAAATTGCCCAAATTTCCCAATTTTCTTTTTTTTTCTCCTCCACTTGCAATTCCTTTGATGGTATCTCCATTCCAGCCTGTTTGTAAGTCCTTCTTATCTCTTTTGGCCTTCAGCGGGGATCAATTTTGGCAAGCTTTGCTGCATGTGCCTGCACTAATAGCATATGGGAAAGATTTTCTCCTTTTTTTTTTTTTTAGATTTTTTCAGTGTCCATACCATGTCCCTGATATCTTCCCCTCCATGTTGTGTCTTCCTCCTTGACATTTTTTCCTGCTTTTGCATTGTCTGGGAGCTTAGTTTTGCCATGTTTTGGGATTTTGCACTGCTCTGCTATAATCCCGGTCCATTTTCTTATAGTCACTAAATTGCCCAAATTTCCCAATTTTCTTTTTTTTTCTCCTCCACTTGCAATTCCTTTGATTGTATCTCCATTCCAGCCTGTTTGTAAGTCCTTCTTTTCTCTTTTGGCCTTCAGCGGGGATCAATTTTGGCAAGCTTTGCTGCATGTGCCTGCACTAATAGCATATGGGAAAGATTTTCTCCTTTTTTTATTTTAGACTTTTTCAGTGTCCATACCATGTCCCTCATATCTTCCCCTCAAGGTTTTGTCTTCCTCCTTGACTTTTTCCCCTGCTTTTGCAACATTTGTCAGCTCAGTTTTGGCATGTTTTGGTCCTTTGCAGTGCAGCTCATTTCCTCACAGACCATTTCTTGAAGACACTACAACTCCCGATTTTCTGCAGTTTTTTGCCTTTTTTTCCTTTGGATTTCATTCGATCCCATCTCCTTTCCAGAGTGTTTGTTGGCCTTTCTTTTTGGGTTCGCAAGATTCCGTTTCCCTTCCCGAAAGGAAATGAAATTTCCTTTCGGGAAGGGAAACGGAATCTTGCGATTTCAATGGCCACCAAGAGAGGAATCTTTGGTGCATGTCCCTGCCCTTGATGACATGCCATGACTTTTGATGGCTTTGACTTTGCGAAAGATTTTTTTCGGGTTTTTTGAATTCTTTTTAAGCATCCATGCCATGTCTCTTATATCTTCCCCTCCATGTTGTGTCTTCCTCCTTGACATTTTCCCCTGCTTTTGCAATGTCTGGGAGCTTAGTTTTGGCATGTTTGGGGATTTTGCACTGCTCTGCTATAATCCCGGTCCATTTTCTTATAGTCACTAAATTGCCCAAATTTCCCAATTTTTTTTTTTTTCTCCTCCAATTGCAATTCCTTTGAAGGTATCACCATTCCAGCCTGTTTGTAAGTCCTTCTTTTCTCTTTTGGCCTTCAGCAGGGATCAATTTTGGCAAGCTTTGCTGCATGTGCCTGCACTAATAGCATCTGGGAAAGATTTTCTCCTTTTTTTATTTTAGACTTTTTCAGTGTCCATACCATGTCCCTCATATCTTCCCCTCAAGGTTTTGTCTTCCTCCTTGACTTTTTCCCCTGCTTTTGCAACATTTGTCAGCTCAGTTTTGGCATGTTTTGGTCCTTTGCAGTGCAGCTCATTTCCTCACAGACCATTTCTTGAAGACACTACAACTCCCGATTTTCTGCAGTTTTTTGCCTTTTTTTCCTTTGGATTTCATTTGATCCCATCTCCTTTCCAGAGTGTTTGTTGGCCTTTCTTTTTGGGTTCGCAAGATTCCGTTTCCCTTCCCGAAAGGAAATGAAATTTCCTTTCGGGAAGGGAAACGGAATCTTGCGATTTCAATGGCCACCAAGAGAGGAATCTTTGGTGCATGTCCCTGCCCTTGATGACATGCCATGACTTTTGATGGCTTTGACTTTGCGAAAGATTTTTTTCGGGTTTTTTGAATTCTTTTTAAGCATCCATGCCATGTCTCTTATATTTTCCCCTCCATGTTGTGTCTTCCTCCTTGACATTTTTCCTGCTTTTGCAATGTCTGGGAGCTTAGTTTTGGCATGTTTGGGGATTTTGCACTGCTCTGCTATAATCCCGGTCCATTTTCTTATAGTCACTAAATTGCCCAAATTTCCCAATTTTCTTTTTTTTTCTCCTCCACTTGCAATTCCTTTGATTGTATCTCCATTCCAGCCTGTTTGTAAGTCCTTCTTATCTCTTTTGGCCTTCAGCGGGGATCAATTTTGGCAAGCTTTGCTGCATGTGCCTGCACTAATAGCATATGGGAAAGATTTTTTCCATTTTCATTTTCAATTTTTTTAAGTGTCCTTACCACGTCCCTCATATCTTCCCCTCCATGTTGTGTCTTCCTCCTTGACATTTTCCCCTGCTTTTGCAATGTCCGGGAGCTTAGTTTTGGCGTGTTTGGGGATTTTGCACTGCTCTGCTATAATCCCGGTCCATTTTCTTATAGTCACTAAATTGCCCAAATTTCCCAATTTTCTTTTTTTTTCTCCTCCACTTGCAATTCCTTTGATTGTATCTCCATTCCAGCCTGTTTGTAAGTCCTTCTTTTCTCTTTTGGCCTTCAGCGGGGATCAATTTTGGCAAGCTTTGCTGCATGTGCCTGCACTAATAGCATATGGGAAAGATTTTTTCCATTTTCATTTTCAATTTTTTTAAGTGTCCTTACCATGTCCCTCATATCTTCCCCTCCATGTTGTGTCTTCCTCCTTGACATTTTCCCCTGCTTTTGCAATGTCCGGGAGCTTAGTTTTGGCGTGTTTGGGGATTTTGCACTGCTCTGCTATAATCCCGGTCCATTTTCTTATAGTCACTAAATTGCCCAAATTTCCCAATTTTCTTTTTTTTTCTCCTCCACTTGCAATTCCTTTGATTGTATCTCCATTCCAGCCTGTTTGTAAGTCCTTCTTATCTCTTTTGGCCTTCAGCGGGGATCAATTTTGGCAAGCTTTGCTGCATGTGCCTGCACTAATAGCATATGGGAAAGATTTTCTCCTTTTTTTTTTTTTTAGATTTTTTCAGTGTCCATACCATGTCCCTGATATCTTCCCCTCCATGTTGTGTCTTCCTCCTTGACATTTTTTCCTGCTTTTGCATTGTCTGGGAGCTTAGTTTTGCCATGTTTTGGGATTTTGCACTGCTCTGCTATAATCCCGGTCCATTTTCTTATAGTCACTAAATTGCCCAAATTTCCCAATTTTCTTTTTTTTTCTCCTCCACTTGCAATTCCTTTGATTGTATCTCCATTCCAGCCTGTTTGTAAGTCCTTCTTATCTCTTTTGGCCTTCAGCGGGGATCAATTTTGGCAAGCTTTGCTGCATGTGCCTGCACTAATAGCATATGGGAAAGATTTTCTCCTTTTTTTATTTTAGACTTTTTCAGTGTCCATACCATGTCCCTCATATCTTCCCCTCAAGGTTTTGTCTTCCTCCTTGACTTTTTCCCCTGCTTTTGCAACATTTGTCAGCTCAGTTTTGGCATGTTTTGGTCCTTTGCAGTGCAGCTCATTTCCTCACAGACCATTTCTTGAAGACACTACAACTCCCGATTTTCTGCAGTTTTTTGCCTTTTTTTCCTTTGGATTTCATTTGATCCCATCTCCTTTCCAGAGTGTTTGTTGGCCTTTCTTTTTGGGTTCGCAAGATTCCGTTTCCCTTCCCGAAAGGAAATGAAATTTCCTTTCGGGAAGGGAAACGGAATCTTGCGATTTCAATGGCCACCAAGAGAGGAATCTTTGGTGCATGTCCCTGCCCTTGATGACATGCCATGACTTTTGATGGCTTTGACTTTGCGAAAGATTTTTTTCGTTTTTTTTGAATTCTTTTTAAGCATCCATGCCATGTCTCTTATATCTTCCCCTCCATGTTGTGTCTTCCTCCTTGACATTTTTTCCTGCTTTTGCAATGTCTGGGAGCTTAGTTTTGGCATGTTTGGGGATTTTGCACTGCTCTGCTATAATCCCGGGCCATTTTCTTATAGTCACTAAATTGCCCAAATTTCCCAATTTTTTTTTTTTTTCTCCTCCACTTGCAATTCCTTTGAAGGTATCTCCATTCCAGCCTGTTTGTAAGTCCTTCTTTTCTCTTTTGGCCTTCAGCAGGGATCAATTTTGGCAAGCTTTGCTGCATGTGCCTGCACTAATAGCATATGGGAAAGATTTTTTCCATTTTCATTTTCAATTTTTTTAAGTGTCCTTACCATGTCCCTGATATCTTCCCCTCCACGTTTCGTCTTCCTCCTTGACATTTTCCCCTGCTTTTGCAATGTCTGGGAGCTTAATTTTGGCGTGTTTGGGGATTTTGCACTGCTCTGCTATAATCCCAGGCCATTTTCTTATAGTCACTAAATTGCCCAAATTTCCCAATTTTCTTTTTTTTTCTCCTCCACTTGCAATTCCTTTGAAGGTATCTCCATTCCAGCCTGTTTGTAAGTCCTTCTTTTCTCTTTTGGCCTTCAGCGGGGATCAATTTTGGCAAGCTTTGCTGCATGTGCCTGCACTAATAGCATCTGGGAAAGATTTTCTCCTTTTTTTATTTTAGATTTTTTCTTTGTCCATACCATACCACTCATATCTTCCCCTCAAGGTTTTGTCTTCCTCCTTGACATTTTCTCCTGCTTTTGTAACGTCTTTGAGCTTAGTTTTGGCATGTTGCGTTACTTTGCAATGCAGCTCATTTTCTCACAGATCATTTCTTCCTCCCACTCAGCTGGCAGGAGAGTGTGTATACCTGGCCTCAGCAAACGAATCTGTGAGCTTTGGCCTTCCCCTGCCCCAAACAGACAGATCTGACTTTTACGACAGTTCCTGAAATTACTTTCCTTGTGGATACATTCTTCTCCCCCATCTTTGTTTTCTTCTCCTTGAACCTGAGATAATTGAAAATTATTGATGCCCTGTTCTGTTGTGTGGCCGCTCAGTTGCCTGATTGTCTTTTTCCTAGGGATGGTGCTGTGGGGCAGATGAACGATAGTGGCTCTGCTTCAGACATCTCCCCTCCCCTAGAGCTTCAAGCCTTGCAGTCCCTGCTTGGGAATTTACAGACTACTCTGTAAACTAACAGAAACAATACATGTCAGAGACAAATGGTCTACTTCGCTTCTCTATTTAAAGTTCTCGGATTTTTTTAAATTATGATTTGCTGAAGACATCAAAACTATGGCTGATACACGATGAGAAAGCCTCAATTTGTTTTTCTCATCTTACAAGACAGCACAAATCTACTTTTTAATAAGCATTTCTGATCCCCCAAACTTCTTCATCCCCCAAACTAGTTCTCCCTACAACACAGTGGCTAATCTCCAAGATAATAGTTATTCTTTATCTAATTGAAGAAAATCTGTTGGAGAACAGAGTATTAGACAATAAGAAATCTCCTTATTTCCGTAATACCATGCCAGAGAAGTTCTTGAAGACAAGATATGAAGGACCCGATTTTGGGGTTTCAGTTTCCTCTGCATTGAGAACATCTGTGTGTATGAGAGGGGAGAGGGGAGAGGGTGGGAAGGGAGCAAACATGGTGCAGATGGCAAGGAGTATATTTATTTCCCTCTCCCCAGGTTGCTGGCTGACGTTCTCCTTTAGAGGGGAAAAGACCCTCTCCTTGTCCCTGCTTACCTCCTTTAGATAAAGGTCCATCCAGTCTGCAGGACATGGGAGCAGCTGAAGTTGTCGCTGAGGAATTCCCTGTGGGTCTTGGAGTCCTTCCTTCTAATATCAAACTTGGCAGCTACAGTGAGCTCCAGCAGCTTTTATGAGTAAAGGTGGGAAGGTAGATTATCATTTATACTGCCTGGATTACGCAGTGAGCTTACTCCTTCCCACCCTTATTATCTCTTCACACTTCAAACTATATTGCCAAAGACCAAACATTTTCTGCATAAATATTAAATAAAGGAAAAACACAATTAAAACTCAGTCCAGAATGAATCTTGAAGGAGGAACGAGGGGTGAAATGTGCTGCTAGTGACTTCCAATTTTCTTTGTGTTTATTTTTACCTTTCCCCTTTTACAATTTTTAAAATATGCAAGACATATTTTGAGATGTGACAGTAATAAAAAGAAAAAGCTTCAAAATTATTATTTTTCTTGTGCTAACAAGCATTTTAATCTAGGTTATTTTTGTCTAAAATCAGAAAAATATATTTTATCAGCAGTAGCAAAGAAGTGATGTTTTCATATACAGAGATATGACTATTAAAGAGCAGACATTTATACTGAATATTTCTTCTTAGGATATTCTTGTAAATGCAGTCATAGAATAGTTTGGATTGGAAGGACCCTTTAAAAGTAACCTAGTCCAGCCCTCCTGAAATGTGCAGTGACATCTTCAACTAGATTAGGTTACTCAGTAATTAGTAATTAGAGCCCAGTTCAGCCTGGTCTTGAATGCTTCCAGGGCTGGGTCATCCACCACCGTTCTGGGCAACCTATGTCAGCATTTCACCACACTTATTGTAAATAATTTCTTCCTTATATCTAATCTAAACCTACCCACTTTTCAGTTTAAAACCACTCCCCTTGCCCTATCACTACACACCCTTGTAAAAAGTCCCTCTCCAGTTCTCTTGGAGGACTTCTTCAAGTACAGGAAAGCCACAATTAAGTTTCCCTGAACTCTTCTCCAGGCTGAACAAACTCAACTCTCTCAGACCTCAGAAAGGAGGTGCTCCAGCCATTTTGTGGCCCTCTTCTGTGGCTGCACCATACCCACAAGTGGGATGCATTCCCTTTCCTGAGTACTTTTCTGATATTTGAAATAGTGATACTTGGGATAGGAGCAAACCAAATCACTACAGCTGTGCTCAACACTAGACATTCAATACAGCCAACAGGAAAAGTTAAAAATTAGTTGAGAAGCAAACTACAGCAACATTTGTTGCTCTCTGCCTCTAAAAGTTGAAGATTTTGCTAACTTTTCTGGTTATTCCTGGATTTGTGGAGTTCTTTAGTATTATGCAAACACAACTCCCTTTATCATAGAAGGATATCATGGATCAGGATACACAAAGCTAAGTAAATGCTTGCTATGTTATCTGCATTCTTGAGCTACAAAAACCCCTGTAGCATCAGGGGCCTCCTCAGAGATCCCTACAAGGACAAAAATGCCTGGAAGCTGATTGCTTTCAGATATTCATTCTTGCAACCCTTATACTGCAATAGCATCTAGAATGGCTCTGCAGGTGGGCACCTCATCAGAGGATAATTAGTCCTCACTCCATAACAGCTTTGGGTGAGAGCTCTGGATTTAATTGCAAACTGAAAGAGAAAGCTGTGTGGTACCCACTTAAGCAGCACTTTGCACCACATGTACCCTAAGAAACAGAAAGTCATCAACTGTTGATACCCAGCAGCAAGGAGATCTCTGCACTTTCCTCTCTCACTGGTGCTCTTGAAATCATCAACGAGGTTCAAGCAGAATTAAACAAAAGCCAAGCAAGTAATTTCTCTCACATGTGATACTCAACCACACACTGCTTGAAACATCCTAAGCCAGCGATAAACTATGAGGGTATTGGTTCAACTTCACTAACAGATCATGTCATTCTCTCCCTCCCTCTCCCCACCTTTAGACCCCTTACTCGTTTTTTTCATGTTTTCAAACTACTGATAGCCAAAATCTAGCCCACCCCTCTGACACCAAGCATATTTGCTGACAATACACACACATTGTACGGGTGGGTGACTTAAGAAAGCTCCTAGGTACGAAGTGAGCTTGGTATTACTATTGTATACCCTGCTGATTACCAGAACAATTTAAAAGGGTTCAGGGAAAAAGAAAACAAAAACCTTTAAAAAGCTGTGTGCCCCTGTGATTTTCAGCCCTTTGAAAAAGTAAGAAAGAACAGAAAAACACCCCTGGGGTGTGGTTAAGATAACTACAAAGGAATTCTTCTTAGCAGGTTCCTTCAGTAAAATGAAGGGTGCTTTGATTGCATTTTTTGGCCTTCCTAATCTGACAGATATTGATGGATAATTCAGAACAGCCAAAATCTTTGTTCTAAAAACATTGACTCATACATGTTACACCCAGATGTTTTATTGGGCTCTTAATAGATATCAAAGCTTCCTTCAAAAACTTGGAAGTTGAATTTCATACATTTAAAAGTGTATGCACGTAGGGGAGGGAAATAATAGAGAGAAGCTCCATTAAGAGCAGCTTAGAAAGGAGTATTTATGCCCCCCAACATGGACACTCTAAATACTACCCCTCCCAGCACTTTGTTTCTGCCTAATCAAGTTTGAAAATGAACAGCCCCAAGATCCTTAATGTGCAATTAGGGCCTTGCAGGCTGGTCTCTCCAACAGGTACAGGAGCTTGTGTGTAAACATTCCAGCACTGATCTCCCCACCAGCCCCTGGGGTGGCAGGAGCAGCCACCATATCTGCCAGAACATCCCTGTGACTTCTGAGAACTGGCTCATTGTCTCATCCAGAGGTAAAGAGCTCCAGTATCCCACCTCCACAGGATTCAAGGAAGAATTCTTTCATCTGAGAGCATGTGGGGGAGGCACCCCCACATCACAAGCAGGGTTTTATTTCAATAAATCATGAATGAAAGAAAGCAAGGCACCCAGGGGCACTCTCAGCAGCACTCTTCTCCCCAAGAGTGCCCCCACCACTAAGACCAGAGAGCAGCTGAACAGGCACATGAGTCTGAAAATAGAGACAATTCTATGTGGGAAATAAAGACATGCACATAAATCAGACACAGAAGAGCAGAGACCGCAGGTTGCAGCAGGGGTTTGGGAAATGCAATGCTGTGAAACTTGCAGAATTTCCAAGTTATTTGGTGCTGTTGCCACAGCTTGACTCTCACCAGCTCCTCATAGTGGAGGCTTTTATGTACTGGCTATCCCACCTTGCAGTCACTACTGGACAAACTCAGTAAAGAGGGTATTCACCCCTTTACAAGGTAAACAGTCAAACAAGATGGTAAATATACCATCTCTTCCTAAGAACAATATTCTTTAAGGTGGTATGCATTTTAGTAGAGAATCCTCCTAACAGAAAACCAAACAAGAAGAACAAATGCAATGTAACGAGTATCAAGCATAGACAGAATTTCTGATCTGTCACGAGTCAGAGGTGAAGTTCTGCTGCCAAAGAGCTTTTTTCATTCCTCAGCATGTCAATAAAATCAGTCACTGACAGAGACAGTTATGAGGTATTGCAACAGGGAAAAGATTCTCCTGTGTAGGGGGATAGAACATAAGAAAATAAAGGTAGTATAGAAAGTAATTTTACCCCTTAAGGAGTTGCATCTGAGCCAATTGGGAACAGCTCTCTCCAGCTGAGAGATTGGGAACAGGCCTGACTATAACAGGCCACAACTGTAGCCAATAATAAGAGTGCTATAAAAGAGTGGATTGGTTGGTTGAGAGGGAACTGGAGTTAGTTAGCTGCTACGAGAAGAAGGAAGAGTCAGTGCTTAGAGGAGCTGCCTACCAGAAAAACCAAGGAGGTATGGAACTCTAGCAATATGGAACCCTTAGAATATAATGATAATAGAGCTCTTGTAATATTATGACAACACTCCTGAGTGAATGGGATTAGGTCATCCTTCTGTGCCTGTTTGCAGTAGGGCAAAGAGTTTGTTAAACAGTAAAGCCAGGAACTTTCCAAAGTCAGTTTTAGCTCATTGGTAAAAAAGCTACCTGGCTAAATGTTGAATGCTGTTCTAGTTTAGACTAGTGTAGTCTGAAACCAAAAATCCCACAGCATTAGCATCACTAGCTGGACATGCAAGATCCAGAAGTATTTTCATTGACAATGTGAAGTACAGTACAGGAAGAGAGATTCCCTGGGGCTTCCTCACCAGCTGAGCTAAAATTCTCTGGAGTTGTTCAGAGAAGTTTCAATCATTCACATAAAGGCAAAGACAACAGCTGTGCTTTTAAAGATGGATTCTGAAAAAAAAAACAACTACTAGAAAAGTGCACTCTTTAAAAGGCCTTTATTTTGGTTGCATGGTTACAATTCATTTATGCTTACAGTTAGATTCTTCCCAAATAATATTTCATAGCTCACCATGTACACAGTGTATTCTCTATCATTCTGGTATGGAGGAACTCTATAAAATACAGATTAAGTGACTTTTTTATCTGTACACTTTTCAGATTAGTTAATCAAGATTAAGTAAAAAGGCAAATAGATTAATTGGCAAAAAAGTGGTTTTACATTTTTAATATATTAGTACAAAATGGCACAAAAGGAAAAAAGGTCATTTTAAAGGCTATAACCATCAAACTTTTTAAATGCTTTCAGTCAGTTCAACTGATTTTAACTTAATTTCAAATACCAGTGTTGAACTTGGAATTGAACTTCTAATCTTCTTTTCTTAAGCTGTGTGAAAGACATCACATTCAACTTTGTACCTGTTCATGGAAACTAAATCACAGCAGTTTCAGAACAGTGACATTCAAGTGCAGCTAGGAAGTTGGGAATTTCTATTCTTCCCAGTAAGTCTATGAAGTCACAGACTAGAGCATATTTTTGTCTAACCAAATGCACTCATGCACACTTCAGATGCAAAGATACCAGATGTGTGCAATAAAACACAGTATTTCCTAATGCAAGGACTGGAAAAAAAATTCACATAACTACATCATTCAACCTCCCTACCTTTCCAGGAGGCTTCCAGACATAACCATACTTGATGCCAGATATAGAGATAAATGGAACATTTAAAAGATCTCAAGCAAACTGAAGGCTTAATTCACAGGCTTCAGGTATAAAAGAGAGATCACATCAACTTCAGCAACCTATGTTGTATGTTTGAACTACCCATATCAAATGGGTAGGTGAATGCGATGGAAGGGAAAGAGAAGAAATATATTTCTAACTTAAAAATAAATTCTGAGATGTGAATTTGTTGCCTCAAGTAACAATTCAGGAGTTTGTTTTGGCAGCAACATTTAGCAATACCCCAAAAGATAATTACCCACCCTGTCAACACAAGTTATCCTTACTTTGATTAGCCCCCTAAACTTTAAGATGTTTCATGTTTAAATTAACAGAACAGTTTATGATCTTGACTGTTATTTTCCTGGTAAGACAGCACCCACATCTGAGAGGCCAGGCAGCTATACTGATGGCAGTACTGAGAACCTTACTTCTCAGGTTAAAACAAAAAGTCTTATAAAAAAAGTAAGCGTGATGAAATACAGAACCACTATTTTACTCAGCTTCACAATGAGCAAACCATGACTATGAATTTCCTAATTTAAATACAAATTACAAAGCTTTCTCCAGAGACTTATCTTGCAATTAACCATATGATGACTCCAACAAGCAATGCTCCAACAGCAAGTATAATAATGAGTATGCACATCTTCTTTCGGGATTTTTGCTGGCAAAAGAGGAAAAACACAGTTGATTGAAAACTGTACCACATCAGAAAACTATTCAGATGCTTTTATGGTCCTGCTACTTGTGCATTCTAACTAAATTGTGTCCTTACATATAAAGATGGTCAAGACATCTAAAGATGTTTAAGGAAAAAAAAACCTATCTACACTACTTTATAGCTATATTATTCAACAGAATTATTTCAGTGGTATTTTCTGGTACACATAATAAATTAATTAAAACACAGTACTGTAATGAGTGGATATCATTAAAACTCTGGGGGAAGTAACATGAGGTGACAGCATAGAGAGGAAAATGGACAATCAGTTGCACAACAGAGAAAGTAGAAATGGTCTGCTAGAAAAAAAGACTATTAGTGTATATATACAGAAGGGAACAACAGACTACAATTTTGGGCTGCTGTGTATCCATTCACAGTTATTTTAAAGGTGTTTTTGCCAAGTTTCTTAGGTAGAACTTCCTCTTAAAGAAAACAAACAAAAATAACCAAACGAAAGAGACATGACTAGAGAACCACTTAAATAGATGTCATTACAATAAAGTCCAAGCTATGAGCATGTTGAGAACTTTCACATTTCTCATACAGGTCTATAACTTGAGATACCAAAGCACTCAAGAGCAGCAGCAGTCTTTCATCCTTTACCTGAAGGGTATGGAATCTGAAGGTTTCCTCCAGAGGATGGAAGAAAATTACCAAATGGGTTTCTCAGGCTCTTGCTAATAGCCAAGGAAAAACAAAGATCTTGGGATTCTAGGCCATAGTCCCAGAAGTAAAGGCAGTCTGTGCTGTACTTGGCAAAAGTTCTTCTGCCTGGGTGGTTTTGATGTTTTGGATTTTTTAAATTTTTTTCTCTCTGAAGAACAACATCTGTGTCAGTTCTTCATAGAAGCTGTCAGTTCTCTAACCAGTAATAGCCAGACCACCACATTTCATAAAAATTCTTTTAGTTTTATTGTCTCATTGCCACTTCTCCCACCATCAGGCTAAGATTTCTTAATTTCATTGTTTTACTTGCTAGAACTCAATAAGCTTGCTGGCGTACCTTCCCCCTCTGTCCATTATCATTTCCTTACACTCACAATCTCTTCCTTCTGCATCCTGCTGACCCCCTTCTTACCAGAACTGCATTGAAGTCAAACATTTCCCCTGTAATACTCCTTAAGCAAGGCATGGCAAATTTATTTCAACATACAATTGGTCATCCTTTCCACAAGTGCTGAAGCAGCCTGGCTTTGCCCATATTGCTCTGCAGTGTGAATGCACTCCACAGGGCAGATGAGTGATATAGAGCTCATCCAACCAAAAACAGGAGCTGTAGGAGTATCAACAGCCTTGTCCCTCCCCGCATACCTGGGCCTCTAACACTCCCTTGAGAAGGTTAGGCCAGATACAATAGTTGCCAAAATTTTCAGCACCTTGTTACAAGGATAAGTTTTCAAGCAAAGGAAAGCAAATCCAAAGCAAACTACATAGTCCTTTCATCCAAACACACAGCAACTCTGCAGTGTTTGGTCCCTCTTGCAAGACCCACTCAATAGAAGCTTGTCAAGTCTTGATAACTTTCCTTTGAGATCGGAAGATCCTTTCCTCCTCAAAATAAATCATGAAGCTTTTCATTTTAAATTTCAACTAGAAAACTTATACCTTACACTGAAATTTTTGGATTTTTTTTTTTTTCCAGAATTTTTAAAGTATCAAAATAGGAGTCATCAAACATACTTAATGTGACAATTAGTCCCAGTGAGAATACAGTTCAAGGATGCATCCCCTCTCCTACTTCTGAAATCAGCAGGCAGCCTTTCAGACATTCTGTCACTCATTTACTACTAATACACATAAGAGGGTTTTTTAAAAAAAAGTCTAAGGACTAACTCTAACTTAAAGGGGAAGATTAATAATTAGAAATAATTAGAAATAATATATAATATAGAAATATATATATATATAAAATAATACGATTATTTCTAATAAGTTCCAAAAATGTTATAAAGAAATGGCATTTAAAGGTATTAAAGGTCTTTTCAAAAAAGTTTGACAGTTTGAAATATGTTTTTATCATCAAAGTAGCAAGTAAAAAAAGCTGGATATATACAACCTTTCAGATATTCTGTCACTCATTTACTGCTAACACACATAAGAGGGTTTTTTAAAAAAAAGTCTAAGGACTAACTCTAGCTTAAAGGGGAAGATTAGTAATTAGAAATACTATTACTTTATATAAATATTATATATTAGTTATATATATATATATAATAATACAATTATTTCTAATAAGTTCCAAAAATGTTATAAAGAAATGGCATTTAAAGGTATTAAAAGTCTTTTCAAAAAAGTTTGACAGTTTGAAATATGTTTTCATCATCAAAGTAGCAAGTAAAAAAAGCTGGATATATACAACATCGGGAAGATTTTAGACAGCAAAAATTGGTAATAACTGGCCATATCTTCAGAAGATTTTCCTGCCTATCTTCCCTACTCCACCAGTGATCTCCAAAGGCTTGCTCTCCCATATACAGGAACCTCTAACTTTTTGAATTATAAAAGTAGGAGTCTCTTTGTGTAAGGATTTTTGTTGGTTTTGGAATTTTTGTTTGTTTGTTTTAAGTAAAGGTGTAACTCCAGGTGTTCTCACAGAATCGCATAAGATACTGAAACAGTCTGGCTGGGAACAGAGGAAACCCAAAGCTTTCAAAAGTCACTGACTTATTTTATATTGACCTAGAAATACCATTGTAGTCTAACATAAACCTTTAAGTCTTCAAGCCTTGAGGAATTTGCTAGGCAAAATCTGGAGTGCATAAGAAAGCATAAATCAGGACTACTGCAGGACAGTTTCACACAACTGGCATTACCTGGTAGTTTGCTGCTCTTGACAGCTGCTGGTTTGCTTGCTGCACATGTACATCTGCACTTTCCACATTGGCTTCTATGCTGTCTTTGTTTTGAAAAGAAAGATTGCAGATTTTGATAAGTCATAACCCAGACAAAGATTTGGAATGCTGAAATATACTTGAGAGCATATAAACAGCTGCCCCAAAATGCTGGTGTATTCATCAATGTACCTTGGATTATGAAAGCTTGATCCATCCTACACTTATGCTTGAGCTCATTCCAAAACTGCCCAAGCAATACTTGGCTGAATTCATGTCGGGTAACAGCTCTCCTGTTCTGCATGCAGGGCTAAAACTTTGATACCAACTGAGGCAGAAGTTTTTCAGTACTTCTACCTTTTTTTTTTTTTTTCATTTTTAAATTACCTTTTACTTGTCCTCCAACTTGCTACTGACTACTCTCTGCTCGGATTAAAAGAAGTCCTAAGGTTTATGAAACAGAGGCAATGGACCAAACAATACCCAAGAGGCATGATTCTAGTTTGGTGTTCTATCATATTGACACAGATTGTATTTTTTTCCAATTTTATATACAAACAGTTCTAAAAACTACTTTAGAGACATTTTATACACATGAAAAATTATATGTTTTAAACTAAATTTTAAGCACTCTTTCTTACTGTGTTCCCAGTCATCTCAGCCAGTCTACCCATTATTAGGTTCTATCTGATTTGCTTTAGCATTAATAGTGTCATTAAAGGAATTTTTCAAGCAAAAGGAAGTTCTACACTGCAGCTCACCAGAGAAAGTGAATAAAAAAAATTTCAGGTAATATTTGAATTGGACTTACCTATTACATCACCTTGTTCATGAATCATCATTCCTAGATCTTTGAAAATTTCATTGATGTCCATAATATCAGCCTGCAAAATGAAATCATTAACGTACATCACACATTTAAGCATCTGTGTGCATTATTTAGATATAAATACTATATCCTTCTCCTCCAGGATGTGCATCCATGACTCCTTATATTACAGGATGGGAAAAAAAATCCTTAATGTGTTTATTTTAAAAGTTTTTCTTGTACTTTGAGACCGAGTTTGAGGTCCTTACTTACCAGAGTTTCAATGAAATAGAAAATCTCTGTATTTCAAGAAATGTTCAAAAAAGTCCACTTAAAAATGAACATGATGAACAATACA
The DNA here is from genome assembly GCF_051311805.1 of Agelaius phoeniceus. Lineage (NCBI taxonomy): Eukaryota > Metazoa > Chordata > Aves > Passeriformes > Icteridae > Agelaius > Agelaius phoeniceus. The sequence goes on from NC_135267.1 coordinate 57,068,804, forward strand.
TTGGGAAGACGTGTGACAAGACGTTTAATTTTGCTACATTTATATTCACTGTTTAAAACAGTTCTATAATATGACCATATTGGAAAAAAATGGTATGCATCTTTTCTTGCAATCACACAAGCACTCTTATTCCACAGAACCACTGAAGTTAAACACAGTATATCAAAACATGGCTTTCATACAGTAGATTTCAAATACCCACAGACAAATCCAAACTACTCAAGATTCATGCCACCAATCAATGCTCACGCTCCTTTAAAAATGCTATTGTTTTGGAACATCAAAAACATGTTCTGTTGTAAAACCACTTGTACTTACTTCAAGCTGCCTAATGGAAGATTCCCTCTCCTCAATAAGACGGAGGTCATCTTCTGTAATTTCTTCATCTTGCACTTGTGTTTGTGGTTGGCTATCACACAAAAAAAAAAAAAAACAACAAAACCAAAACCCATGCAGAACTGAACAAATACAATGAGAAATTATTCAAAAGGATAAAACTACAGTTAAGTACATAGCATGTTTTACGTTATCAGTCAATAAAATGTGTGGTTTTACCCTTGTTTGTGCCTGGCTAACAGAAATGGTATAACCATCACAGCTGTGGTGTAGCAGAGCTGCTGGAGCAGTGCTGCACAGAGCAGGGGACTGACTGGAAATTCTAAGTATGAATACAAGGTCAAAGTTTCTTCTGAACTATCAACTGCAGACTTTACATCTATCTGAGCAACAAAAAAGAATCTGAGACTAAGAAACAGTTCTCAAAGAATATGGAAGTAATGGGAGTTCCCAGTAAACACTGGACCCTTATCACAAAAGCTTTACTTTTTTCAAGTTGGAATCTTCTTCCCTAAGTTTTTGGTCCCAGAAAACCCAAATGCGGCTTAGGGGAGCTTAAGGACATGTGTGCAGCTGAAGCATCAGGAAAAAACGAGGGACATTATGTGAACCGCTTCTTTTTCTCCCCCTGTATGCCATCAAAGTATTTTTATGCTAAACACAAAAAAAACCCCATGGTCAACTTACTTCCCTGCAGGCCATTCATTATTCTGAGCTAGGATAAGGCATATTAAGTGATTCAACCTACCTGTCCCAAGAGACAAGTGTTCCTTCTTTGTAGTTATCTTCTGGAGCCCCACCCTACATGATCAGTGTTTAAAAATATAAATAAAACATTATACCCCTGAAAAGAGCACTGGCAGCATTTCTATAAGGAGTCAATACTGGAAGGTTTCTGGTAAGTCAAACTGAAACATGATTCAACATGTTCTCTCTGATTTTGCTTTATGCATGTATAAGGCTGAAATATGAGCAAAAGCATTCAGCTCAGTAACTGCCTGCTGCAACTTACAAGTATGGAATGTGTATTGGCACAGAGTGAAAAGGCAAAATAGATATACTGACAAGGAAAATCTGAAGCTACTCAGCACTTCTCCACCTTAATGCTCCACTGAAGTCATTCTTCCCCAAAAGAAAAAATCTGTTGATATGTAAAGGTAGAGCAAAAGCATTTCAAAATCTACTAGAAGCTGCTTTTGCAAGATTACAGCATGAACACAGGGGCAGTTCATTCCTCTCTGTGGCAAAGGAAAGGAAGAAGTAACAGTTGTGCAGGGAGGTTATTACAACTTAATGCAGCCTTTACTATAATATCATATAGCACATGTTCTGCAGCATTTAGACTCAGCTATAAGCTAAGTAGCACTGTGGAGGTAAATCTGACACAGAACCCCCCTAACACCAATGTAAAGAACATAGTGGCATATTTTCTGATACTTACAGACACCCTTGAGCTGGCTCTTACTCTGGCTACAAAGTCTTTTTCCTTCTCAGCAGCTTGCCTTTGGAGTCTTTGGAAATTTGTTAGTGCTGTGGTGAACTCTCCCACAAGACGATCTTTCTGTATTTTTCTTTGACGCTGTAGGAGAAAAAGTTTTACCAAGTCAAATGAGCTCAGGCTTTTCAAGGCTTTACTATTTCCAGTCTGCTAAATACCAAGGCACATATATCCTTTCTACTAAATTGGTGTAAGGGAAGGCTGCCAACAAAACCATTTGCAATTCCATGGACAAGCCTTCTTTTCTTCTGGGATAACATAACCACATAAATTAAGGCATTTAAAGAAGAAATCAATGTATTTATTTTCATTTAACAACTGGAAATGAGCAATGATAAGAAAGCTTCTACCTTCCTTATTATCCACTGATTGTAAAATTTTCTGCTTTATTGTGAAATATTTTGACACCAGGAATGCTAAAATATGCAGAGATGACTGAATATAGAGGGGAGGAAGGGTGCAGAAGAGAAAGAACAGAGCACTTATTATGTATTTTACATAAATGCTGGAAATACATATTGAACTGAATCTAGCAGTGGGTTCACGTACTCCCTTAAATGCTTTAAAACAGATCCAGAAACGCTTGTTCTATCCTTTCAGGTTTGTTTTTTTCCAAGATGTACTGAGAAGAAGGGGAATATTGGGCACTCAGGAGAGCCTCCACCATATTTTCCTAAATATATGCATTCATCAACCCTTCCAATTTTCTGAAAGGTTGTCATTTGCCATTCATGAATCTGTTATTTATGCATTTCATTAAGAAATAGCTTTGATAAAAGGGTAAAATTAACCTATAAAACATTTCACTGTGAACTTTTCAAGTCCAAGACAAGCAAACAGAAAATAACCTGACAAACTAAAGATACTTTGGCTGAACTAGAGGTTATATACCAAGATCAAGTTCTAACACTGCTGTTAGAAGTTTACAGCTTGACAGGATGAGCACACATAGATCACGGCCTGCCATTTGAACTCCGTGTTTTAAGACCATTCACTTTTCCAAAGGCTCCTTACTAACTACCCACAGACCAAACTAGTTGTTTAAGTGACAATAACCTGAATCCATGTTTTCTAGGATCCTGTTGTTCTCCCCTTATTTAAGTGAAAGATTTTGCTAGGATAAGAAACCACAGGAGGGCAAACAGGAGTGTGCTAACCACAACAGCCACTTCACATGTTTCTGACTGAAAGATTTTACACACACCTCAGAAAGAAGACTGATTTAGTAACAGCTCCTGTCTAGTACTCTTGAGAAAGGAAAAGCCTGTGACAAGACATAGCATATGCTGATCTGAGTGATGCAGAACAGACATACTGTGATAATCAAATTATTCAGACAGTGAGTGAACAGTGTTTTGGCACACAATTCCTAGACCCTGGAAGCAGTCAGAGTGCTGGCAGAGTCAGATACAGCATCACTGCAATGGATTACAAAGTGTCCAGCTACCTGAAAAAGCAGAAAGGCACAGCCCATTGCCTTGATTCCCACTACTTCAATCACACTACTTCATTCATGATACATAAAAACAAGTTTGGGACAAGTCTGGACGGCAACAAAATATTCTTACATTTTAGTGAATTCCTGCTTGTGCAAATGTGTTGACTAACTAACTAAACAGTGCTTTGAAAACAGGAATAAAGAACTGAAGTGGCTCAAATACTTTACATGAGCCAACATATTAATCAAACAAGCCATGCTTTTTGGTTTTATACCTGTTCACTTGTTGCAGGCAAAGATCCAAACTCTTTAATGTATTTGTCAGTTTCTTTGGCAAGTTGGTTGGTGTATTGCTGCTTCTGTTGCCTAAAACCAAATGCAAATTTTTATTAGAGACCATCAGGTTACTTTGCTGAATTTCATTGATTCTCAAAAAACATCAGTACTAAAAGCTTCTCTGAAGCACACAAAGCCATCTTTATTCTGTTGTTTGCTGTAAAGGCATGAAATCATGGATTCCAGGCAAGACAGGTGTTGAAGAAGGTGTATTCTGCAGTGTGACAGCATAATTAATAATTACTCACTTTTTATTCCCTTAGGTTTCCTCTATTTTATTAATGTGCAGTAATACATTTGTAGTCATTATGAATACATAAATATACTTCCGATTTTATCACACAATCCTTTACCAATATTCACTTTTATTTTGTTCTGAAGCAACTCAAATTCTTTACCTGCTTTGGCATCTTCCCCACCCAGTCTATATAAAAAGGTTTTATCTGGAAAGCTATTATCAAGCCATCAGCATCAATATTTAAAATAATCAAATAACTCTTGGAAAGGCCAAATATTCAGAGAAGTGAAAGAGCAATAAAAACTCAAGCATGTTTACTATATATACATAAATTGTTCCAATAACGGTCTGAAGCATGTCCTTAACAGTTTCTGTGCTGTTTAGGTGTGAATTTATGCTTAGATCTTGTTGGGTTATTTCATCAACTGCATGTGTATGTTGCTCTTCACCTGTTCTGTCTCCAGTAGAATATCCCCTGTGGATTGTACCTGGCTAATGTTATGGGCCCTAAACTTAGGCTGTTATGAAGAAATTAGGCTGTTCACCAAAATGAACATCACAACTTTGGTCCAACACACACCTCCTCCTACTAGTCAATGGCCACAGCAAAGCATGAAACACACAAAAAATGCCAGGATGAGCACATGTTGCTTACATGCATTTGTGATGCTGAGATTAATGTGGTAAAGAAGTTTAATGAAAAAATCATCCTGGTTCATTAGACCATGCAGAAAAGCAGAGAGCAGCTGCAGTCTCTCCTAGAGGCATATTAGAGGAAGTCCACCTTTAGGTGACTGAACTCCAGCAGAGCATCTGCCTTGGAGTCTGATTTCACTTCTGTTATGTTACTACTTCTGGTAGGTATTTATTCTATAATGTCACCCCTTACTGTAGCTTTCATCACTAAAAATGATATTCCCCTTCCTCTCCCAGTACTCCACCTCACAAAAAACCCACCCCAATATATTCATTTCCTTGTGACACTTCTACAATCAGATTGGAAGCATTGACTGGAGTGGAGGGGTGTGGGGGTATGTTTTTGAGCAGTGATACTGCTTTCTGTTTGTGCCACTTTACTAATAAACAGGACAGGTTTTACAGATGCACTGATACTGCAGGCAATGTGCATGGTAAAATCAGCTGATTCGAGTTTACAGTCTACCCTACTTTATAAAGCACATCTCAACATCTAAGTTTCAAATCTTTCTCTATCTCACCTTGCTCAGGAAAATCAAGCACTCTGCCTCACAGAAACCCACCTCATCACCTAAGAGGAGATTGTTTACAATGCAATGAAATGAAGTGTTATGATGTGAAGTACTCACAGCTGTTGCCTCAACTCAGGCGTGTCCTGTGGTGTTCCAAGCTGATGGAGTATTCTTTGTATTTCAGCAGCTGTTTGTGAAGAGGAAGAAAAAATTGAATGGGGCAGAGACAATTTCTATTCAGTTTAATGCATTTTTACTTGACAATTCTAAAGCCATATAAATAAATTGACAGAAATGGATATGCAGGACTTTTTCAACCTACTACAAAGATTCCATTTGTAAGTCCCAAAACAATTATTGAATGATTTTCACTATGTCAAAGACAAAACCTGAGGTTTCTTATGAAAGAATGTATTAAAATCTTTAGGTAGAAACAGGCAATTTAAAGATTAGTCAATGATTTCATTATAGTAAGTCTAAATCAGAGGTTTTATTTTTTTTTTTTTTTAATAAACAGCACCATACTTATTCTGGTTTATTTTATATATGTCATTTTGGAAAACCATATGGAAGACTTCTATAACATTTTACACAAACATTTCAGAATCCATGCATCAATGAAGAGACGGCAATAAAGCATTCATGGGTTAACAGTACATTAAAAAGGAAAGAAAACTTGTGTGTCCAGGTTTAAATTGCAATTTTGAAAATCTTATGGTTGTAAGTCTGGGATACAAACTGCCAGTGATTTTAAAGTGTATTTCATGAAACACATTAGTTTTGAACTGCAAGAAGTGACATATTGTCTGAGGCTTATTTTCAGCCTAATATATTTTACTGACATGTGAGAAAGCAAGGAGAAAAATGAACAGAAACTTAAAGGATAGGTAATTTTTCACACTGTAAAGCTTATAGTTTCTCTGTATTTCTGTGGCTCTTCCCAGGCACACCGGTGTACCACACAGACAGATATGGTACAATATTATGTGGGATCCTCACTTCCTTATCTCAGCATCTATTTTTTTCCTTAAACACAGTTGAAAATGCAGTAAGTGACAACTCTACATAAGGAAGAAAAACATATTAAAAAAAGAGAGTACTTTTCTATACACTATAGAAGTTACCTGTAGGAAACAGAACTACAGGTAAGAAAATAAGCTGAGTTATGTTAACCAGTTAGATAAAACTGCAATTCCTTAAAGCATTTTATTAATAATGTTAATTCTGATCTTTGCTTCATAACAAATCTTCAGTGAATGTAGTATATCTGATAGTGGATTATCTGCACTACTTTACAAAACATCCCAATGCTGGCAACTGCTATAGCCAATACTTTGTGTGCACACCCAGGTAATGAATACATCAAAACAGGCAAGTTAGATTTACATGAGGTAAAAAAATCAAATACTTAATGCAAGTGTTTTTGAGATAACTAAATGGCATAAACGACTAACAGAATTTCTGTGTGGAATAGCACTGTAAGATGGGTTTCATGCAGCTTGTATTTTAACTGAGCTGAAAAACAGCAAAACATGAGGGAAGATTTTTTTTATTTTGGCTACAGTCACCACTGGCTACTAAGGACCAGCCCTTCCCTGCTTCCTGCATGCTGGGCAAGGCAGTGCCTGTCTGTCTGCACTTCTGGGCAGCTGCAGCTGCTCACAAACACTGATCAACACGAGCTCGGGGTTATCAAGCTTCTTTTTTATGGCCAGTGTAATGCACTGTTTTAAAATAAGCAAAAAGATAACTGGCTGGTGTTATCTTCAAAAATATGGAGTTTTAATATCTATAAAACTGAACACTAATTATTCTGTATTGTTCCAAGGCGCTCTGCCTTCTGACTGCAGAGCCGAGAAGCTCGGTTACTCGTATGTACTTTGAAAAGGGAGACTAAAAAGGAAACCCAAAAAGACAGAAATAAGTCTCGGTGTGTCCTACCGCCACCTAGAGGTGCATTATTTAACTGCAAGTGAAGAAAATGCAGGTTTGTGTTTTAAATAAAAATTCCCCAAAACATGGCCTATACTTAAAATATTTGCATGCCAAGCTAACTGCATATTTACCTTACTTCTAAAGCTGAACACAAGTAGATAATTGAGAGAAAATTAAAAGCCCACATTGCAAATTTGGTCAGATGTACAATTCCAAAGGCAGAGTTTGTGGCAGGTCAGGTCTTGTGATTCAAAAATTTAGCATAAAATTCAAACACATGTTATCATGAAGTCTGTAAGTATGCATAGAAATAGCAAATTTCAAATAGGACTTCAAATCACAAGGGGAAAAGTTTGAGAAAAAAAATCCTAAGGACTGAAATAATAGCATTTTCTATGCTTCCTATAATTCAGTATTTTCCACCTTAACCTTTCATAGGTATTACTGAAAAAAAAGTTCCTGTTTATATGAAGTATAGCAAAAAATATTTTCATAGGAAAATGAAAATGCTTATTTGAGTAAATAAATAGAAAAAGAGGCAGAGCAGAAAAAGTAAATTTGGGCCAATAGCCTTCAGCAGCATTCTGGAAGATGCTTCATAAAAAAGACAAAAACAAGTTAGTAGGGCCAGCATAACAAAGGAAGTGGAGAAGCTGACTTTCCTGAAATCTTGGTTTACAGTATATACCTACAGATTGATGAGTTAAAGAAATCCAGTCTTTGCACTCCTTTGTATTAATATAAATATGCTGGTATGTATACAGACTGAAAAATACATTCTTTATAGTCTTCTAACTCTTTTGGTTTGGCTTGTTTTTTTACTGATTTCTCACTGCAGCTACCTCTGATTCAAATATTTTATCTAATATTATAGATGTAATCACAAAGCCACCTAAAATATGTTTATAGTGATAGTTTCATGAACAAAATTTTTTAACAGGATTAAAGATATTACCATGGGGATCACAGAGGGAAAGGGTCTCACAGGTCTCACAGAATCTGATTAAAAGCAAGAACTAGCTCTGCAACTCCTTAGATCACAGGACAATATCCCTTCCTTTACTCAAGGGAAAAGCAGGTAGCCTTAGCATCTCCTAGACTGAAGAAATACCTCTGCTTGCTCCTTGCACTGCTCCATGTGTGAAAGAAGCAGGGAGAAGAACCAAGCAGGCAATTGAGAGCAAAACTGCTGGACAACTGGGATTACTCTTTGGAAAACAGAAGTTCCTAAATTCCTGATTTCACTGCTGATGGTTGTATTTATAAGGGTACTGTCTCCTTCCTTCATTTAGCCAGCATTTCAGGCCTGTGTAGGGAGTGCAGGCTGGCAGATCACAGTACACAGCATCTGCTCTGGTGCCCTCAGTCCATCAGTAACACTCAAGCGTCCCAGAGAGCCAAAGGCTTAGGCCTAGCTCACAAAGCCCTAGCACTGCACTGCAAACATACTGGTAACAGTCAGGGACCCAAGATCACAACAGAGCTTTGACAAGTTCCTAGGCTACTTTACTCGTTATGCTTTTCCCTTCCCCAGTTTCCCAATTCTTCAAACATCCCAAGAAGTTCCAAAAGACAGGAATAACCTAAGGTCCCTCCTGTCTTGGACATTACCAATCCTGCCACAGAGATCGTCTGGATGTTGTGCATGATTTTAATTCATTTCAGTGCAAAGTCAGACACTGGCTCACGTGAGCACTTAGGCTCCTTGGCGTACATAGGTGGCTGCTGGACTTTGCTCAGGAGCTGCACAAGGGCACACACCACATGTGCACGCAGGCGTTCTTTACCAAAGTCACCGGCGCATGGCAACAGCCTGCAAACTCCTGCAGCCACTTCACACTGCACATCAGGGAAGATGTTTGCATAGAATGGAAATCAACAGCTCTGTCAGGGCTCACACTGTACTGGCAGGAACAGCACCTTGCCAGCTGTGGGCTGGCAATATAAGAAAGAAAGCCCACTTTGGAAACTGAGCAGAGCAGGAAGCAAGGATACATGACAGCATGCAAGCAAAACGCATTTTTTTCCAAGAAACTGCTGTCTTGCATGCAAAGGAATTCCATTTTTTCTACTGAAAATTAGTCTTGTCTTAGAAAGAAGCAATAGCATAACATTAAGAAGACTTTCCATTTGCCCTTGCAGTATTCCTGATCTAAATGTCACAATACACAACTATTAGCTGATAAAAGCTACTCAGCTTCTCTAAGGCTGATCACATGCTCAGAAACAGGTCAGACATGGTTAATGATGAGCCAGAGAAACAATTAAGACCTAACCTGAATTCCTACAGAGAAAATTATTCAAGAGTCAGCTCATGTTTATTTTTACTAAGCCAAACAGTGGTTCCATTTCTAGTCAGTAGAAGGCTCTTTCTCTAGTTAAGGAGAGCATCAAAAGGAAAGTAGTAGTCTGATATAAAAGACCTCCTTTCCTCTACAAGAGTCATGGAAGTAGAGATAGCTGGAGTGGAAATACTTACAATGTTTAACAGGTAGGAGTACTTGAGAAACATGTTCCTGACTGATCTGTAATACATACAGTTTTTTTCATAAATAAAACCATGTTTCACATATTGGATCACACAACTACCCTTGCTTTAGGCTGGCAAGCAAAGAAGAAAGCTTCCTCTCCTTCCTCCTTGTCTTGTTTTTCAGTCAAATTTGCAAAGCTGTTTCATTACTACAAGTAAATCCATGTTGACATACTGATGGTTCCAGTCCTTGAAATCAGAACATTTAAAAGGTGGCATAGGAAATTTTAAAATTAAAATACAGACACAAATAAATTAATGCAATGAAGACCAAAACGCAAACAACTTCTTTCTTCTAATATCATGGGTGCAAATAATCTTAATCCCAAACTGTGAAATAGTAATCACTGTACAAACTGTAATACCACAGTATTGTTGCAGTAGAAAAGGCAAAAAAAATCCCCACCCAAATCCTTCAGTAAAATCCTAATGCTTGAAAGGCACTGCATTAACTAAGAGAATGGAAATGAAGAACAGAGTGGAGGTCACCTACCTTCTCTGGCAGAGCTGAGAAGTGTCCAAGACTGTTACTGATGTTCAGCTACAGCATTAGACAAAGGAAACTGAGAATGGTCTTACTTTGCAATGTTTACCAGCAACTCCAGCTACAGGAGAGAAGCTTTCTCAAGCTACCCATAATCAGCTGTCTTCTTACCTTAAACTCTGTTCTATTTCACATTTGGAAAACCAAACTTTAAAGCCCCAAGTGTCCATGACCAAGCTTGCTGCAGCTTTACGAGTTGGAGAATTACATGTATCAACAACATAATCCTGAGAGTTCTAAAAAATATACCTCAATATAGAAGCATGAAACTGAGGGCAAATATGTTTAATGAGTGCTGCTTATTACCCCACTGCAGTAACTTCACCTCTTACTTGGATCAAAACTGCTTTATAGCCATCCAGCAGCTGTTTCCTTTAGCTTCCTTCAGCCAGATCCACCACATTGCCCAGTTTCATAAAGCTATGGTCTAATGCTTCCACAGAAAATGCGGCACTCACTGGGTGTGCATGGAAGAAACGCCAACAGCAGCACAAGCAACAAACACTGAGGCACTGCTCTGCAGAGGACAAGAACCAGACAAGCAGGAAGAGCAAGAACAATGAAACCTGCCTTACAAAACAGCAAGGACTGGGACCTCACAGGAAGAAGGAGCAGAACAGCTCCTCCTGAATGTTAATTGCAATGGTCCCACCTATGTCACCATCCTATACTTAAAAAGTGACAGACAGGGTTTTACTAACTGTCTGAGGTTCACAGGGCTAACACAACAACAACCATTTAAAGACAATGCTTTTTACTCATTTTCCTTATTCCTGCACCCAAGGAGAATAAACAGAATCAGCAAAGTGTTCCTCCGTGTACACCTAATGCAACATTTGATTTGCTCCATGTGAGCCTTATGCTCCAACTGTGGCTTCATAAGGCAAATAAGCAGTGACTACAGCACTAGCACAGTCACCTTGCAGAAATGCTTTGTCAAATACCTCACACGCGCTGAGACCGGCTGGGTAACTATGAAGAAATCTACTTCTTTCCAGCTGAGCAAGTGAGTCAACAAACAGCACATCCAGTTACAGATTAATTTGTGTGGAATCTAATAAACTTCAGAGTCCCTCCAGAGCAAGTTATTGGAACAAAAGAATTATTTGTTAAAATTACACCAGTTCAAACTGCTTTTGCCTGGGGACAACAAACTTCCTCAATTTATTCAAATCCAATTCAATGTGTTTTCTTTCTGCACTTCAACTGAGGGTACTTGACTAAAGATGAAGAGATGCTGAAGAAAACATTCCTAGATCAAGGAAAATTAAGAGAGACACATTTTACAAGGGCACCTAGTGATTGGACAAGGAAGACTGGCTTCAGTCTGAAAGAGAATAGGTTTAGGAAAAAAAATTCTCTACTGTGAGGGTGATGAGGCACTGGAAGAGGTTGCCCAGAGAAGCTAGGGATGCACCATCTCTGGAAATCTTCATATCCAAGTTGGATGGTATTTTGAGCAGTATGATATAGTGCGTAGCATCCCTGCACATTGCTGGGAGTTGAAACTAGATGATCTCTAAAGTCCCTTCCAACACAAGCCTTCATATGACTCAGTGATTCTGACTTAGTTGCAATATCTTCATCAGATGTAAGTCTCCTGTGTAAGACCCTCTTTAAAGCTATTAATCTAGTTCACTCCCTCAAATTTTGCATAAATTACAATGCCTTGGTGCTGTCTTGCTAGCCCTACTTTAAACAAGAGTGACAGTTTCTCAAAGGAATCAAATCCAGGACACCAGTCCAAAGAGACCAGCTTACACTAAAAAGCATCCTCAGGAACTCACCTACTTGAAATCAAATATCCAAAAACTTTAGTAATTTGGTTTTAAGTAACTTGCTTTATTCTATCTTAACTCAGTATGTAATACTGATTATTCTAAAACAGGAGAATGCATCAGCACAGAAAAACAGTAAATGATGCATGTGTGGGAAGGAGAAAATAAAATGAGGATGGGCCTGAAGATTGTCCCCTGAGCTCTAAAAACTCAGTACGCTTGGACTAGTGGGAAAACATCCAGTCTTGTAACCTTTTCTTTATATTTTGTTACAACTTCTGGCATTTCTAAACAGAATCATGCCTCAGAGCAACCAGGAACACCAGCAACAATGCCTGAAGTTCAGGATCTGCCCTCATTTTTTTCACTGCTGTTGTAATTATTTCATTCTAGGGTACTCCCATCTATAATGGTCTTTCAAGGACAGAGTGAAGTGGGGGAATTGAAGTATTGGCTCTTCTTCTAATATGGGTGTAGAACACACTAAACACACATTGTTAAAGTGTACAATTACTGATCATGCACTCAATTATTACAGCTCAGCCAAGGCGAAGTCATTAAACCAGTCCCTTTATATTCTTATCCTAAAGTGTCCCTGGTAACTTCCTGAAACTCAGAAGTTTGAGCATTTCTCTAAAGAATACCAGTAGCTTATTAAATGATGAAAATGAAGCATTGTTCTGCAGTAAACAGTAACTGCACAAACACCATAACCCAACCCATTTCCATGAAGGAAGTCTGGTTTTTAAGAGGCCAGGTCATTACTGCAGCCACCTCAGGAGCTGACATGGAAGGAGACACAACACACCACAGACCAGTCAACACAAGCAAGTAGCTGCTACTGCAGGGTCACTCACAATCAATCACTGACCTGGGTTTATTCTAAGCCCTGACAGGTGTCTAGCCCCAGCAGAGCAGTTTTATAGCAGATTTGATAGAGGACTCTCTGTATAATCAAGCTGCTACGCAATCTCCTGTCCACAAGAAGGAAAATCCAATAAAACTGAGCTGCAGCAGGCATTTTAAGTACCTTAGAGAGCATCTGAAATACAACTCTCCAGAGCCAGGAAGAAGCATGAGGACTCTGGCCACATCCCTTCTCCTCTGCTGCAGGTGCAGGCTGTTTTGTAAAAGTTATCTTATCAAGGTGAGTCCATTTATACTTGCTCCATCAACAAAAGCAACAGTTGCAGTAAAATTGCGGACGTCTTCACTGGCCACCTCGCTGCTTATAACTGTAATGCAATACAGTGTCAGTCAAGGAAAAACTCTCCCTTTTTTGCATATGTTGACACAAACTGTGCTGGGGCATACATGGAAGACCCATTTTTTCAGTCTTTTCTGCTGATAGCATAAATAAATCCCTGCCCCTCTTGTGCAATGTCATCCAAATAAGACAAAGACAAGACAAAACACAGAAAAATATTAAAAAGCTTCCCAGATTCATAGACAAATCTGTGATGCATGCTTTCTTAAATGTATATGCTATTTTACATAGAAAAAAAACCTTTAAGAACTGCATGGAAATTATTCAGGCTTGAGGTTTTCTATTTCTATTTTGAGAAATAATTTATTTCTGCAAGAACTGTGAGCTTCATAACTTCACCTCATTGCAAAGACAAGCATTTAGAAAGACTCAAATTAGCTAACTTTCTCCTCAATTCCTCAGCCTTGGAAGAAGTTCACAAAATGAAATGTGGAAGGATACAATGGTTCTTAAAATCCCTGAATAATCAGCTTTTTCCAGGTTTTATAGAAACTTCACTCCATAGCCAAGAAACCTTCCGCACAACAGCAACAATAATAATATATAAATTGTTTCAGCTGGTATGTTCCCACAAAGTTTAATCTGGTTAACTGCAGCTAATTGGAAATTTCTGACAATACCACATTTAGAAGCCTCAACAAGCTCTACTGGGAGACTGTTTTCTTAAGAATCACACCTGTACAAAACCACACTTTTTATATATAGACAAAACAGAATTTTCTTTTCATACAGGCTGTGATTTCAACACCTCAGTGATCTCATTTACTTTTCATGTGCCCATCTGTGTTCTTCTTTAGCCAAGAGTAATCATGCGAACCTGCTGGTGTTTCAAACATAGTGACAGATACAGATTTTTGTGAATGTTTTTAGCAGAACATTTTAAGTACCTACTGGGCTTAAACCACAACATAAAGGCATCCATTGAAAGTGTTAATATTTTTCAGGGTTTAATCTACATTTATTATTTTTTACAGTCAGATCAAGTTATAGAGGAAGTCATATGATTGATCTAACTTAACTCCCATCTTAACGACATTCAGTGAGAATAGTAGCTTATACAAAACTTGAGATGCAAGAGAAATTGAATGAAATTGTTGTCACAGGACAGGTATCACATGGCAGAGGGATTTCTGCTGGCTTAAGCTGACCTTCCAGGAATGTGCTCTATATGAATTGATACTTGTGCTGCATTAAAGAACAGCAAAGGGCATCAGCAGAAAGCAGAAGTCCCTATGAGAAAGTATCTCTCAAAGTCAGCCAGACCCCCTCCAATCATATGTGGATTGTGGCTACTGAATTTTATTTTTATTACCTTGCAGCATGCAGAGAATGTGTTTGTTCAGCTAGGCTGATCTTCAGTGTGAATGAACAAGTCAAATACTTTATCAGCGACCTCCCATGCCAATACTGAGCAAGGCTAGATTACGCCATTCTTACTGGCTTCTCAACCAACTCTGTACAAAATGCTGACACTACCTGGAGGAGTTGGGGAGTGAAGGAAGGGTTTGGTAGGGAAGGAATATGAACCATTACTACAGTTAATGTAGGTTCTCTAGCTTGATTACTGTTTGCAAACTAAAAAAAAAAGTGCTTTAAAAAAAGTGTTTTAAAACCCAAAGACTGGGCATATTTTACCAATATCAGGCTTTGTTCTGTGTTCCCAAGCAAAAGGCAGCATTCTAAACTGCTTCTAGATGGGCAGCTCCAAAGCTCAGCTCAAGATGCCAGTGGAGACTTGATAGTTAGAAATCTAGCCTGCACCGTTCTTGCTTTTTTTTAAGGAATGCTCCAAGTAATGTATTTGGTAGCTACAAATAAAATATTAACTACAAAGCAAAACAAAGGCATACTAGCCTGCTTCCTCAGTGCCCCACACATGACAGAGTTATTGTATGTGTGGGGAGGAAAAAGCATGGCTTGCTACTTCTTGCACTGTTCCTGTCAGAGACATGAGTCAAATCTTTCCAGCTGAGCAGAAGAGTCAGCTCCTCTAACTGTATCCTTCCTACATTTATATCTGTGAAGTTGTTCCTGTAGAGGAATGCAATTCCCATTTTTCTCCCTCTTGGGAACATCTTTTTAAATAAAATGCTTTCCCTCCTTTAGCCACACAAAGAGAATCAGTTCTTTAAAATCGGAAAGTGGTCAGATTTCAAAGAACTGCTCCCCCTCATCTTCAGTTGTGAGAAGTCTGAAAATTACATATTTTAAAGTCTTTAAATTAGGCTTTTTGTCTCACTTAATCTACTTTCATCTGTCCACTTGTTGGAAGATCAGATTTATACAATTGTATGCCTTTCCAAAAGAGAGGGAGAGGAAAAAAAAAAGAAAAAAAAAAAAGGAAAGAAACAATCACACGGGCTCATCCTCCCAGGCGTATCCCAGTACGGTAAATGAACATGCCTGGTAGAAATACAGTTTTGTAAGCAGGCAGAATTTGTTTTGTCACAGAGAAATATATTTTGATAACTCATTTTGTATCTGTGCATCACACTCATTCCTTGTCTATCCAGTTGCTGTAGACAAGTGGAAATATTTCAAGGAAATATTGAAGGGAGGCATTTAGAATTGTCTCAAGTTAATAGCACTGCCATTAAGCTGACAAATAGGTGAGAGTGCTACCTGTGAAATCCAGTTCTAGAACAACTGCTCCTTCAGTAAACTGATTAAACCACCTTGATAATAGGTTCTCTGTCTGCAAAGGCCAGACAGGTTGGAGCTTTACATCCTACATATATTCATCCACATATTCTCTCCTCCATATTCTTGTTCTTCATATTCAGAAAGCTAGGGACAAACCTCAACCACCTTTAAATGCACTACTGAACTTTTAAAGCATGAAATGTAGGTCACCTAGATTTTATAAAGATATAATATAGGCCTGAAATGAGAATTACAGTTACTTTAGACTAGGATCCAGACAGACCATCAAACCTTAACTACCAGTTGTGTTCTAGTAAGATAGAAATTTAGCAGCTATCCAAGTCTAGCTCATTATACACTTATTTGGCTTTACTATTTGAATCTGAAGTTCCCTTAGCTGTTTGCAGATTTACTTCCCATCACTGCTAATACAGACCCGAAACCAAACCAGCGAGACATGGCTTGCAGGCATTGCTGCCCTCACTGAGGTTCAGCACACAACACTGCAGCTCATTTGAGCACATGTGATTCAGGCTCCCCAGACTTCAGAGCACTGCTCAGTCACATGGATACTCAAAAACTCCAGGAGTCAGTCTGAGAGCCTAACTCTCTCTCCTGCCTGAGGCCTGCCACTTTCTCTGGATGTCAAGAGCAGCCTTAAGTTTTGCAACTCCAGCTTCTCAGTGAAACAGTTGTGACAAAAGTAATAGAGAAACACCCCACTGACTAGTTCCCTAAATCTCAGCTCAGAGATGTCACTGATAAAATATAAGTTTCAGGCTGAGCAAAGCAACTGCTCTCGAGATGTTGTTAAGTGATGTTACACACATTTATTTCTGCAGAAATGCTGGAAAAGTGAAACAAAGCACATCCTTCTCTATGGAACAGCTGAGAGAAGTTTCTACACACTGAATGCTCTGGGGTTGGGGATCTCAAACACAGGCAGGAGTAAGAGAACTCTCAGTACAGACAGCAGCATATGCTGCTTCCCATTAGCTAGCTCAATTTCAATCTTCAAGGTCCTAAAAAGGACTCACCAACACCCTCTCCTCCAAAGAAACTCAAACAGTCCAGTACAGATAGCATTTGTTGTAGTAGCTGAACAAAGGTTTGTACAAGGCAGAAGCAATTTATAGCTCTTAACACACCTTCAACAAAACAATCAACGGCATGATTGCATCAATAGATAAAAAAATCTGTTCTTTGAAGTTAAAAGGCTAACCAAGATGTTACCAACCACAAGTGTATGTCCTTCCATTAACCCAAACCAAAAAGAATACTATCTTGCAACTGATACAATTATTGAAGCAGTGTGTTAAACCAGCATAGAGAGGAGCTTTCCTAGCTAATCAGTAACAGTGGGCTAGATGAACTAGGAAAGAAATGAGAGTATTAATACAACATAAGCATCCTGCCCATGCATTATGAGTGAGGTACTTAACATATGTATTTTATCTTGAAACAGATCAGTTTTATTACTTGGAAGGTGAGGATGTAATAATTCAGCCTTGAAGAAATGTTAAAGATTGTTGTTCTCACCCATGCTACTTCCTATAAACTCTGGTGTATTATGAAACCTTGGCTGCACAATGTTATCTAATATAGGAAGTTCTGTATTTCCCCAACAAGTTAAAGGGCCAGCTTGTAGCTCAAAGGGTCAGTTTCTTTTCAACTAATCTGTATCTCATCTCCATCTCTATAGTAGTATTCCCACCTTGCTTGCATGTTACCGGAAGTGTAAACTAGTTTTGAGGTACCTCCTGAAATAGCCTGGTGATCTGAAATGAAATTCACTTCCTCTATTAATCTCACACTGAAAACCAGAGTATTCACACACCTCCAGGTTAATCAAGAAGAATTCAAATGTGTTGACGCCTCTCACAAAAGCTTAGCATCTCCAGGCAGAAGTGCAAAACCAAGGCAACTGCTTAGATGAAAACCCATGCATTTATGGTTAAGATTCCTGTCTCTCCCCCTTCCTTCCTAAACAAGATGAAAAACTGCAGTCCAAGAGACATGTTCAGCATCTCACTAGCACTGTAAGTGCCTAAGCTTGCAGGTTTCTTCCATCTGACCTGGAAGTTCCTGCAGCTCCCACACTGCAATAGAAAGCTGCATGGGTATTACACACAGTGGGAAAAAAAAAAAAGCTAGAAAAGTCTAAGTCCTTAGAGACCTCAGTTCAGGAAACACATAGGATCCAGACCCTCATAAAAATCTATGGACTGCAAGAGTAACTGAGTGGTTACAATTCAGTCAGATCTACACAAGAGCAAGGGATGGAATCCAGCTGTGTCCCTACCAGGACTAGAAAATCTTTGGCTGCTGCTTTTCAGAGCAAAGCTCCGGTTTCTGAAGCCATGCAGCAGTGGGGCTTAGAGACATTTGGACTTGGGTCTTGGTATGGCAGTAGCACCTATCCATTGCTCAGACTTTAGCCATCTAAATTTCAAGATACAAAAGACAGTAGAACTGCAGATAACTCTTCTGGCACATCTCCTATCTATGCATGGGCAGCTTGCTGTTAACATGCCTTGGGGAGGAGACAGAAGAAGGAAGAGAAGGGACAGAAGGGGAAAGATGAGATTAAGGAATCAGTGAGTCCAGCACAAGACAGTTAATTATGTTCAGCAACTTCCATAATACTCCAGTTTCAATCACTGACTTTATGTTTTCATTTGACAGAAAACCCTTGTTTTACATCTTGGAGCCTCAGTGTCTGTCACAGGTGGGCAGCTGCCTCTGGAAGACCAAGTTAGAAGCCATCAGACTGAATGAGTTCACTGCGCAGATTTTAGGAAATAAAACATGAGGACTTTTACAGAGTTGGTTTGTTAACTTTAGGTTGTGGAAATACCACCCTGAAGTACAGAAACTTTTCAATAAGGCAAAATTGCAATTTTTGTTCTTGCCTGTTGAGATCTTAAGAAATTCTTTCTGGAAGAAAATAGAAAATGTAACTGAAAAAAACAGGAAAAAACCCAGTCTGTGCCACTAACCTGCGCTACAAATACCAACTTCTAGAATTTGTCTTCAAAACAAAGATCAAAATTTTAATAAAAACTGACATACTTTACTGTCCAGAATTCATTTGAAGTTTTAACATTAAAATACTCATTTCTGCATGCACTCTGCATCCTGCACAACATAAAACACATGTACCAAAACTAGCCACATGTTGTTCATGACTATTTCCCTTCTGATGAACTATATACTTTACATAGTTTGTCAATCAAGTTGTATTTGCTTTGTATTCACACACATTAAAAAAAAATGGAAAATGGTGGAAAAGGGAAAAAGGATTGACAATCCCAGCAGCCTAATTAACCTCTAGCTTGAATACCCCAGTTAGGTGGCTAAAAAATACTAAGTAGCATGAAACTAAGTACTGGTATTTTAAAACTTGCAGAATCTTATTTACAAATCTAAGACATACAAGGAAGAAGGGGAACCTGCAAGGCCACAGCTTCTGTCCCTGCTAAAAAATTCAAGCTTCAGTGAATACTTGATGCAATCCTTGCTCAGCAAACACCTCAACCTACCATCTTAAAGTGTCCTTTAACTGACAGGACAAAATTGGTGAATACAGAGTGATACTATCTGTACTTGCCATGGCAGATCACTGCAAACAATACACATGAAGGAAGGAATGATCACGCTGTGTGGGGTGCCACAAACCTACCAAATGAGTAGGCAGAGTCAGAGTTAATTCCCATGAATGATCTGAGACACTCACCTTGAGTGGGGCCACAACCATTACTAAAATTTTACACAAAACATGCACAAATGTAACTTACAGCATTGTGTGATCTTCTGGATGTTAGAAGTTATGCGTTGGGCTAGTTGATTAGGATCCCCAAAACCTGGTCCGTACGACATGGCTGAGTAGATCTGCTGTCACAGTCATCCACAACAGGAAAATGACAGTCTCTACCTACAGAAAACAATAGTTATGTTTTGGTCATTGGTTTATAAAGGTCTTCATCTTCTTAAAGATACATGGAAGAATACATGGGAGAAGATTAAAGAAAACTCCATATACTAATGTTTACCCTCCTTGAACGCACTGTACTTCAAGGACAGTTTATCTTTTGTCAAACTTCTTATATATTTTCCCCACTGTAATCAAAGAGCATAATTTTCATTGCATTTACCATTCCAGTAAAAAAATGTTTCATCTGAAACTTCCAAACCCTCTGAAGAATTACATCCCAAACCAATTACATTGTTATTTACATACCATATATCACCCACCCCAACAATAAAATCCAGCATAAGTAACCACTGGAAAAAAAACTTCAGAAAAAAGGCAGCAACCAGTTTCCTCCAAACAGCAATCATTTGTATCAACTTCAGTTTTAGTTTAACCCAGTGCCACCTAAGTTCTATGAATTAGCACTTTATCCTGTTTCAGCTGCTGTGTTTGTTGATATGAATTCTTTTTTCAACAACTTGGGTATGCAAACACATTTTTAGGGGTGTTTTTCCATCCATACAGATAAAATTTCAGCACAAGCTCATGGGCACATATCCTAAATCAAAATTACCAAGACATAAATTACAATGCCTGTGCAAATCAAAACTGGTGGTTTATCTGTTCTGCAGTGAGAATGCAAAATAATCAAGTGCAACACATCCAACACAAACCCACAATTTCATCCAGGCTGTGCTTTCCTGCACATCACCTTCACAGGTTGAACATTTTAGCTTCACCACTTCCCCACATTTCCACTGTTCAACCCAAACCATGTGCCTTCCAAACAATGTCCTCTCCTCCTGACCCATCAGCTTCTGCTTAAGAGACACCGCTAAAACTCCATTTCAGGTATAGAGAAAAAGAAAGCAAATTTACTGTGTGAAAATAAGGAAATGAAAAGACCAACTGATTTGTCAAGTATGACAGCAGCTGTACTACAATTTGCAAACCCGAGTCCTTAAAACCTTTTTTTAAATACAAACAATTAACAGTCATTGTTGCCAAATATTTCCTTCCACCTTGGAAATGCCTGTATTAATACAGGCAGCAATACCCTGGCTGTTTTAAAACACAACTGGTTTCATATCTCTGTCATATAAAATGATCTCTAGCAGAGCCAAGACATGTACTGGTCTTGACATTGTACAACTCACCAAAACTTCACCAGGGATGTAAATACAGAGGTTAGGCCCATCCCTGCCTCCCTGCAGGTGACATCACCTGTGCCCCATGAAAAAGCTGCTGCTACCATGAAGACAAACTCTGCTTAATTTAAAAATGGCTGCTTCACTATGATCCCAAGCCCTGCTTGGAGTCATCAGGCCCTAGTAATGAATAACCTGACAGCAGACGAGGCCACAGGGAGTGTATTTGCACTCTTCTTCTTGCTGCACCATTGCCAGAGTCATGATAACTGTCTGCAGTGTCGTTTCCTTTGTCTGTACCACATGCAGATTCAAGTTTTTTTGACTAAAGTCTGGAGTCAGTCAGCCAGCCAGCCTAAATCCCACTTATCTGGGCCAAGGCTGGAACTACAACTTTTGATTTTCTTTGGAAATTCCAGGCAACATCGCACTGAATTTGTATTGCAAGACCAAACCCATGCAACCTTTACAGCAAATAAATGGCTCTATACCTTAGTGCATTGACTAAGTAAGGAAATCTACTAATTCAGTGAAAAATACAATAATAGGCTTAAAATCCAAAGAAACCACCTAAAAACTAAATTTGAAAAAGATTTCTCAGAACTGCTGACAGGTTTTTGTAAAAGTTATTACTATTTCTAGATACCTTAAAAAAACTTTTTAGTTAAATATTACAGTTAATGTTAGAAGTTGTTTAACTTTTATGTTTAATGGTAATGTTAAAACGCCACTGCTAAGGAGAAGAGATGGCAAAAGACCAAGCTACCTTGTGTAGAATTAACTGAAACAACATTTCATGATTGGTTTTTTTTCTTTCATATTGGTATTCACCTAACAGCTGCCTGTAGCACTGTTCTCAGGAATACCTTTACAATCAAGAGATATGCACTGAATATTTCATCCAAGTCTTGACAAAAGCAGCTACTGCTTTTTTTTTTGTCTTGCAAATTTCTACAGCTAACTGTAAATATCTTTAAAGAAGTTACACTCCACTACACTGACAAGCATACAGATTGTTCAATACATAAGACAAGAATTTTTAAAATTTCTACAACAGCCAAACACAATAGATAGCAAGATGTTCAGATGACAGAGTACAAACTCCACAAGATATAGTTCAACTTTTCATCTGCACATGTAGATCTCTCTAATTGTTGACACAATTCTTTTTATCAACTCACATACTTAACAATTGAGTACTTATAGCAAATTTGTAGGATAGCCATGTAAATTCACAGCTGGTTTACTCCATACACATTCTTCTGCTAACAGAGCTATTCCTGAGTATTTCAATAATACAGATAGATGACAGTAAGTGACTGTCTGGGGAACAGACAGAAAGAGAGGTAAGAGGACAACCATTAGCTGTCATCACCTCCCAATCTTCACCACATTTTCTCCCTCTAGTTCTCACAGTAACATGGGTATCTGAACCTGATGAACACCCTTCTTCCACTCACAACCCCTTCACTTGTGAGTGCTGAGTTACTCAAGCTCCTCTGAAAACACAGATAAGCTGAGCCCTTGGAAAGTCAACTGCTAATGACCTAGACAAGGTCAGGGTTTCAACCACCAGGAAAAAAAACAAGCATGCACCAAGCACTTCTTTCCATCCAGGGTGATTGGAGCATTCATCACGACACTGCATTTCCACAGAAATTACCCCTTTTCCCTTTCACAGCATTTAAGTACTCTGTTGTGATGTATTTGGTATGACTGGCTGCACAACTTACAAAACAGGGAAGTTAAAGGCCTGCTGCAGTTGCAGGAAGTACACTTTGCCTTCAGACTGGAACCAAGCTGCACTTGTGGTAGTCTTCAGTTCCTCTAAAAGTTTCAGTCAGGTGTGAGTTTCTGATTGTACATTTTATCTTCTGCTCAACATCACTGCCTCTGAATGGGAGTATACTGAGTGCCAATTCAGCTTTTCAAGCTACTGTAGAAATTCCAAGGAACTGAGTCGACAAGCACAAATTAAATGAAAAATCAGAACATTTTATTAACACTAACTGAAGCAGGATCTCACTGTACATTGAGGTTTAAAGAACTCAAAGGACTGAATATATTTTCCATAATTTCTGCATTAACTAGTTCCTACATCATTTGGTCACTTCATACCAAAACAAAAAATGAACCTTAGTACCAACATATCTTCTAGAAAGGTGTTTATCAGGCATAAGAAAAAAATACACTTTTTCATCGACTATGAATGCAGAGACAAGAAAGTCTCCACATCTAAGCAGCTCCCCAGTGTCATTCCTGAAGCTCCATCAGGACAGAAGGAAGTGATGTGACAAGCACTGCACATGTCAGATTTCACAGCAGTTGCATGAACATTTTGCAGACTCCAGTAAGCTACAGTTAATAAGCACCTAATCTATTTTGTATTCTCTCATTTAGATATTCGAAGAATTCTCCTTCTCCCAGAAGTCTAGTCCAGATACATTAGGATAAGAACCCTTAAGCAATAGTTTCACTGTTTGAGCAATATTATAGCATTAGGACCTAGAATGTTTACATGGACGCTTAACTTTCAGAAAGCAGAAAGTACACACTGCATTCCATAGAACACTTGAAAATTTAAATCTGATCTGATTTTATGCCTTTAAGTATCCAGAAATAAGTCATGGGGCTTTCCTTACAGGATATTCTTTTCCTAAATAAAGGTCACAGTAACAAAGCTTCTCCTAAACAATATGTGGCTTCCTTTACAAACTACCCCTCCCAAAAAAAAAAGGTCAAAATTCTTCAAGCAGGGTGAAAACACAGCCAAAAGTGATGAACTGCTGAAAAACTTGGGCAAAAATTTCAGCAAGTCACAATGTTTGCTACAGAAAAGATAAGGACCTCCTGCTACAGCACCTGAGGGATCCTCATAACAGACTCTTAGCAACTGAATTAATAAGATACAGGTGAGCATTAAATCTGTCATTATTTTGCTAAGGGATGAGGCAGGTTTAATTTTTTCCTGGACTTATGTCTCTTTTTCCTTTATACTTCAGCTAAAATATTTAGAGACTGATATTACATTTCCCACTTTCTGCTTTTACAGCTCCTTGTGCTGAAATCCTGGTCCACAGGCAGGCTGTAGGCCCCCATAATACAAAACCTACCGTGGAGCATAATAAATTAGCAAACAAAGTAGCAGTAAAATTAAATTCTTCTTGCCTTCTTAAAAGAAAAATTTCCAGATTATTTTTTTATCCTCTACTTTCAGGTAGAAGTCAAACTTAAATCCATATATGATAGGAAAAAGCAAAGTTTATTTAAAACTGCATCAACACTAACAGAAGAGATGTCAAAAGGTAACTGCCTAGCTACTCGGCACAATTCCCTTAGCCTTGCCATGTCACTGATGCTGAAACCTACCAAAACCAAGCTCGCATCATCTAACAGCTCTATGTTTGGGGTTTTTTGAAATAATTATTAGATTGTGCCACTGGTCAGTGTTTTTAGTCATTTTTTTCTAAAAATGATTCTGTTGAACAAAGACGCAATTTAAAGCAGCGACATTTAAACTGCTCAGCATGAAAAGCTAAATTACAAAAGCCTGAAATTCTACTAGGCCTAACACATCACCAACGCTAAGCATATACGGATAAAAATTACCACCCTTACAATTGTCTGATTCATCCACACTGATATTTATGATGAACTAGGTGAAGGAAGTGCATAGCTTTCACAAGCCTAAGAGAACATATTAGTGCTTGGAAAAATGCCTTAAGCAAGAGAATTATGTTTCCTAGGAGCACACAAGGCATTTAAAAGCCTTATGACGAAGCAAGGAAAAGGAACACTGGGGACCGAAACTATGGGGAAAGAGAGGGAATGAGAAGTCTGAAAATGGACCTGATGACCATTTCAAAGTGCCCAGTTTCTTTTGCAGCTGGTTATCTCATGGGAAAAAGAAGATGGATGAGAAGCCTGATATATGTGGTGTGCTGTTTGTTCTCACCCAATTCTCCATCATGGTAGCTTGTTGGCTACCAAGTGAACAGATCAAGCACACCAAGGGATAAGTTTACCTTTGCACAAAATCTGATTGCAATGCATGCCAAGTCTCTCTGAGGCCTACCAGGGTGCTAATGACTACATATAGCTCATGGTCTCTTTTCTTCTCCTCTCTCAAGAGTTTCACTTCAGTGTAAGCCACCAAGAAGACTGCTACCTCATATTCTTCCAAAGACTACAAAAGGCATCATCATGAAGCACACACAGACACAGGTTATAACAATGCCAACACTGAGCACCACTTTCTTCTAATTTTGACATATTTTAACTCTTTTTTTTGGTCCCCTTTTCCTTCTTTTCCATTAAGAGCAATTGCACAATCCCCAGGCTCCAAGCAGAAGGGCTGCACTGCTGGCAGAGCACAAGCCTGTATAATGACCCGTCAGGAGGGCTCCACTCGCCCTGCTGGCACAGCCCTCTGCCTTTGAATGGCTCGTGGAGGGGACCACAGCATAGGAGCACATTGCTTCTGACCAAGTATCCTGAGATTTTAACACCGGGCGTTTTCAATTAAGGTGTAGTGCCCTGCGGTGCATGCAAAGCGGAGTGAAACCTTCCACTGACTTGCTGAGTTTGAAGAAGCCTGAGTTTCTGATGCAGCGCCGAGTGATTCACCAGGAAAACAGCGATAACGCCGGGCGCCAGGCCCGGGCTCACTCTTTACACCGGCCACTTTTATAATGTCCCCTCCTCCCGCTGACACGCTCACCTCGGACCTGGAACAGCACGGGGAGCATTTCCACAAGGCGGGGGTGCCCGTCCCACCCCACAGTTCCACACCAGCTGCTATAAAACACCCGCTGTAGGCCCCGACCCTCCCCCAAGAGCATCGCCAAGCCCAAAGCCCTGGTACCGTGGGTGTCACAGGGAAGGGTGCGGGGAAAGGAGCTGCCGCTGATACGACCGACCGCGCTCCAACACCGCGCTCCCCGCACAGCCCGGCCCCGGCCCCGCCACCCCCGCCTCGCCCAGAGCCGCCCCGCTCGCCCCACGGCCAGGCACGGGGGCGCGGCCCCGGCTCCAGCGAGGCCCTTCCCACTGCCCTCCGACAGGCTCCCCACGCCTGACAGCCCCTTCCCGGCCGGCCGGACGCCGCCCGGATCCCCCCTGCCTGCAGCGGGCAGCACCCCCAGCACCCCAACGAAGCTCCTGCGGCTCTTACCCGGCCCCGGCGAACCCGCTCCCAGGGCGGCGGCTGGGGGCGGTGGCGGTGCAGGGCGTGGAGGGGCGGGCAGGCCCCGGCCCGGCCCGCCCCGCCGTGACGAGGGAGGCGGGGGGAGGCGGGGGGAGGCGCGGCCCCGCCCGGGCGGCTGCGAGAGCGGGGCCGGGCCGTCCCTGAGGGGCGGTTCCGCCCGGGCCTGCGGGGCCACCCTGCTGCTGACGGGCCCCGGGGGCTGCCGAGGGGAACGGGACAACCCCGGCAGCTGCAGCCCTATGCGATTGGAAAAAGTGAGGGTGAAGGGTGGAGAGAGTGTCTTTCAGGGTGTTGCATGGTTGCTGTTGCATCAGGAAGCAAGGCGAAAACTTGGGCAAGGATACAATATTATAGTGAAAAATACGACGTTACTTTGTTAATAGCCTGCTTTGCCCGCCCTGCCTTCCGCTTGGGTTATTTCTTCTCTAAAGGGGAATGGACAATTCAAAGAGAGTTGCGTGGTAGATCTCTTTAAATGTGCCTTTGAATGCAGAGATACACAATATACAGCTGGGATGGGAGGCAAGCGATGCCAGGAGCAGGAAAAATGAAGGATGCATTCACACGGCTGCCGGTACCGGGCTCGGGAGGACAAGGAGGATGCGATAGCCAAGCACCAGGGCTCCTCCCGGCCCAGCTACCTGGGAAGTGACAGGCGAGCCTCCAGGCTGCCTGCACAGCATTTGAGGCATTTCTGCATCCTCCCTACTTCTTCAAAGGGACAATGACAGGGCCAGACGCTCCCCAGAGAGCCGAGGCTGAGCTGCTTCGTCTGCAAGAAACCCCCGTGCGCATTAAATAGCACAGAGCAAACAGCCCGCAGACCTGATTGCTGGGAATGCTGCCTCCTCCACACGGCCCAGCCTCGCCCGAGGAACAGCTTCAGGAACTGGGAACTGCAAGCTTAATTGTGCTTTATCATAGATCTTGGTCTTTGCTAAGATTTAGAAATAGCTGAAGCAGTGAAAAACATACTAGGCATGCTAACCCAATAATAACAGAGAAGTCTAATAAACTGCAAACACAATGGAGTGTTAAGTTAAAGGCCTGAAATAGGCAAGACTACCCTTTACCTTACATGGCTGGTGCTTGCTGGGTCTCAAAGCATGCTGAAAGGAGAGACAATATAGTCTCCAAGACTTGCATACCTATGCAGAGTTCTGACGTTAATTGATGGTTGGAAGTGTCATTTTATCCCTTTCATGAATTGAAGTCGCTAAGGAAAAAAGCCATTCTGATATGCCTTTTTGCTGCAGGAATATTGGCTATACATAGCCAATCTATTTTTACCTGGCTATTTTATTAATGATGATTTTAGCTTTGCTACATGTGCGGGTGTTTCCCCCAAAATCCCACTAGATGGTGCACTAATGAGGGTATAATGCACATTCCTTCCAAATTAAGGGCCTGCCTCGATTATTATTTCTGTCATATAAACTCCATTGATTGACCCGGTCACTCCTGCTTTATAAAACTTCAGCAGAGATCACTGGCAGTTTTCCTCCAGAAAACAGTACATCTTTTACTTTATGATTTCAAAAATGCATTTCCCCTTAAAATGTGACGCACATCAGTGAGAATACTTTGCCTGCAGGTCACCATTCAGGTACTTTTTTTTAGGCTTAGAGGTAAGACCTAGTCATTGCTGATCAATGTTCATTCTCATCCTACAGAAACAAGTATCCAAATGCTTTCCTAGTGAAGCTGTGTGCTTTATGAAGAAAATCCTGCTCCTCACCTGCTGTTAGCTCACATCATGAGCATCCACATTTTACTGTTAAATATCTCAAAGTCATTATTATTTAAATAACCAGTTGAAGAATAATATAAAAGCCTGAGAGGGGAAAAAACGGATTATAAAATAAGCTTTTCAATGAAATGTCTGTATATAAAAATACCTAAATAGCCTTTGCAATAGAACCATAAAATAATTATGAATGTACAGTTACTAGACTATTGATCATGTTTATTGATCAGAACTGCTAAGAGCATGGTATGCCCTCTGAATATTTTTGTTAACTCCTATAGAAAAGCCATTGACTGGGAGAACATGTCCTGTTTCACCCTTTTAAATAAAACAAGAAGATTCCCTCAGTTTCCTATTCTAGCAATGGTGCACAGACAGGGGCTGTAAAGAAGCCATGCCTAAGTGTTATCAGAGATGCTGATGCATTTGTGCCTCTAAATGCATTTCATTGGCTTGTCTCTAGGGCTCTCACACCAGCATTACCTTGGGATTGAATTAAGAATCATCATTCACCTACCTTTCCTGTTTCTTGTGGAACAAAATCAGATTTCAAATGACTGAATTAAATGGGGAAATGCTGAGCCCCTGCTATGCACAGTCACTGCATACCATGGAAGATGCTCTGGATATTTACTGACTGAAGGTCAGAGTGTTTGCTATTTATATTCTTGTCATGTGTGTAAAACGAAAATGAAAGGATGTCCTCTTTGGGGATCCATGCCCAGTATAATGTCTGAAAGAGATGAAAGTTAAGCCACAGCACCATGGTGTGATTTGGGAAAAACACAGCTTCTTCCTAGCCCAGTATCCAAATTAGAACTCACCTTCCTGACTGTATTTCTGCCTCCCACCTCCTGCTCCTGTCCTGGTCCCTAATGAGCCGGCACACAGGCCCGGCAGTGTGGGTGGCACAAGCTCCAGGGCCACTAGTGACACAGAGATGAGGCACTCATTTCCATGCAGCTCCCAGGGCCAACACAATGCATGATGAAATGAAGGGGAGCAGCCCAGCCCTGGCCTTATGTTCCTGATGAGTGTCCTCTTTCCAAGGCATGAGCAGTGCCTGAGCAGTGCATAATTTACTGCACAGGCCAACTTCATTCTCTTCTATCACATCTCACTTGCACACCTCTAGCTTTACATAGGAAGAGTAATGTTTTCAGTATTTGGCAAAAAGTCTGGCAGAGCTTCCCAGACAGTTATTACTGATGCATTCCACCATCAGCAAGAATTCCTTTTATTATCGTTGTCATCTCTGTTTGCTAATTTAATCAAAATATCCACTCCAGAACCTGAAATGAGATTAAGTTCCTATTATACCCAGGCCTAAACAGAATTATGATGGATAATGGTTTCCAGCTTGAACAGATTTATGGGTTAATTGTACTGCAGAATCACCTGTACAACCTCTTTATTAAAAAAAAAAAAAAAAAAAAAAAAAAAAAAAAGCATTGACCATTTGCATGTTATTTAGGCTGGCATTTGCTCTCCATCAACAGTAATTAACATAGTAGCATATGTTTTAAATAAACAGAGAATTCTATTCCCAATATTGATAATGTTTCCTTAAAAAAAAAGAAAAGAATCACTACCAACTTATTTTCAAATCTTTCTTTGCCTAACAGTTTAATTTTCAAAGACATGTTATACTTTCATCTGCAGTAGTGAAATGAGCTGACCTTAATATTTCAAATCCCCATGTTTAATTAAGTAATACCTGAAAATACATAATTTCTCTAACTTCAGACAGACCATTTTGAAACAATTAACATTTATAAAAGGCATAAAATGAAACAGCGTTGCTTTGTTCAGATAGAGAAATACAACCCTACAGAAGAAAAAATATTAAAAATTAAAGAATCTATGGACTGCAAGTTCAACAACTACCTCTGATAGAATCTGATAGATCTTCATTTGGAAAATTAGGTCACTGTTAAGCAACCAATATTCATTATTTTACAGCTCATCATCATCTTTGTCCTCCTCTTCATTTTCAATTCATAATTACCTTAATTGCTTTCAGGAACCATGCAAAATAAAAGAAGAAACACAAAGTAATCTTGACAGAACTTGGTAAACCAAACAGATATCAAAGGTAAGGGTACACACAGCAGGGCTATAAAGGTTAGGAAAATGTTGTTTAATGATATTTCCAAAGCTCAGTGTCAGAAAACCAAGAAATCTTGGCTTCTCCCAGAATTTGAGCAGTATTTTCTCCTCACTTACCTGCTCTGCCATTGCTACTGTACATATCAGTACTCTGGGTTCTGCTTTTCCCCTTCTCCATCATTCTAGCCTGCAGTTTAGTCAAAAATGAGATCTAGCAACAATCACAAGATATTATGGCACAATTCTCACATAGCAGCATAGATGGTGGTCACCCACCAAGGGACTAAATCTCATCCACTTCCACAGAAGAAAACTGTAAAAGCAAATTATGCAAAGGGACTAAAAAAAAAAAAAAAAAACAAAAAAAAAAAAAAACAAAAAAAAAAAAAACAAAACCAAAAAAAACCAAAAAAAAAACCAAAAAAAAAAACCCCAAAACAAACAAAACAAACAACAACAACAACAAAATAAAAAACAAAAAAACCAAACAGAGTGACTAATTGACTGCATTCATGACATAAACCCTCTCTAATCTGTTGAGGACTGGTAGAAAATATCTCAAAAACTGATTAGCAACTTTATGAACACTCCCTTTCTCTATAGCCTTGGCTGCAGTGAGTTCAGAGCAAAAGAAGTCCATGTAAGTTATTAAAGGTAGTTAATAAAGTTATTAAAGGTGTCAATGTTGTTAAGTTGCCCCCAGGACACGACTCAGTTTGAGGCTTGCGGATTTCTGCACAGCTAAATGTCAAAACTCTGTTATGTGCCTTGCTTAAGCCTAATGCCCCACAGAGAAGCATCTTGTGCCATTTCAGATGCCCAGATGTGTCTCACTTTGCTCTCAGCTACTGTGTAGGCATCTCAGGTTCCCTATTACACCTTATGTGACATTTGGCAAATTATTCATAATTTCTGAATAGCCACTGACCACTAGAACTGGAACTTAAACAGCCATTCCAACTGTGGCTATAATCAGGACTTCAGACACTTACCAGAATTAGAAACACCTACTTATAAACTTCAGAGTCTTAGTCTCAAACTCATCCCACAGTCTAGGTCTTCCAGTGTGTACCACAGCTTTCCTGTGTATTTCTGTGGCAATTTGGCACCAGAACTTTTATAAGAATTCTATTCTGCCCTTCACTCATCAGCCTTTTCCTGTGGGTTTGGTAACCTTATTATAGAAAATCTGCAACTACAGGCAGTATGGGACGGGTTTTTACTTTCTGCTGCAGCCTGAATAGACAGAGGAACAGTAGAAGCAGCTTTGGCTTCTATTCTAAGAAACAATGAATATTAATCTGACAAAACGGGGGGACATCAGACACTGGGAGAATGAAATAAGATGGAATTACACTCCAACTCTAAGCACAAGGCCTCCTAAAAGTCACAGTTTAAAACCACCAAAATTTTATGATTACTCTCTATTCAGGGATTCCCAAAAATATCACATAGGCCCTCCTTCTTATCTCCTTCCTCCAGATATTTGCTATAATTTCAGATGTGTTGAATACCAATATTTTTTATCTGACCA
Organism: Agelaius phoeniceus; assembly: GCF_051311805.1. Lineage (NCBI taxonomy): Eukaryota > Metazoa > Chordata > Aves > Passeriformes > Icteridae > Agelaius > Agelaius phoeniceus. The sequence goes on from NC_135267.1 coordinate 57,100,272, forward strand.
GATTCTTAACTTTTTGGACAATACCAAAAAGGATTTGAAATAAACAGGTGTCAGAACAGATTACATCATCTCAAAGTTGTAACTAACTTGTACTAAGAAAGGAAACTGTTCTTGACATAAAAAAAATAAAAATGATTAGATAAAACAGAGGGAAAAAAAATTTACCATTTATTTTACTGCACATATTAAAATACATAGTGCAGAGAAATAGAATATAAGTAAATGAAAGTAGTATAGAATGTAATTTTACCCCCTAAAGAGTTGCAGCTGAGCCAATTATTAAAGATTAGGAGCAGGCCTGATTTTAACAGGCTACAGCTGTAGCCAGTAAGAACAGTGTTATAAAAGAGTGGATTGGTTGATTGAGGGGAAACTGGTGTTAGTTGGCTTCTGTGAGGATAAGGGAAGAGTCAGTGCCTACAGGAGCTGCCTATGAGGAAAAATCAAGGAGGTATGAAACTCTAGCAATATGGAACCCTTGCAGTATAACTACAACACATAGCAGCTACAGCGATCACTGTATTGCACTGATATCCTATGGAATATCTACTGTGCCATTTATTTTTCTAGTTCTTACATATGTAGGGCCTGATTCAATTGCCTGCTGCATGTTGTGAAAAACTTACCACTTTTTAACAGGCTGTCAGGCATCTGCTGGTGTCTTGCTGTTAGCTGCATGCTTCCTACAGCTGTCTTTTTCTTCTAGTGTTTGTACTTTTCCCCCTCTCTTCTCATCTGATCATGGAAAAAGAGATCAGCTCACAATTAAGAGAAGAGTCAAATAATGACAATTCACAGCTTTCTAATTAGGAACAAGTAGAGATTTTTATCACATATTAACTTACAATGTTGAGAATGCTATCACAAAATTTAAAAATGCCCATCATACTGTTCCTTCTTTTCCTTCTTCAGATAAAATTTCTGGGTTTGGTCTCAAACTGAACTTTTGTTGAATGTGCTATTGTGGTGGTTTGACAGGAAATATGTTTTTTGGGATGCTGTGTTTTGGCCAATAGATATTCAGACTTTAATATTGGCATTTAACCTGGCCATTAGGACATTGGACATGCCTCTGAGAACACGGGGTTAAAAGCAGGGCTCTCCCCTGGGAGTCTCCTCTTTTGGGTTTCCGGCGAGAAAGAGTTCAGGTCTCTCCCCTGGCCCAGCTTCTGGCTGGGCAGGGGGAGGGGAAAAGCCATGTGGCCGGGAGAGGTAGGCCTGAGCCCGGGGGTGGAAGAGAGAGAGAGAGAGAGAGAGACCGGGAGCTATCAGGCAGCCCCCCCTGAGAGACACAGAGAGAGAGAGAGAGAAAGAGCCGCTGCCTGGGACTGTAACCTTGAGACTTGATAAACATGGGCCTGTGCCAGCAGCACGGCTGGGACGGAGAAGAGCGGGGGGTTCAGCCGGCCACTTGTAGGAGCTTTTAACCCCTTCTCGGAGAATGAGAACTTTACAGAACATTGACCTTTCCTAGAAGATAGAGTGGAAGATGAGGAAGGAAATGTGCAAGTGTGAGAGAGGTCTGGGCGAGTGAGAAATAGTGGAAGAGTAGAGAAGAATCCTAGTGGGAAGAGATGATGGAGTGGCTTTTGCTGGACTCTTTTTGTATAGCCATGGACAGAACCATGTTCCTTGTGATACAGAGACTGCATCTAGGGGGAGGCAATGGCCACAGAACCAAGAGGGTTCAGTGTTGGTGCCCCTCGGCCCCAGGGGGTGAAAAAATATGGGGGGGACAGGTGTCCCAAAGGAGAGACTGTGCCTTTTTTTGGATTGGGATAGTGCATCCTTAAAAAGACAACCCTAGAAGCAGTTCTGGTCCGTGTTCAGTGGTGAGAGCACTGGACATGAAAGGAAGAGGTCACGACGGCAGATGTACTCTGGGTGGTGCCATGAGTGACACAGGAACACACGAGGCTTCAGCTGTGTTTCCAGGGGAAGCCCATGGTACAAGAAGGACTCCTCTCCTCTTGATGAACTGAGGATTGATTGTTTGAAGAGTGGTGCTGGACTAAGAGTTGGTGATTTGAGGAACAAATGCATTGTGTTGGAAATTTGGTGGGGGGAGGAGGAAATGTATTTGTAAGGTTTTCATTTTCCCTGTGTGTGTTCCTTTTTATCTGTAGTTGTAGTGTAGTTAATAAAGTTTTGTTTTCTTTCTTTCCTAAGTAGGAGCCTGCTTTGCTTATTCCTGGTCACATCTCACAGCAGAAACCAGGGAGAAGGTATCTTCATGGGGGCACTGGCATTGTGCCAGTGTCAAACCATGACAGCTATGCAGCCCAGCAATCCACAGGATAACCCAAAAAGTAGAATGAGTGAGCTGTCTGATATGGTTCAATCTGCAGTGAAGTCATGCATAGCCAATGTCTTTTTTTTTTATTGAAACTGCTGCACATAACCTCTAAAATCTAAATACCTCCAAGTAATGTCTGAATCTCAGTTTCTTAAAATAGAAGACAATTTCAGAGGATTATTGATTTTCTAAAAGGGCCATAATCGGTGCCCCTTTGCTGTGAAAATTTTTCCTTACAGCTACCAAAAGAGCCAATCTGGGATCTTTAAATTGAATATAACAGTTTGAGAAAGCTATGAGCTTACTAAAATGACCTACTCAGAGCTAGAACACTCATGTCTCAAATCTTCCATCATGTGTATATCAGCCCATAGTGCTGGCTTTTGCTCTCCCTTAGTAGTGAGTAGTGACCACCTCTGAAGAAGTTGGTTGAGTGTTTTATCATTAATGCAGAGTGGTGGGAATGTGTGTAGAGTAAATACTCCCTCAGTTCCTTTTAAGATCCTGCTAGGTGTAGCACATCAAATTTCCCAGACAGGGGGTCCCCATAGGATATGGTATGTAATTTTGTATTTCTTGTACAAATGTAAAGGTTTGACCTTAAGCTTTGCAGCTGGAGAATTCTGGTCTAAAGCACTTGCAATAAATTCCTCCACTTACTGCATCCTATTTCTATGTAACTTTTGCTTTTATGTTTTCCTGCTTTTAGTTATGTTGATCTGTTTTCTATCTATTGGACTGCTCATGTAGGACACACCTATATGATCAGCTGTAGAAGAAGTACCTCTGTAAGGAACTTAAACCATGTTAAAAGTGAATATGAAGAGAAAAAAATCACTGCTCTCTCCAACTGTGGCATCTTTGTCCAAATTAGTCAGCTCTAGAGAAGGATTTAAAAGAAGGATAATTTAGTTCAGAAAGTCAATAAAAAGAAGATATTTGTCTCTTATCTTTGAAATTAACAACTTGTATATTTACTTCATTCTAGGATTGTCTTAATAAAAAAGAAAATGTTCTTTCTTTCAATTTATTGGTCTTTGTTTCCTTTTTTTCATTTATGAAAAATTTGCAGATATTAATCTCATAATAAAGTGAAAAATACCAATAGTTCATCATATTCAAAACATTATATTTCATAAGTTTTTTCTGTCCAAACTTTTTTCTGATTTTGATCCCAAAGTACAGTTTTAGTGATTATTGATGAATTAGAGGAATTGAAAAATATTGACAGTAAGTGTCAAAATACACATAGAAAAGAGCTGAAAACTTGAATGTTACAGTCTTTAGGTCAATGCAGAAGACTTTCTCCTGTTCCCTGCAGAACAATTAATTAATAACAGGTGTTAAAAGTAATCCCTAAACTGCACAAGGGTTCTGCAGGTACAATCAATACAGTCCTTCTCCAGAGTTTCCAATTCCCTTTGCTGTTGTTTGCAGTGAGCAAAACACAAGTCGTCTGGGAATTATCTAACCAAAACAAGCAAGGTGTTACCAGGACTTGTTAATTCACATTTCAGAAGAAAAATTGGAAACTTAGGCTATTTTAAGCTGATAGAAAAGGAAGGGAGAGGGAGGGTGGTGTGCTTCACAGCACAGGCAGAACAAAATAAATGAAGAATTAACATACTGAAATACAAACCACCAATTAGTCCAGCATGTGGAAAGCACCAAGTGACCTTCAACCTGGAAATGGCCAATCCAAAGCTGCCTTTTCACACTGAGCAATATTTTAGTGGTAGAAAAAGTGCAAAGGTGGCTGAACTGGCATGGGCAAGGAGTAGGGGAGAGGAAGGCAGGTCAAAGCAGACCTCCATGACCCCCATATTCTGCTGGTTCCAGGCACCACTCTGACCTGCAGCCAGACTGCTGCTCCCAGGCTGTGCAGATACCACTCCCTACCTGCAATTTCCACCAAAGGAAGCAGAAATGGCCAATATAATTGCCTGCAATTCCTTCCTTGCTTGTCCAGTGGTGAATTTGCAGGATTAGAGGTGATGTTCTGGTCCAGGTCTGCTCCGTAGACTTTAAAGATAATTTTCAAAGTCTGTAGAAACAAATTTTCCTCCTTTCTGAGTGGACCATGTTGCACTGTTACAACTCATGTTGCTTGAATGAGATACTGATTTCTGCTAAATTGTGACAGCAAGAAATAAAAATCACTATCACTATTATTATGGGCTGATAAAAAAAATATCCGCCCATAAAATTAGAAAAAACAGATGCACGAGAATGTCTTACATCACCAAATAGTGTCATCTTCCATCTGTACTCACACACTAAGATAGCTGCATAGCAGCACCCAGCCATCGCTGTGGTGTCCTATCTGTGGGAAAGGGGTGCAGTGCAGGGACCACTGGGAAGACATAGCTGAAGCTTTGCCCATGCAATCTTTGACAAATATTGTACGTTTTTTATTTATATTTCATTTGTTCCCTTGCTGAAAAATCTAACCTTTAATTTCTCTGAGGGAATGTACCCACCTTCCTAAATGATAACTTATTTTCATAAGGAATGCAGTGTAGCACGTGGAAAGGCAGGCAGTTTTTCCAAAAGCAGGCCATCATACTGTAAATAAACCCACATTAAAAGTATTTTTCAGCTACAGAATGAAAAATTACTTTTATAAAATCACGCTGAGATTGGTTTACCATGTCCGCAGTCCTATGACTAGGTAAAAATGATGAGAGTATTTTCAGTTGGAAAAAGTTTTAGCTCTGTTCTCATCCCCTAGCTCATTTGCAAAGATTGGTGTAACTAGGGTGGTAATTTTCAGACAATGATATCTAAATAACTAACTCCCGTGACTTAAGCATGAGTGCTTCCACTGACTCATGGATACAAAGGTTCTCCAGTGTCTTGGCTGTGTAACTTGTGACAGTGTACACACAGCAGAGAAGCTGGATAATGTATCCTGTACATGCTTCAGTGTGCTGGGTAATTTCCCAGAATCTGGCACAACATTTCTTAAGTTATTGTATTGTCTTGCTGGATCTAAGTGCACTCATAGGTTACCTGTTACTATATGTAACAGTAAATGCAGTAAATGCAAATACCGGAAAGATAAAGGAACCTAGATAAATTTCTGAAAGGAATTCCAGGAGTTGCTAATTAATTTGTAAAGAATAGGACAGGACAGGAAGGCAGTAGAGTACGCTGAAAATGGTAGTCTGAGGATTGCAACTGAAGTGACCATTTTCAAAGTGTTTTTTAATCAAATGATAAAGCATAAATTATAGACCAGCAGGCAGAGCTGAAATAATCCATCCAGAAGGTGTCATTGCACAAGTCCTTAAGTGCTGACAAGTTAGCAAAAATATCAACTATTGGAGAAAAGTAGTCAAGAAAAACAACAAAAAACAAACAAAAAACAGTGAACTAACAACAACAGCAAAAAAGCCAAACCAAAATTGTATAAGCCAGCTAGTATTTAATCCTGAGAAAACCAAGCCAAAGGTGAACAAGAATAAAATTGAAAAGCTACCAAAGAAAATGGCTTCTTTCACAGGGATGGTGGTTCTGGTGATCTAAGGAAATGGGTGAAAGATGGTATAATTAGAGTCAAGAGAGAGAAATCCAAGAGGAAGGCGAGGTGCTACACACAACTGCATCACAAGATGTGCAAGGTTTGTAGGAGGGAGCCCCAAGGTACTGGCATGATTTCATGGAGCTGGCTGCACTGTGGGCCACAGCATAACACTGGGGAAATGTCAGTTTTGGCCATGGAACAGACCAGAATTCACTCTCTTGCTGGGAGAGTGAATTTCTAGGGATGATGGATGGAAGCACTCACAGATATATTTCCCACCATTTTGGACAGGATGGTTCCACACCTGTACATGCACGTAGCACAGGGCAAAGCCCACACTTTGCATTTCTAGGTCCTGAAATCTTAACAAAGTCAGACAAATACTACACCAGCTGTGAGCTCCAGAGCCTGGATGAAGTCATGATTTGGCAACTTGAGGTATTCAACAAAGTATTGCAACACAGTCAGTCCTGAGGGAAAAAAAAACAGATTAAAAAAATACTTATACATTGAAGAAAAAGATCTGTTAGGGAAAGTGTTCTAGGGAAAAAGATGTCCTTTAGTACACAATCCCTTCTTTGAATCTTTTTTCTCCATCCTGCATTTTGGTGGAAATGAGTAATTAAAAATAAAATGGGTAATTAAAAATAAAGGTGAAAACATTCCTCCTTTCTTACAGGAAAAACTGGGAAGTTCTTGGTTTATATACAGCTAAAAAGACTCATGGCTGTCTTTTGAGAAACAGCACATCCTTTCTAACGTCAGTGTTTGCTGTAATGCTTCAGCTCTGTTGCTGATGCAGCCATTAAGGCTGACACACAACTGATCCGGAAGCAAGACAATTTGATTAGGTTCTGTAAACAGAACAACAAAAAAATTACTGTAATATATTACTGTTATAGCTGTATATGCCCATTTGTCAGGAATTTCTTGAAACAGGTACTCTCATTTACCTAATTCTCACTAAAGCTGATTAAAATGTTGTAGGGTTTTTTTGTTAAAAAACATTGTAGCTGAAAAATGGATGCTATTAAGCACTAATTTACCTGAACTTATCTGACTTCTTTGGCATATTTTAGTTTTGAGTAGAAAAATTAATGCCTGTAAACAAAATTTTTAATTTAAATTTTGAAGAATTAATTTTGAAACTTTATGCTGAAAGATCAACACAGAGCTTGCAAAACTGAAACCAATCTATTTCTCGAAGTTTTTAGATGGTGTTTTTGCAACTCAAGGATTTAGCTGGGGTTTTTTTGGTTTGTTTTTTTTACCCCTGTCTTCATATAATGTGTTGCTGACATTTTGTTAAAGCTGTTTTTGCCTGTGGACTCCACAAGAGGGTAGGAAATCCTTCCTTGATGTTTAGACTGTGACAGAAAAGATTAAAAGAGTAAAATAGAGTTTAACTACTCTGACCACAAGCAGGCACTGCAGAAATACCTGCGAGTGAGTTCCTGATCTGCAAATCATTTGAGGGTAAAAATATAGCACTTTTCTGAATAAAAATCACTGTCTTTGAAGAGAACTCTGAATGTTGCTGTTTGAGGCATTGCAACAGGGAGGCTGAACACAGATTTCCTGGGTGGGATACTCTTAACCACATGTAGCCGTCCTGTATGTTCAAACTTGGACATACCAGAAAAGAAAAGTGCCATGGAAGTGCTCCTAGACTGAGGCCCTCGCCTGGATGTGGAAGCTTGAACTTCCTCCTGAAACCAGAATTGTCCTTCCTCTGAGGGCAGTGTCAACTCCTGCTGGAATCAAGACATCCTAAGAATTCTGGCTGATTCCCTGAGGAATAGGAACACTGTCTGTATTTGATATAGACCAGAATTCATGCTGAAACAGTCCACTGTGTAATGTGGAAAAATAGATTAATGTATGATAATGTTTTTTAAGGAAAAAAAAACCCACACCCCCCTAAAAACCCAACAAAACAAAACAAAAAAAATGACACAGACACTTTTGTTCCCCTGTGTACCAGCAGGTGTGGTCCACAGGATAAAAAATCTCTTTTATTCTGATGCATTAGGTTTTGTGCCAAGCAGTGGGGTATTTTTTAGCAGCAAGTTTAGCACCAGCATTAAGCTTAACAGCAGGGAGAACAACATGGCATGCCACAAACTCACTCTAGAGCCAAATTACACCATCTGATAGATCTGTAAGAACCCTTGGCCAGAAGAAGTACTAAAGACCTACTGAGAGGCTGCAAGTAGTTTAGCAAAACTAGCTAATGCTCCTTTAACATACAAAGGCATAGATTGAACACACAGAAGGACATGACACACTGAAACCTCACAGACAGGTCAATATTATTCCCTGAAGATGTGCTGTCTGGGACAAAAGTTGTCACTGTAGGAAATGTAATGTACAGGGTTGACTCTAAATTATTTATGCTGTATGTTAATGAAGTAATTTTATCATTACTTAAATGTCTCCAATTGCATTGTGTGACACCAGCTAGACATTTAATACTGACAAGAGCTTTCAGAAATACCTAAATGTTTCTTTAGAGACTTAGACACCTAACATTTATGTAGCACATGCAACTAACAGAAGGGATAATAATTTTAGATAATAACAATGAGTCTTTCTTTGTCAACCAGACCAGTCATTTCATCATAAGAGTTAATAAACTTTAGTCTTTGTCTAATGAAAACAGATTAGTCAAAAAGTGCTTACAGGCAGACATAGTTTTTTTCTGAATTAGGTCTTCAAGTGCAATGTGTGGAAGTAGCATCACAGATAATGAAGATAATCAGAAAATCTGCAGGAATAGTATTTCATAGAATATTGTGTCTAATGTTTGACTGCATCCAGTATTTTCTCCCTTGTTGAATGGATATTAATGCATTGTAGAGGACAGAGAATGCACAGTGTGCACTGCCTAGATGAGTTAATGATTTAAGAAAAGCCATACACTTAGCAATATTTACACATTTTGACAGCTCATTTTTTCTGTTTGAAGACTGCACTAACATATTTTTTATCTAGGAGTTTAAAATACTCCATTTTGGAGTGACTCTTTCCTTTCGGAAGTTTCTGGAAGGGTCCTGCTTGGACAGTTGGTGCTTCTCTTTTTCCATCCTCTTTTCCCATCCTCCTGCCTCTGTTATCTGAGGGACCATGAAATTTTGACACAGGAGGCACCACCATGCATGAGGTGCTACATCAAAACTTGAGGCAGTAAGGCAGGATACAGGCAGCAGTTCAGGACTCTGAAAATTGCTGTCAGTTTTGTACAGAGCCTTTCTGGAATAATTGCTTTTCACAAGTTTTTGAGGAAGTTAAAATATTTGAAATCATTCACAGGGGAATAATTTGTTTTGCAAAAGGTAGCCATCTGGAAAGTGTTTAACAAGGTCACTAATTAAATGTGTTGATAGGGAATTTGACAATACCCTTTGCACTTCATTTGCATTATGATTTCTTAGATATTGCAGTAAGGTATATTCTGCTCCACCAGACCTAACTCATAATCTGATTGGACAACAGCATCAGGCATTTTTCTTATGCTTTCCTAATTTATTCATGTCTTGGGTTCAAATAGAGTCCCTGTAGCCTCATTAACACATCTAATTTCATAAACACACCCTCCCACTGGGAAATAGCCTTACCCAGTCTGTGATTAGAGCTAATGAGAGAAAGCAACCTGGGACTTCATTACAGTCACTGTGCCAGACAAGGCTCTCTGTAAATAGAAGGCAAGGAGGCTCTTTGGGAAAGTGCCACCTTTAGGTAAGAGGACACCAGAGGAAAAAGGTATTTCTGAAATTTTCTGAGTTGGCCCATGCACAAAGCTGGCTTATATTTTAGTTTATTAAGAACAAAGAAGACAGCCTTCTAGGGATAGGTGAAGCATACCAGCAATCTGTATGTGGAAACACCTTCTTCTGCAGAAAATAAATACTGGTGACACCTTGGCTAGACTGCCTTGCCCAGACAGTTTTTCATCTGTACACTGAAAATATCTTTTACTATTTATCTTTACACTAAATAGATGACGGTGGTCTTATGCAGCCACAATGTTTTGATGCCCTCTCTACTGGTTCTGGCTGAGAAAGGGTTAATTTTCTTTTTAGTAGTTTGTGTGGTGTTGTGTTTTGGATTTGTGATGAAAGCAGTGTTGATAACACACAAACAATCCCCATTTGAGCTAAGACTGAGCAGTGCTTACACAATATTAAGGCCTTCTCTTAGAGTAGCCTGGGGGTGCACAACAGTTTGGGAGGGGACATCTGACCCCAGCTGACCAGAGAGATACTCCACACCATATGATGTGCTCAGCAATAAAAACCTTGGGGGAAGAAGGAGGAACTGGGGTGTTGGGAGTTACAGCGTTTTCTCCCCAAATAACCATTACACGAGGTGGAGCTGTGCTTTCCTCGAAATGACTGAAGATCTGCTTTGTGGGTGGGAAGTAGTGATAAATTCCTTAATTTGCTTTACTTGCATGCATGGCTTTTGCTCTACCTATTAGACTGTCTTTATCAGCAATTTTTCTCACTTCAGAAATGTGACTCTGGTTTCTGTGGGTTTATTAAGAAATAGCTTTGCAGTAGGGTCCAGGCACTGTCTTCAGGCACATGCTCTATTTGAATCACAGTCTGTCCGACAAGCAAGTTGGGATCTTACTCATTCATAAACTCCTCCTGCAACCAGAAAACAATGTCTGAGAGATACCACAACAAGTTATGAAAAGAAAATTACCAACTCTAAGCTCTGGCAGCTGGAATTGTCTGGAAACACAGTAATATTTCCAGATTTTCAAGGAGATAGGGTTATAAGGAAGAAAGGGAAAGAAACAGCTTCATTAACTTCCTGAAGGGACTGCATTAACTTGTGGTGATCTTACTAAATATACTTTAAAATTCCTTAGATTGCATTTGTCATAGAGGATCTATCTTTCCTTCAATCTAAATTATGACCAGGCAAAAGGAGGTATCACCTGGCAGCACTTCTGAAATTGTTACTTCAAGAGAGATCAAAGTGTCCAAGTGATCACATATTTTATTTCAGAAAGTAATACTGTGAGGGTGAGAACGTTAACTACAGCAGGGCCACTCATTGGAGATGAAGGAAGAAAATAATTACCCATTATTTATCAGAAAAAGATTTTTTTAAAAAATATCTTGCTTTATTTTTGTGACATTAGGTATTAAAGTAGTCCTATTATCATCAGTAAGGATCCATAGTAGAAGTGCTGATGTGGTGTACATTTCATTGTTCCTTTTTATGTCATTTTTAGGAGGGGAAACTTTACAAGATGTCAATGAAACAGTAATATACACAATTTCAGATCTTGATACTTTGCCCTGCTGAAATGTATCATCATTCAACTTTCAATCTTTTCAGCATAGAGTGCTTCAGTACTCCATAAAGCACACAAAACAAAGACAAGATACAGATATGATGCACTTTCACAAGGAACACAAATGGAGGACATACTGCTGAGTATAGCTCTTACTTTAGTACAGTCATCAATTTTTCTCCATGGTCTTTTCTCAGATACTGATAATTTCCTACCCACTCCCAGTGCTGTTTCTTCATGATTCAGCTGAGTTCAACCACAGGAAATCTTCACGATTCTCTATATGCTTTCCTCGAAAGCTCTTACGGCATTGCCATGAGACAAAATAACATGACCAAGCTAAAAAAAACTTCTCTAAGATGCAACATAGCAAGTAATGTTTTACATCTAAACAATCACTAGATAGACATCATTTTCTGGCATTCTTGGGTGCAATGCAACTTTTTTGCAATGGCTTTTCACTTCAAACTTCATATTTTTTCTTGTCTTTGATCTTGTTAAATATGCTTTGATCTCATTAAGCAGCAAAGCCTTTAAGTGGCAAACTCATAAGTGACAAGTACTAGTTGAAATGGAAACAGAAAGAGCAGCACAACCTTTCTCTGTCTCACCTTCCCTCCATGGAGTGTGCGGGTATGGCTGGTTATTGACCTGTTTTGAGCTCTGCACACATATGGAAGGGGAAGGACAAAACTTAGGGAGCTTTGGGTTATTAGCCAAAGATGCCAAGAAATCCAAAGGAAAAGGTTTCTCTGCTCTTTCTAGAGGAGAACACAAATGAACACAAATATTGTAATATAAACATACCTTGTTCAAGAAATTAATCTGTTGTGTCAGACAATTTTTTTAATTATGAAGATCAGGGATATAAACTGCTATAAGTTTTTTAAATGGAACTGTTGTTCTGTGCATTGCAAATAAATAGATATAATCAAAACACCACAAAAAACCCCAATCTGTAATGAAAGAATACGTAAAGCACAATGGTTACTTATCTGCTTGAACTATATTTGGTAAATAGGCAAACAAATTTTGGAAGGAATTTCCTTCCTTCATAGCTCTTACATCCAGGAGTTCAGCCTCCAGGCAAAACTTCAAAGCCATGAATCCAACCATTTAAAACATGTTAGTCTGAGAACAAATGACTCCTGGAAGAGTCCTGTTGAAAAACTTTTCCTAACAGAATAATCTTCAATGCCTTGCGAAACCACAAGTAAAAAAATGCATAAACAACTGGGTTAAGTGTAGAATTTAAATAGCCAAACCAAACTAAAGCATCCATGAGAACAGGAGGAATCATGTAATCCATAAATGGATTGGTAGCTGTAAAGAAGAAGAATGGAGTCCAGCAGATGAGAAACACTCCCATTATGATGCCTAAAGTCTTAGCAGCTTTCCTTTCTCTGCAGAATGAAATGTGGTGCTTCATTTCAAATTGCACTTTTTTTCTGCTAATTGCATTGATGGATCTTGCCTGCTTCTTGGCTATAGAGTATATTTTCCTATAGATGCACAGCATAACAAATCCAGGGATGTAAAAAGACACTGTGGAGGCCACAATACCTGAAGTTTCACTAAAAAGGAGAAAGCATCCTCCTGCACAGTGGACATGATTATGAATCTTTTCTGCCCCTCTCAAGTTTAGGTCTAGAAAGATCATCCCAAAAGCAAAAGCAGCAGGGACCATCCAGCTTATACACACCATGACCACAATGACAAAAGTATTTATCTTTGATTTGTATCTTAAAGGGTCACACACGGCATAGTAACGGTCGATGGCGATGAAGGAAAGATGGAAGATAGAAGCTGTGCTCAGCATAATGTCCGTGCTGGAGTGGATCTTGCAGAAGAACTCCCCAAAATACCAGCAGTGCTCAACAGAGCGCACCATGCTGCAAGGCATGACGACGAATCCCAGCAGGAAGTCCACCGTAGCCATTGAAAGTATCAGGAAATTTGTAGGCGTGTGGAGCTGCTTGAAATGTGATATTGAGATGATAACTGTCAGATTTCCAACCACTGTGGCCAGAATAATGCAAACCATGAAGATGTACATGGAAATACGGATGCTGTTTGACCAGCTGCTCCTTATGCAAGAGCCATTTACAGATTCACAGCACAATTGCATCCTTACTGGGGTCTCAAATCAATGTAGCTATGTAGCACAGGTACTGCTTTCCCAATTCTAAGGTACTTTTACAACTGTTATTCCACTTTCTAGATGGGAAGAGCTGCAGAGAGGAAAAAAAAGGGCATTCTAAACATCTTCATTTGGTTGGATGTGTAGAAGATTCACATTTCATTAGTTATGAAGGATAAAAATATTTTGTAATTACATTTAGCAGAATGACACTTTTATCATCTGACTTTCCTGGAAATGGGAATCTCCTGCATAATGGCTTGTCCTCACACCAGGACAGCAGTGACTCTGAGAGGCCTGCACTGGGCAATGCCTTGTCCAGTGGGCAGATGAGAAGCCCTTTTCAATATTTCCTGTTTCTGTTTTCAGTCCTAGTCTTCTTCATCAATATTAGCCGGAGTACTGTACCTCCATTTTGCTCTTGAAAATCAGTAATTTTAAATTCCGAAGCTCTCTCAACTTCTTTTTGGATACAGAGGTCTGAAACCTACAGGTCTAAAACAGAAGGCTAAAGCTGAGGAAACCATGCATGACCTCTCCTCCAGCCCTGCTCTGATAGTGATGATCAAGTTTTACTGGAAAACAGATCAAGTTTTACTGGAAAATCCTTGCAGGCTCTAGCTGTAAATAGAGATGCAAGGAAAAGATCTAAGAGAAGAAAAAACTTTTCTACCCTTTTGCTGACAAAATAAAATGGAAGAATCTGACTAATCTAAAACATTATCTGCTGTATAAGCAAATGGGTTTTTTTTCTGTTGAGCTCTAGTTTTTTTCAATGCTAGGAGTTTAGCATTACTATGAGTATTGACTTTATTAATCCATTTTTTAGCTAAGGCACAAACATGGAGAGAAGCATTTTTAGAACATAGGTATAGTTTGCATCCAAGGACACAAATATCACTGTCCTCTTGTATAGGTAGTAGCATGCCCCTATTAAAAGTTGCTCTTTGTACAAAAACTTTTAATGGAAGTACTTAAGCACTTTGCAAGCAATATTTATGTCTGAAAAAAATCTGTTTTTCTTTTAAATAATAGAAAGCTAGTGCTATTGTGAAAACCAGAGATCATTAGCATATGTTTTTCGGTAGCACTATCATTATGGTATAAAATCGTTGTCAGAAAATTACTGACATGGAAATTCAGCCAGTACTGATTTAACCCACTTGCTTTGGGATTTAGTTGCCCCCAGTTATTCTGGATAGAACATTAAAAAAAAATTCTTTCCCATATTAAACCAAATGTTATTACAAGCACACCATGGCACTGGAAAGCGAATGAACATAGGCAAAAAAATATATCTAGCAAGAACTTGACAGCTACAGCTAAACAGCCTGTGTTATACAGAGGGATTTTGCAAGTAGGGCCAGGCAGTGGCACTCAAGTGCCAGGGATAAGGTTCACCCAAAGTCACTCTCAGGAATGGGGAACATATGGAATACGAGTATATTTATGTACTGTTTGGGGTGCTTTTCATTTCTTCTTTTTTCTGCCCACTAATATTTAACACCATCTCTGTTCTTTTTCACCTCAATTTAATTATCACTTCATATACCTTTTCCTTCCATTTTTGTCAGTCTCTTCATGTTTCTTTTCCTGCCTGTCATTCCTTTTTTCAGCACGTTTACACCCAAGGCCAGATTAATATTCATTAACTCAAATTTTCAATTTTCACAGTAGAAATAATTAAACACCAATTTAACTGTATCTACTGGGCATCATAAAGGCTTTAAGCCCAATAAGATTGTAAATGTGTCACACAGATTTTGAACTTTGTTTGTTCTGTATAAAAATATAAATAAATTGAATTAAATGATTGCGGTAAAACACTCTATGAAGCCAATCAAAAATAATTAACATATTAACAAATTAATTAACAAATTTTCTCTAGCTTTCCTTTAAGATTTACAAGATTGGTAATTTCTCTGTGTTCTCTGATAGATAAACTTTTTAGCCCAAAGAAATATTATCTGCCCTGAAAACAGGTTTTCTTAAACCAAAAAAACCCCAAAAAAACCAAAAGAAGGATTTTTTTAAAATTTCTTTTTTTAATAAATGAAAGTAGAAACTCCAGCCAAAGGATGGAGAAAACTGAGATCAAGTGTGTGGCTTTGCATTACACGGAAACTAATTAAATCTAAATGTGTGGCAAACTGTTCAAGTGAGTTGAACTCTGAAGAAGTTTTCAAGAAGAAAGCAGAACGCTTTCCTTCCATCTATAGTCACAAAGGTTAAAATGCAATAAAATGGAAATACAAAGAAACATGCTCTTAAAAACCTCTTCTCTTACCTTTGTCACTTCATGCTGGGTACAAGTCTGCTCTTGACACTCATTTGTTTTCTGCTGGTTGAGTGGCACTTCTTCCTTTTAAAGACCGTCTCAGAAGGCAGCTGATCCTCTTCACCACCATTACAGTTCTGGGTAACACAAATTTTGAGAGAACAGGCTTTTAATCCACAGCTGGAGGAGCCTCCAGAAACCCCCGTGTGTTACTGGGGCATGCTGGCATGATGAGCAGCATTCTGAGCCATTTGACTCAGTAGCAGCTGTTGATGTGAACAGTAGCTCAAACTGTTTATTTTGTCACCCACATAGAGAACAAAATTGTGGCTGTAGCTCTCATACTGGTTTAATTTGCCTTATTTATAGGTAAATTGAATTTATTTGAAGTATGTTTACATGTTTGATTAAATGTTACAGTCATATTGTGAGCGGCCCAGAATTATCTAAGCAAAGAACAAAAGACACTATGTAGTCTACCTCCTGTAAGCTTTTAAAATATAGCAAAATACATAAGTATAGGTTGGTTACAGAAGTATGTAAGATTTCCTTGAAAAGGTATAATGTAGACAGAGTGACACATTGTGTATCTACCAGCCTAGCTATGATTACTGAACAAACAGGTTTCATCTATCAGATCACCAGCTAACAGCTATTTGCAAGATACGGCTATTGAAAAAGTGTTTTAAGTAAACACCTTCTATTGGCTGTACCAGAGTCACGGATGAGAAGCATCAATTGTTTGCTCCACAAAGGATCATGCAGCCTTTTAAAACAGTGATACTGCTGAATGTAAAAAAGTGTTATTGAGATGACCATCTGCTAATGCCCAGCTAAGCTGGGTGGCTCGAGGGCATATACAAAAGGTGGGTTAAGATACTACTTGCAAATTCTTTTGATGACCTGCGTTAGCTATGTGGTAAATAGGTATGATTCGTGCTGACAAAATTGAAACAGTAATCAATATTGATACAGTAATTAATATTGGGAATAATAAAACACTTAAAAGTTGTAATGCCGAGAAAGAAAGGGAGAGGAGGGGCTCCACCCCTCCCTCCCTGCAGATGTTCAAGGACAGGAGGAAAAAGCAAGAGATAACAGTTACTAAAAATTAACAAAAAGAGGGGAAAATCTGGTTGGGTCCCAGGAAAATGCCAGCTATAAGAGATTTATTGCTTTGATGCTTAAATGCAGTAATATGTTCGTTTTGGCTTACATTGTACTGGCTTGGTGTGCATGCGTAACCCAAAGGTGAATTAAAGAACAAAGAGGAAGAGTAGAGGCCTTCATCAGTGACGACCCCCAAAGACTTGTGCAACCACCAAAACAAGTAGTGGAGCATGTGCAGTAAAGGTGGTGATGAGGGCAGAGGTAGAAGTGTGATGAATCGAAAATGGGAGGAGATGACATTGACACATGGCATATAAGGGGGGAATCTTCACTTGGCAAGCTTGTTCATGAGGTGACAAGGGTCCAGAACCCTGCACTCTGTACCCCGCGGTTATCTTTTGCTTATGTGCTATTATTGGAACCAAATTATCCCTTATTTTTAATAAAATTATATTGTCAATATATATTTTCTAAACTATTCAATTAAAATTGCTGCTATCTCAAATATTGTTTGATTTTTTTATGATGGGATAATTGGGCAAACATAACAGCTACCTTATTATGTTATGTGCACAAAAATCAAAATGGGTACATACAACTCAGTTCTTTCTTTTGTCTTTTTTTTTTTTTGAGGCTGCTCTCGTATATAGACTGAGGTTTTGCACTACAAGGTTCTCTTTGCTATAAAAAGAGAGTCTGACAACTAAAAAAAGTGCAGAAACAACGATCAGGCTGAGAGAGAAATCACTGGAGAGTGTTGAGAGGATATGTTGAGGAGAGGAGTCAGATCCAATTCTTCAGAGCTGGGTGTGGTGTTTGTGAGGTCCTCAGGACACAGTGAGAGATGAGAATCTGACTCTAAGTGAGTCAGATTATTATTTTATTATATTATATTATATTATACTAAAGAATGCTATATTAAAACTATACTAAAGAAAGATAAAGGATACATCAGAAGGCTTCACAAGAATGATCAAGAAAAACCCATGACTCTTCAGAGCCTCAACACAGCTGGACCATGATTGGTCATTAAGAAAAAACAATTCACATGGAACCAATCAAACATTCACCTGTTGGTAAACAATGTCTAAGCCACATTCCAAAGCAGCAAACAGAGGAGCAGCAATCCGATAATTATTGTTTTCATTCCTCTCTGAGGCTTCTTAGCTTCCCAGGAGAAAATCCTGGGCAAAGAGGATTTTTCAGAAAATATCATGGTGACAGCTGGGGAAAAGTTAAAAAGACATATTAGGTCCCAAATACTGGTCTGTGAAAGAGGCCTTCATCCTTCTGAGATGCTCTGTGCTGCCTCAGAGCCAGGCACTTCTCTTTGAGGAGTGAAGGTTTGGGCCTTGGTCACTACTGTCTCACCACATATGCATTTTATAGGAAGGTAAAATTTAGAGGAACAAACCCATTTTACATGACTCTGTACAACTCATTATTCTAAAGAAGTCTGGCAGCCAGCTCATTATGGGCACTCAGTCCAAGGCCATCCATGCATGCACACAGGGCTCTCCCACCACCCTCCACGCTCTGTGCCTTGAGTAACACAGGGACAAAACTCAATGGCATTTTTTGGAATGGCAGCTCTGCTTCAAGTGCTTGTTCCAGAGGCATCTCCCCGGCAGCAACCTGCAAACCTCTGGGGGAACTCCTGGGGCTGGGGAGCCTTCCCCTGCCCTGAGCAGGCGTGCCCTGCTGCAGAGGGGCAGGCAGCAGCCAGCCATGGACGGTTGCCACCATGATATTTTCTGAAAAATCCCTTCACCAGGATTTTTCTCCTGAGAAGCTGAGAAGCCTCAGAAAAGAAATGTAAACAATAATTATCTGATTGCTTGGAATGTGGTCTGGAGGTTGCTTACCAACAGGTGCATCTTTGATTGGTTCCATGTGAATTGTTTTTACTTAATGACCAATCCTAGTCCAGCTTGTCAGACTCTCTGGTGAGTCACGGGTTTTTATTATTCATTCTTGTCCAGCCTTCTGATGTCTCCTTTCTCTTTCTTTAGTATAGTTTTAGTATACCATTTCTTTTCATATAATATAATACCATAAAATAATAAATCAGCCTTCTGAGAACTTGGAGTTGATTCTCATCTCTCACCTCGTCCTGGGGACCCTCACAACATCATAACAATTGGTGACCCCAGGTGAGTGATACCCCAACAGAGGGTGAGTTTTGCTTTGCCTCCTCCTGTGCCCAGGCTGTGTGTCTGGTCAGGGAGCCCTTCCCTCCATCTCCTGGCTTGCAATAAAACTGCACTGCAAGACACACACGCATCGGAAAGGAGTGAACCACAGATCTAGGGGGAGATGTGAGCATGGGAAAGGTGATATTTAATGGTATGTTGGCTGAAATGAACATAAAGCAGAAAGTTTTGATATATCAAAACCTTAATTAGGTAATTAAGCAGGCCAAATTGTCAACTAATTTGGAGTGAGAAGGAACACTGTGGTAACAAGCTTTCACTCTGTTGGTGCAGATGCTTCAAACAGGCATTTTCTTGTGCCTTAAAGCTGATGTGGAAAAAATATTCCAAATATTTATGTCACGAAAATATTCTCAGACTTTCTCCTTAAAATATCAAAGAGAAACATGCCAAACTCTGTCTTTGTGAGAACTCAAAGCACTTACAAATTGCCAGTGTTTAGCAGTCTTTTTAATCTGTAGTATAGTAAAGCAGTTATACATCAAAATTCAAAGCCAAAACTTTTCTGCAAAATTGTTGCTGTGGCTTTTTTTTTCCTAAAGAAAAGTTACATTTCTGCAATAAGTAGCTTTCAGAATTCTGGAAAACCAAGAAAGAGAGATGCCACAACCTCTAGAATACTGTGGGTGATCTACTCTCCTTGTTTGTTTGTCTTTAAAACATAAAGTAATTAAAATGGAAAACAGCACAGAAGGGAATGGAGATAGCACTTTTGTCAGACATTAAAACCGAAACATTTGAAAAATGTGTTGAAAAGTTATCTTGTCCTTCTTACACAAAACTGTGGAAGGAACAGTGGAAGTGGGAAAGAACAGAAAAGGACCTGAGAATGAGAACTGTTACTGTGAAAAAAAAGTCAGGAAAGCACTGGTTTCTACTGTGATTCATTTAGCTTGCATTTCTGTGTCAATCAGCAGAAAGTTTCTCATTTTCACACGGTTCATTTTAAAAACTGTTTCTCTGCTAGGGGAACCATGGAGGCTGTAAGATGGCCCTATGGCTGAAGAGGAGTTTTGAAAGTGTATAACTCCACTCATCTTGTATGCATTTCTTAGGGGGAAAAAAAAAAAAAAGAAGAGCACAATATAAAAAAAAAATCTTCCTAAGTTTCCATTTACATGTTTGAAATCTAGGAGGAAATGCTCAAATTCCCAATAAGCTAGTAGTACAAAATAATTATTTCTTTATAGGGGTTAAACAAGAAGGTCTTGCAACTACTAATCTGAATGCTTCTTCTGCAAACCTGGTGCAGTTCCACTGAAGACAGTCTGAAATTAGCCCAGATTTGTACCAGAGGAATTTGGACAATAGATGAGATGATTGAGCTGTAAACATTTTCCCACGGTTCCTATTCCTAGTTTTCAGTAGCAAACATCATTTTTCCTTGCCAAGTAAAGCCAGCTGTTTATACAGAATAAAGCAATGTTTGTGCTCTTTCTGCAAATATAGTGCTTAGGCTAAGGACTATAAATCCAAACTCCAACATAAATGCAAACCTCTGAAATGCACAGAGGAGGAGTAAGAGATTCCAAGAAAATAATGTTTTAATAGCAAAGCAAAACACATCCATCCAAAACCAAGAAACTATCTCTGCACAGGGTGAGGGATTCTACATATTTGGTAGTCTCAGTAAGTAATGCCATAACGTGGTCCATTGCCTTCACTCTGCAGCAAAAGCTTCTCTCAGGGCTCCTGAGGGCAGGAGCAGCCCCTTTCCCCTCACTCCAGCAGGGCAAGTGAATCCTTGCAGCTGCTGCACAGAGCAGAGGCACAGTGGGGCAGGTCCCTTGTGTGTTGCCAGTGCTTCTCTGCACCCATCAATCCAACAGGAACAAACTGCAGCTACTGGCTGTAACGGCTTTGTTGGTATTTGCTGGCCTCTGAACAGCACCTCCAAGAAGAGAGAGGAAGGAAGCACTGAACAGTGAAAAGGTACAATCCCATTCTGCATCTTTATGCCCCTCTAATAACTTCATAGAAAGGAAAGAGCCTTACTCTGAATTCATAGCTGTGTGTGAAAAGAGCTTTGCCCCCACCTATGTTTTTCTTTCAGCCATTGGGAATGAATGGCTTTTAAAATCATACTTTTAAATCATACTTACTGCTGTTGGTGCTGTTGCTGTTCACTACAGAAAGAACTGTGCAGAATAACAACCATTATCTTCAGTGCTAATTGTAGGAGATTCATCCTTGAAAGAAAATTACATCCCAGACTAGCAAATCAGCAGCTCACCGTATTCCGGACAGCATACCTCGGAGATGATACGGCACAGGAGTCACTTCCTCATCACCAACCAGCACAGGCTGCAGATACAGCGTGGAACTGACTCATCCCACACCAATTCTCCCAACTAAGTGGCTGCATGCTTGGTCTGACTGGTTCACAGCCTGCTGGAAAAATCTCATCAACAGGATGACGTAAATCTTAAATATCCAGAAAAGATAAGCATGTAATAGTGGCTTGTGCCACTAGCATATGCAAAGATGAATCAATTTGAAGCAAGCTAAAGCCAGGCTTCTTTCATTAAAAGAAGCATGCAAAGTGAAGGAAATGTTTATTGTGGTCAAGGAACACACATTAGATGGAGCTAATAGCACTGAACAGTTTTTAAGATTACCCAATATTTCACTTCTGCCTTTCAGTTTTGTGTGATGCTGACAAACTTTAACACTTTCAGTTATCTTTAAAAATTCGAATTGCCTATCCCAGAGTGGATATTACCCAAAAGCTCTAAGCACAATACTTTGACAGTGTCTGACAACAAAACTGATTAAATGACATCATTTCCTTCTAATGAAAAATTTTGCTAGCTGTTTATTTATGATGCTCAGGTGTTTATATTATATGCTTTGTAGCAGGAACTTAAGAGCTGCTGGTTTCCTATTTACATACTTCTACCATAACAGAGAACTATACCTGCAGCTCAATGACAGCATCCCCCATCCTCAAACAATAGTTTTAGTATTGCTGTGGAACCCAAGAAGGAGCATCCTTACAGGAAAAAAAAGCAACCCCAGAGAAAAGAATGACCCACTTTGGGTCAATTTGTGTGTGTCGTTTGATGGGCTGCATTGGTGGAGAGCCAGGCCTTTCAGCTCCTGCTCCCCAGAGGTTTCTCTGAGCCTGTAGCCGGACATGTGGGCATCGGACTGCAACTTCTCCCCTGGACATTTGGGGTTGAAATAAGCTTTGGACTTAGGAAAGTATGGCACTGGCAAGGGGGCACAAAGGATGTAAGGCTGAACAAGAAGGACAACTGATGGTGAAATGAAAGTTTTGAAATGTCACATTCTGGTCTGGAAGTGTGTCTACTCTACTGGAAGCCACTGAGAGATAAAATTGCTAATAAAGACCTATATGCCAATAAATTATGTCCTCTATCTTGCCTTCTCATGGACTGTTCTCTGTTCCTTTCACAAATGCTGGATTTGACTACAGTAAACACATGCTATTTTCCTAGAAATATTGACTCTGACTGTTTCTAGTAGTGCATTTGCAAGCCCAACAGGCTGCAGATGCCAGTGCTAATGCGCTATGGGCCATTTTTAAGGGGGCAATATTCCAGGGCCATCTTTCCCTTCTGCAGCCATTTCTTGCTGTAGGAAGCAGTGATGCTGTGCATGAACATCAGCAGTATCATGGCACTGCGGAAACAGCAACACAACTAGTGCAGAAATTACCAGTGCCAGAGGCTGTACCCTTTCTTGCTGACCCTCTGCTCGGGAAGACATGCCTGGGCAGCCCACATTTTTCACCAGAAAAGCTTTATTTATCTTTTCAGTAGGTGCTGTATATCAGTTGAATACCAGGTCACTGAAGAAGAGGTAAGGGTGTACTGAAGTCGATTTGAACTTGATTTATGAGTTGTTATCAAATTCTTACTGACTAGCTAGCTCCTGACAATACACAAGACACTTAGAGGGAACAGATGGCAACAGGAGGTTCAGCTGTTTAAATGTTCCTCTACCATCTGGCATACATTTTTGTTCATGCAGGTAAGGACTGGTGAAGAGAAAGCATCTCTGTCTTCTCCTCCCTCCCTTTTTTACCCCCCGTAGTCCATTTTGCATTTTGTTCTTATCTGCAATTCTCCCCTCTACTTGCAAATGTTTGTAAGTCATGAAGATCTAATGATGAGCCTTGGTAAATCAAGGAGGAATACAGGTCACATCCTTAGCAACAGAAGGGACAACAATCTATAAGAAAAGGCTCAGAAGAAAACAACTGGCTTTGTAAGACTTCCTTGGCAAAATAGAGGAGTGGTTACATTAAGTGTTACACAACCCTAAAGTGCAAGAGGTTTCTGTTCTTGATTAGTCTAATGCTGAGCTTGGACGAATTCCTGCAAACAGAGGCTAATGTTAACATGAATAAACAACTAAAAGGTGTAGTGTAACACTGAAGATAGTCTCATAAACTCTTCAACAAAATAAATGTCTAAGTCTGTTTCTAGGTAATGATGATTGATTAAACTTAAGCTTTTATATATACACAATCCTCACACATACAGCCATCTGATACGCTTAATTTACACTAGTTATGAAAAGACCACACATATTTTTTTACTCACACCTGCCAAAAGCTTTCTGTCTTTCAGCCTAGTTACCAGGAAGTATCTCATTATTTATTAATGGCCATGTTTTTACAGTTTACTCTTCCCACCTGTAAATCAGTTAAATCAGTGTCAGATATATTTGATTTCTTCTTAGACAAGAATAATTCTTTTTTTTTTTTTTAATGTTCCCATGAATGAATTACAATGTGTTTTCACCATTTGTTTATGGTAATTATTACAGCCAACTTGGCATAAGAATGTCTCTGAGAAAACTGGAGAAGACAACCACTTAACAAGAAGGGGATGGGAAGAAAATAAAGGTTTGTACGTTTTTTTTGATCCATTTTTGTACACTTTGTAAGCTGGGTGATAAACTAAGGTACTGGGAATGTCACAGGATCAGTGCACCTAACTTTTGTCAGGATCGGTGCTATATCAGTCACTATCTCTGAACTCTTTGGGGCAGAGTTGATGACTTCCAACCACAACCAAACCCAGTCAAGTTGTGTGAGAGTCTCCATGCAGAGGAAACTGAAAAACCCACAGATTATGACTGTTTGAGTTCAAAGCTAAATGTAGAACAGCTCTGTTTCTGCAGATGCACAATCAGTAGATGCAAACTGAATGTAACCACCACAGATTTTAGTGATAGTATAGCAAACTCACTGCCCTCATTTGACTTTATTGGACCTCAATGAAAAGAGCATTAAGTCAAGATTTCTGGCTCCTAGTAGAGACAAAATGAAAGGAAAGGAGAGCTTTAGGTGTTACATAGCACCACTTAGCCAGCACAGGAAGAAATGCTATATGGAAAACTTAGAAAGGTCTCTAAAAAGCACGGGAGAGTGTATCCTAAAGAGTCTGTAAGTAACATGGCAATGGCATTGGCCTAGAGTTTGCTGTACTTTCTTAGTTCAACTTAACGGCAACTGTCTGTCAGTGCTATATTTTGTCTAAGAATTTCATAAATGTTGCAGAATAAAGATTAGCTTTTTCCAAACTCATCCATAAGTTTGACAAGAAAGTCATGCCTGAACTGCCCCTCTCTCCTGCCTGCAATGAATTTTCCCCTGAGAGCCCTAAAACTATAACTGAATAGACCTTTTTCAGTTTACAAAACTCAATCTCAGATGGCTGGAAAACACATCAAGGTGAATTGCGAAATAGAAAAATAATCATCTTATAAAAAACTGACCTTGATGTTTCCATGTATTTAACTTTGGTAAGTTCAAGTGTGTCTCATACTCCTATGCTCATTTAGAAATAAATGTTCAAAATTGCTGTTACAAAAGTCAACACTTGATCTTGAAGACTATTTCAAATGTATTCAAATTATGGTTTTTTAGTTTTATGTTATTATGTTTTGCAGTACATAAGCTGGGTGACCAACTGTATGCAAATATTTATTCTCCCATTTTTCTGAAAGGGGATTTCCTAAAGATTGACTGTATGTTTGACATTAAAATCCATCCCTGCTTTGTATACTCCTTGTTAATCTTGCATCCTGACACCATCGCAGCTCCCAGGCTATGAGGTTATCAATAAACTTTAACATTAGTAGCAGCAAATGAAGATTGATAGACAAAGTTAAAATCATGCAGCTACAATGCATTTCCTATATTGTACATATTTGTAGTAGAAATTCCCTGTTACCATGAGAATATCTGAACAGAAGGTGGATTATTTCCCTTAAAGCTTTATAGTAATGAGTGGCTACAATAAATATTTTATTACTTTCACAGCTACTATTTTTTTTTTCCAGACTGAAAGGGAAGATAACATAGTGTTGTCAGTATGCAAAGTTTCTCTTTCATCTATCAGCTGTGTCTGATTCACAGACAAACAACACTTGGAAATGTTGTCATGCTCATCTGTGGCTTCAGTAGGAGGTGGTGTTTGTCTACAGTGTTAAAAGGTTAATTTTTGGAAGGTGTACTATAATTATTTCTCTGTTGGGGCTCCATGACATTTCATGGTCCATCACACGCCACAGAGAATTCCTGTATTAGCTGTGGTAAACCTTATAATAACTGCTGCTCTCTTTATTGACCTATGCAAGTGATTTCTCTTTTTCAACTTTGTTGCCCTGGTGGTGGACTTCGGCATTGCAAACACCATCTGGATGAAGTGGGGTTATAATTCAATTGTTGGTTAATTAGAAATTCTGCAGTTCAAATTCAGGTCATTGTCATTCTGTCTGTCACTCACTGTAACTGCGCCATTCAGGAATGGTGTCCCATACTGTCAGTAATTCACCCATGATAATGTAAGTTGTTCATAAATGTTTAGCTTTGAATTACTTGGTCTAAAAATCACACGACCTCTGATTGTTCCTCAGTGTACCACATTATTTAATGCATAACTTGAGGTCATGATGACTTAAATATATGTGTAAGGACATGGCTGAAGAGTCATGTCCTACTCTCTTTAAAACTCCTTATTAAGATTTTGTTTCTCTATTTTTTCCCAAGGCCTCCTTACTTTAATTCAATATGCAAAATAAGTACATTAGATTTTACTCAAAGTTTCCCCAAAATTGTTACTAGTTTTACTTAAGGTAGCTGCAAGGTTTGGATCATATTTGTTTAAATTGAGTACTTTTCTACCTTCATCTGAAGCCTTGCATCAATAAAATTTATTATGAACTTGTTTTTCTTTCTGTGTGGTTAGAACACTATGGACAGGTGGGTCTTGTTTGCTCTGGCCAGCATCAAGGTGTAAGGAAGAAATATTGATATATGAAGAGCATGCTTTTCCATCTCAGAGAGGGATAGGTCTCATTAAGATATCATCTGTAGTAGCTTTTGGGGTGGGGTCATTGACATGAATTACTTATAAACTAATTTGACTTTTCTACTCTGGCAGATCTGTCCCAGAGTCAGTAAATAATGCTGCTGTTAAAGATAAATGTCATTTGTTGCATTGGGCATTTATGACCTCTCTGTTTCTCTATTCTGAATGTTTCTGTAATTTGCATCATTTGAAATTTCCTTTTATTACAAAACCTCATATTTCGTTACCTGAACTTTGTCTAGACAGTTGTGGCCACCAGTCACTGAGGTGAAGATCTGGTTGGCTTTTGCAACCCCTTCAGGGAATCCTCCCCCAAAAGCAGGGTTCATTGTTCTTCTGTATTGAAATGGTGGAGCTATTCTGAGGCTGCTGCAACAGTCCATGCAACTTCATCCTCTGGTTGTCCAAATTCTTGCTTTGTCATCAGAAATGGGAAAGAGTTTAATAAACTCCTCAGTGGTTCATTGTATGGCACCCTTGGAACCCTCTCAGGGAGAGGAAAGTTGTGCAGGATATCTCAAAAACTGCAGGTGAGCCATTCTTGAAAATTGCTTTTAGTGTAATTTTCAAGGAATCCTGGACTTCTGCACTGCCAGTGGATGAGATACAAGAGTCCTTTCCTGATATCCTGTATTTAACTAGCAATATTTATTTTATCCTACCTTGTGTCAAGCTCTGACAACCCAAGACAGTCAGCTCTGCGTGCACCTGGGAAGTACCCAGAACTTCAGAAATGCCAGCAATCGATATGTGAGAGAGTTTTGTGTTCACTTGCGAGGTGCTGAACAAGGAACCAGCAAGCACAACTTAGAGTCCCTGTCTGTTTTGAGTAACTGCTCCCAAGTGGTACAGTTCCCCCATTGAGTGAAAGCTCAAGTGTTTTATTTCCAGGGTGAAAACACTCCCAGAAAGAGCCCCTAAAGTTGCACACTGAGATTCTGCAGCATGGGGCAAAACCAGAAATCATGTGATTTCAACTGCTTCTGGATAACATACATAGATGTGCATGGAGTGGGAAGTCACAGAGTGTTTCTTACATGCCACATTTAGCACAGCTCAGTGCTAACCTTGGTGCAGGCTCTAAGAATGGCAGTAGATGTAAAATGCTATGGGATAAGTGTGGAGACGGGGACCACTCCAAGGCATAGTGGATACAAACAAAGATCATTTGCTCCATACGATAGGCAGAAATGAGGCCCAGGACTGCCAAGTTTGATATATCATTGCTAGAAATCCAAAATAAGGCCCATTGCTCACGCTACAGGGTGAAATGTGTTTCAGGTATTAAAAGATTGCCAATTTCATATATCTTAACAGTTTTGAAGAAATTATCCATATACCCAGGAGAAGGTGTTGGAGTACTGTGTTGTGTATGCTAAGCTGGATGTGAAGTGCCCTGGACCCGACACTCATCTGCCATGTACAAAGAGGTGCAAGATCAGAGGGACTGCAGAATTGGATGTGCTTTATCTTAGCCAGACCCAACACCTGGGTGGGTTGTTGAGGACCACTTTCTCTCTTTAAGATTACACTAAAGATAATTTCAAATCTTTTTTGTTTTCTCTTTATTGTACTTGGTCAGAATGGGGCCAAGGCTCATTGAGTGTTAAGTAGGCACTGTTGATTGGGCTGTAAGGCTGAAAAAGGCAGAAACTTAATGATTATACAATCTGAAAAACAGGAAGGGCCAAAAGGGACAGAAAGGCTTTCTTGGAGAGAATTTATTCTCCAGTAAAATGACAAACTACATTTCATAGATTTTGTTATCAGTCTTCTTTCTACTGTAATCCTATCAAGCTATATGAAATCTCAGGGGAAACAAAATTTATGACTAAAAGGTTCATGTGACAGATCATGCATACTAAAAAATAACTGCACTGGCTCAAGCCCTGTTAAAAAGGCACACACAGCAGGGTGAACACATCACTTTCTCCCAAATAAGCCCAACTGCCACAGGTGCTGAGCAGAAGTGTAATATTGTAGAACAGGAATCATACAAGGTAACTGCTATTTCAGGAGGAAATTCCCTTCCTGTCTCTGGTGAGTGTGTTACTCCTAAGGAGACATTTTACAGGGAAATTCGCAGAGGATGTGGCTGGTCCTTCTCATAAAGCCTTCCAAAAAGTGTCGCTGTTACAAGCGGTTTCGACGTGCCATGCTTGCTTTTCAAACGCCCGTCACGTAGCACCTGGTGGGAAAGGGAAAAATGGCACTAATAGTCGACTAACAGAGTAGCAATACTGCATTGTACAGAAAGAATAGGTTCTTAGATGCTGAATATTTTGATGCAACACTATTAAAAACAGTCACGGTAGTGAAAGAAAACAGAATTCTCTCTGGGTCTGCCACAGCCTCCCCACACTCTTGGGCCCAGAAATCCTTAAACTTTCCTCTCTCTTTAGAAATAAAGCCCATTTTCTGCACCTCATAAGAAGGTGAGAGCGAGACTAACTATTTTGTTAGATTCCCCTTAGTAACTCATATAAGGAAACAAAGGTCATATGCACATCTAGTACATACTTCAAACATTTTTTGATTTGTGGACCCCAGAACAATTTTCAGATGGAAATTGAGAATTTCAAGCTACTGGCCATATATAGTTTTTCCTAGTTCCTTTTTATGTATCAATTTGAAATCACTGTACGCCAACTGTGATCACCTGTAAGAACTTGTTTTGCCCTGTGACAAAAGGTAAGCATGTATTTGTTAAGAAAATACAGCCTATTGTTTTAAAATTAGACCACAATCATATCTTTAGGATATCAATAAATTCTTTGATGTGCCTATTTTTACAGAAATCTCATTCAAAAACAAGAACGAAGGGTGAACAATGCTTTTCAATTTCCTACATCGTAAAAAAGTCACCCTTGTTTCCCCTAAAATTTTTCAGGTCTTTCTCACTGTCTTCATTGTCTCTTGTAAGCTGTTAAATACTTCTTCCAAATCAATTAGGATTTCATCTAGCCTATTGCATAAAACTAATCTAAGGTTTATGAATGAAAATATCTTTTGCCAAAAATAAAATATGAACTGCCACATAAAAAAAAAATAAACCCCATAAACCCCTCAAAAAATCACTTTTAACATTCTTAACTGCATAGAATCTCTGCTCTTACACACGATACTTCTAAGTAATTTTTTTTTGTTTGGACAATTTCTCAGAGTATTTTATTTCTTTTTCTCCTAAAATGACCATTATGGGAAACCTGTAGAAAACAGCTCATTGAAAGTTGTGGTTTCTTCATTTATGATCTGAAGTGGGGAGGCAGATTTGCTAGATTGATTCAACCCTCCATTTAAATCTGTCCCCTTGGGTTCCAGACAGCAGAACCAAAGAAAGCAGTTCTTGGATTGGACTTTGCTGCCAGATCAATTTTCAGCGCCACAGTGTGAGAAACCTTGCAACAAGCAGCTCCAGGGTGTCCCATTACCTCGAACTCCCCAGGGGCCAGCTGCACCCCGCTGTACAGCACTTCTGGGAAGATGTAGCTGGTGCCAAATGTGCCACTGAGGGAGAACATCTCAAACTTGGTCTGAGCCGTCTCCACGGGCTGCCCACACGTGCTCAGGTTTGTGCTGGGACACTTGAGCAGAGTGCAGATCTGTGGGAGGAGGAGGCAGAAAGGCAAAACACCACTGAGCTTTCAGCAACCATGAGCTGGATTTGGTAGCAAACAAAGTTCCCAGGATGCAGTAATGGACAAATGTTTTTAGATAGCTGGCACATGGCCACACTTACCTCTAAACATGCAATTACCTGCCAATGGTATTTTATGAGAGAACCATGAAGCCCATCAAATGCACCCAGGACATAAACTTCATCTCTCCTCTTGTTTGACATCTGGTAGACCAGATGACAGCAAAGGTCTCCTTGGCAAACAGTGTAATTTCCATCCTTGTGCCCGAGTTCTCTGAAAGTGAATATATCCTTCCGGACAGTTCCTGAGAAAGTGTCGTTTTCTCCAGGAAACTTCTCAATGCTCGTGGCATGCAAACTCCAGTTGATGGCAGGGGGGTAGGTGGGGGAAAGACGGGGGTGTGCACTCAACTCTGCCAGCAGGAGACGTCCCTCCTCGGTGGCACTGTCGTAGTGGTAGGCAGCAGGTCCCTCTGGTGTGAACAGCCCACTGCCTGCCAAGGACACCACCAGCCCCCCCTTAGCCAGCACCACACAGCATGGCTTGGCAGGGGTGCCAGTCACCCCCCAGATCACACCAGCATTGCTTTTCAGTGATACTCTTTTCATTCAATACAGTACTGAGAGGTTTTGGAATAACTTTAAAGCACTTAAAAGCTGAAATACCCATCCTAGTGCTAAAGCTTAGGTTCATTTAAAAATAAATCATAGCTCTCAGAGTGGCATATTGGACAAAGGAGACAATCATGGGGGTAGTTATGTTTCACTGAAATACACACAGGGCTGTGGCCTAAACTCAATCTATTTAGGGCAGGCAAAAATGCTCCTTTTTAGTTTTTGCTTTGATTCAGGGAAGAGTAACAGATGCAGCTACATCCTTTTCTCAGTAAAGAGAAAAAAAAAAAAGGCAGTATGTTGTCACCTTATTGCAAAAGTCCCACACCTTCTTGGTGATTTCTCACAGGCATCTCCTCACACAGCACTGACTCATTCTTCTTCACAGCACAACCAACAAACTCCAACTCCCTTCTCAAGCAGCTAACCCACGCTTTTGTAGCACTCATCTTCTTATTGGACACAGCTGTGGCCTGTTAAGCAGAGGCCTGTTCCTAATCTTTGGTGATTAGCACAGCTGCAACTCCTCAGGGGTGAGATTGCCTTCTGCACTATTCTCTTACATTCTGTTCCTCCACAGCAGTAAATATATTTTCAGAGCAAAGAAAAACATAGTATCTCAAAGCCCTCAGCAGCCACAAGAAAAAAGAGAACATTTTATTCAGTATACAAGTGGAATTCTCCTGTTGGTTTTACTCTACTAGGTTCTGATAAAAACATTTTTTTCTCCATTTAGCTGTTGATTGAATTTTAAATAGGAAATGCTGTCTCTAGATGGGAGACTGAAAATTTAAGTGAAACTTTTTGCTATTTTATGAAATAAAATTTCACTTTTAAGTTATCAAAACTTAATGTCTATTTTTCTACTTTTAGAAATGTCTAGTGTCTTAATGTCTATTTTTTCTATTTTTACCTTTTTCAGAACATTCAACATTCTTTTACCTGAAGTTGATTGTTGCATTCAGTACCAAATCACAAAGATCTTTAGTCCCATTAAAACACTGTTTTTCAGAGACTTCACTATGACTAAAACATTTCTGTCTGCTTCTGAATCTGGGAACAATTTCTCTGTTCCTGAATGCAACTCACCTGTCATTGCCTTGGCGGTGTTGTGAGTATTTGCAGAAAGTAAATTGACACCCATGCCCATAGCCCAGGCAGAGTGAAACTCAATTGCAGTCAGAAAGGGCAGGACGTTCATCCAAGCTGTAGGGAAGAGCACAGTGTCCACCTGCATCTTGCTCACCAGGACCACGGCAGGCTCATAGAAAAGGATGTCAAAGCAAGTGAAAATGCCAAACTTCCCAAAAGGAGTCTCAAAGGTGACAGCTTCTGGCTCTTTTGGATAATCAAACTGAGTTTCACTTCTAAACAGATTGTACTGCAGGTGAAGAAAATGGCATATTAGAAACTGAAAATAAGGTAAGATTATGAACAGCTTTTGCATCTGAGACAGGCTTTAATGCACAACTGGGAGTTGAAGTAACTGAGCTGGCTAGCATAGCTTGTTTGTATCCAATCAGCTGACCCTCCCTCCTAAAAATGGGGTGGCTGTGCCCCATCTACCTCCTGACACTAATGCCCATCCAGTATTAGCTATACTCCAAGACCAAGGGCCAAGATGTCCCCTGAGAAAGCACTGTCTAGGTTGGCTACGAATGTATCAAGGAAAAGCTAATCTTTAGTGAGTATGGAAAATTCTGTCACTGTTTTCTTACCATTTACTGTCATAAATGTAGCCCTCAAGTGCTTGGCAGCTGGCACGCACTCTGCAGCTACAGTGCTCCTGGGAATAATTTGCCTGACTGGTCAAGCAATTACTTAGTTTTCCTTCTGTCCATAAGATAATCAAATCATCCTAGATTCGTTGTCACTTTTAATAATGTAAAATTACTGTATAAAACCATCTGAAATTGGTGCCAGAGAGCTGAAAAATTTTTTGATAATAAATTAGAGGTTGATGCTGGAGTATTTCCTTACCTTATGGTAGCGAGCCACCAGTTTGCCCTGTGTGTCAAAGACAACATCCGTATTGTACTGGTACCGACCGTCCCTGGGGCAGCTGGGATCACTGGAGTTACACAGCTTCTTGTCCCCGATATTTGCAACCACATAGATGGAGTTATTTCTGGCCATGCAGCTGAGTCGTTCCTGCACTGGTGCTGGACCAAATCTACTGCATTTTTAGTGAAGGAAAAAAAAAGTCTTATAGAATTTTAAGTGCCCCATGTAAAAGTAATGCATTCAGAATTACTACACCATTAACTGCACACCCCCAGATGCTGAAAAAGCAATAGATCAAATCATAGGTTTTGTTCATTTTCCTCTCTGTTCATAGCATCATTTTAAATTGCCAGTCTCTTTTATCTTTAAAAAATATCCTCCCTGTGTTCTTCTTTCCTGTATCCTTTACAATGTTATTTTCTGTGTGGATAGAAAATAACAGCTAACAGTTTCCAGCTAACATTCATACAAAGATGTGAAGAGCTTCACAAAGCAAAGACAAGAATAAATCAGTACAGAGACACAAATCTTAAATAGCTTAAAAAGCAAATTATCAAGCAGCTGTAAGCCCTGATTCAGAAGAAAATTTTAGCCTTTTTTAATAATTGTTGTCTGTATGCCTTTAGTAAAAAGTGGGCACAGCATTTACAGAGCTGAGGACTCCTGAAATCTAGCTTCATAAAGCCTCAAAAGAGAACATAAAAGGTTAGCTTAGACATGAACTCAGTCTTTTCAGTGTCCCAAGCTGACACACGTTGGGACCACCTCTATGTGTAACACAGCAGATGTGCAAGTGGCTGGATTTCCAAAAGATTTTTCTTTCAGATCTAGATTAATATTTTGTGCAATTTCGTTTAGAAATCACTCAGCCACCTGAACTGAGGACTGAATCAGCTTGTCTGATCTATGCAGCTACATGATAATAAAATAGCTTCCACTTACAGAAGATTTTCACAAGTGATCTGAATCAATAAATTTGCGCATGTTTTTAAAATAATTATTTTGCCTAAAACATCCTCATTTTTGTCCTTTTGCAAGTAAAACTGTCTCAATGCTCTTACCTGACATATTCCCATTACCATTTAATTAAGAACTCTTTTTGATGCATCTCATTTCTACAGTACTTGTGAATTTTTATAGATTAAAGAATTAGCAGATCTTAGTAATTTAATGTGAGCTGCTTAAGACTCCATGAGATAACAGGCTGAAATCACCTAAACCACTGCAGAAGGAATCACCTTGAGGGGTCAGTGCAGGGAATCCAATTCACCGCTGGATCAGGGATATCCTCCAGGTAGGGGTAGATGGATTCTCTTGTGAATTGCCAGCCATAGATGCCATTTTCAGGAGTCACAATGATGTGGGCACCCTGTCACAACAGGCTCCGTTTAAAGGGCACCCATCAACAGACAACCAGGAGGGTCAGCAGGACCAGGAAACATAATGGACAACCCTCACGGCAGCCCTCGTACCTGCTGGGCAGCTTCCTTGATGGCCCCTTCCAAGACATCCATGTTTTTGTTCATCAGGGCCAAAGCATCGCTGGCAGGGACGGGCTCCTGGGTGGGATGTGGCAGGATGACGGCGTGCTCATAGACGGCTGCCATGAAGGTGTCAGAGGCAAGGGCCTGAAGGGCTGCGAGTGCAAACACCACAGCAGGCAGGAGAGCCTGGGAAGGGAGCATGGCTGCAGTCTCCCAGCTCCTGGGTCAGCATGGGGAATATAAACTGGAGAGAAAGAGGAGGAGTAAAGATTAATATGTTTGCTTTGGCAATAATCTTCTGTTAAGTAATCTGAGAGATTTCTCCCAAAAAGTCAAAGAAGCATTTCTCGGAATCTGATCTTGCTGCCATTATGAAAGGTTTTAAATAGAAGTAGAACAAAAGGCTAAGAGAGCTTGTCAGAAGCCATGTTAATGTACAAGGGGTTCATTGGAAGGAGCATTTGCACATTTCCTTTGCACATCTCTCTCCATGCTTTTGAACCCATCTCGGGGAAAGCCCAGACTCCCTTGGTTAGGATACACTACTCCAAATAACCTTGCTGCACATGGCTGCCATCAGTGGAAACTTCAGCCACAGCTGAAGACAGACCACCTGTGTGGGGTGCAGCCCTCTTGCTCCTGAGCGCAGACAATTCAGCGACGTTTATGAGACATGTGGTCCTGCCATACCTCCTGCTTTTGTCCAATGGCTTGTTACAGTTCAAGTGGGTGCCTTGAGAGTGTCCTCTCCACCAGGCTCACACTGCAGTATAAACTATCCCTTGAATTGTGCTGACCTCTCTGCCTAGAGCTAACAGACTTGCTTGTTTTGTGAGAAAGAATTTGACAACACATTTTTTTCTTTACTATGAAAAGGAAGATTTTGTACAATAAGCAACTTGAAATTACTCATGGAAAGCACCATTTTTTCTCATGGAAATAAATTTTTAGCATAGTATTTTGTAAGTAGAATATTGCTACAATAGTTTTAGATCATCCCTAGAAAAATCTTAGTTAGGGCCTCTGGCACTTTAGTGAGGGTAAAGGAGCATAACCTGACTTGTCATGTACCACTTAGAAGAAATTAAAAAAAAACAAAACCTTCTTCCTCCTTGAAAAATCTTCCTATTCCCTATGTAGTGTCAACCAAAAGAATGATTCTTCTTTATCAGCACCAAGGCCTCCTCAGGAGAAGCCAACACTTCATCAAGTCTATGATTCTAAAATGTCATTGTGCTCACAGCTGGCTGCAACATCTGTGTTCAGGGCACAGGGCTCCAGAGCAGATAGCAGGGCTCCAGAGCAGATAGCACCAAAAGCACAGCAGAGGCACAAGTTTTAGGAAGCCCTGTGTCTGGAGCCTGGAAGTCACCCAAGAGGAGGTGGCAGGCAGACAAAGGCAGTGGGCTTTAAACAGAGGAAGTCTTGCACAAAAGCTGGGAATTCCCCAGGGTAGCCAAAAGATGACACCCATGTAATCACCCTTTCGGGAAAGACTCAGCATCAAAGGCAAGGGAGCTGCCAGCATTGAGCAATTCTGCCTCACACAACACAGGGAAGTCACTGAGAAGCCACCACTGTGCTGCAGCTGAAAAAACATGTTACTTACCAGATGTACCAAAAAATCAGGCATAGTATTGCTGCAGTAACACAGTTCAAGCAAGCCTGAGTCCCAGAAGGAAAACAACTTTGGGAAGTCTCAGCAGAGACCAGCATGGACACATTCCTCCCCAAACTCAAGAGCATGAGGTGCTGGGAGAGGTAGGCCCCAGCATGGGCCACCCCAGCTCAGCACAGCACAGGCTGGAGTAGCAGGGGCTTTGAGGGCTGCTGCATATCCTAGGGGGAGCTGCAAGGAAGGCTGGTTGTCTGAGCAGAACCATCAGCACACCCACCACTCAATAACCAAACCCCAAACATCTCTGGTCCCCAAAGATCTCTGTAGGAAGACCGTCATGAATAAGACACACAATTTCCAAATTTTGCCTATTGCAATGTGCTTTCTTATATCCACAGATCACTCTGGCAGAAATCTTGAAGCTAAAACTGCATGTGCACAAAAATCACTTGTATCTGGCACCCAAGTTTCTTACCTTCTTTGGTTCTGACGCAGCAGTCAGGTAACAAAAGGGTTTTTTCTGCACTACTCTCGAAGAAGTGTTTATTGTTATTGGTGGTTACACGCAGCCTTGTTTTTATACAGAGGGAGCTGGTATGTGGGTGATGGGTGGACTTGCACAGGATTACTTTCTGTATGCTTGACTCACTTCTCACAATAACAGATTTCACAATGATCAGTGTTATGCAATCTCTGTAGCAAAAAGAATTCAGTGTCATTATGGCTTCTGCCAGTCTTCTGTAGGAAAATGCTCAACACACCTTAACCAAACTACAATGGCTTGAACAAAATCCTGGATTCAAGATACTCACCACATTCAGGGCTGAGATCCTACACCTACCTGCACACACATTCCATTATCCAGAGGACTGGCATCAGCAGTGAACAAACCTGAAGAAGTCACCTCTCAGCTTTGAGACTGGCCACACACTCCTGCTGAATCCTTTCTGCAAGATGAGACCTTCCCAGGTGCCATAACTTAAATCCAGATCCTTTCCCTGGGAGAGAGTTGTGGTATCACCCACCAGTTTCCCTGGGGACAAGTACAGTGAATGCACTGAGTTTGTACCCATGGGAAGAGGACCACACTGGATAAACCATTGCTGGACTGAGATCAGTCTGTGGTCACACAGTAACTGACTCGAATAGTGAACAATGTTTTAAGACAGTGTGGCTTTAGCAGCAATAATGTTGAGCTTCCATGAGTCAGAGCACGTTGTCTGGGGCTTTTGATAAACATGTGATTATATGAGACATGTCACTGTTATGTCCCGTGTGACTATCTATTTACATTTGGAAATAAAAATGGTCATATGGCACACAGCAGCGGTAATCAGTGCTGGAGTTTGGAGAATATTTGCACTCCCAGTGTCTCACCAGCTCCAGAACATGGGATTGAGGACCTTGAGAGCATCATGGTAAAAATCTTGGATGGGTAAAAAAACCGGCTAGATGGCACTAACTTGGGTGGAAATGTTGATCTGTGTGAGGGTAGGAAGGGTCTACAGTGAGAGCTGGACAGACTTGACCAATGGACTAAGGACAATTGTTCAAGAAGGTGAAGTGCCAGATCCTACGCTTGGGGCACAGCAACCCCAGGCAGTGCTACAGGCTGGGAGAGGAGTGGCTTGAGAGCTGTTTGGCAGAAATGGACTTGGGAATGCTGGCTGACAGCTGGCTTAGTAGGAGCCAGCAGTGTGCCCAGGTGGCCAAGAAGGTCAATGGCATCTGGGCCTGTATCAATACCAGTGTGGCCAGCAGGAGCAGGGAAGTGATCATCCACTGTACTTAGCACTAGTGAGGCTGCACTTTGGTGCTCTGTTTCGTTCTGGAACTCTCACTTTAACAAGGGCATTGGAGTGATGGAGCCTGTCCAGAGAAGGGCAACAAGGCTCCTGAAAGGTCTAGAAAACATGCATTATGAGGACCAGCTGAGGGAGTTGGATTTGTTTAGTCCAGAGAAGAGGAAGCTCACAGGAGACCTCATCACTCTCTACAACTTCCTGAAAGGAATTTGCTATGAGGTGAAGGCCAGTCTCTCCTGCTGTGCCTACAATGAGAGGACTAGAGGTAATGGCCTTAAAGTGGGACAGAGGAGATTCAGGATAGATATTAGAAAAAAAAATTTTCACTGTAGAGATGGTCAGGCATTGGAATAGATTGTGCAGGGAGGTGGTTGAGCCCCTGTACGGCACCGTCCCCACCGCTGCCACCGCCTGATGGTGGGGGCTACCTGAGGATTTACTTTGCGAAGCAGGATGCAATGTGGTGCTAAATCAGCTTAGCTGTAGAGGGAGTCTGTCGTCAGACTGTGCGCCGGCTTCTTTTCTTGAGCTTAGGGAGAGGAGAGCGTGAGGAAGACTACTGAGCATTCCAAGGGTTAACCCTGCCTGGAGGAGGCTGTGTGAAAGGGCACTCGGCAGCCACGCAATCCCTGCCGAGCCCTGAGCACATGTGAGCAGGGGTCAGGAAGTCAGGAGGCGCTCACTTCTGCCAACAGCGCGTAGTTTTGTTACTTGTGCCCTAACAGGACAGCTTCCCCTAGGGCGCGGGGAGAAATTTAAAGATACAGTGCTTTTCCTCCCCAAACAGTAGAATCTTTCCCATTACTTCCACTACATGAATTGTAGAGGGATCCAGTTCGATACTTTCACAGAATATAATCTCATTCTTAAGACATTCCCCTGTCAAAAAACACCAATGTATTTTGCCTCCTACAAGTCTATATTTTTTCAATGATCTTGGTCAGATGAAGTATAAACAATGTTTGTGCTTCAAAGCAAGCCTGCAGAACAAACAACAGAATTGGGCACACATAGAAATTTTAGCTGGCAGACACAAAGCAATCCAGTCCACTTGCCTAAAGCACATTCTGCAGGGCCCGCATCCTCACACGTGCCAGCCTGTCCCACCGGCTCCAGCTGTTCCCTCCCCTTACCCAACACCTGCTGCTGCAGTCCTGGCTCTCCCTTTCACCTGTAGGAGCAACCATTCCATGGGAACACAGACATGCTCCTGAGAAATTGCTTCTTTTGAGCCTTTGTGACACAAACAGTTGACAATTCTGTGCTAGGGAGATTTTCCACATCCTAAAAATGTGGCCAGAAAGATTAAAGTAGAGTCCTTCAACTGTGAGTTAGGCCATGGTATGATAACACACTGCAGTGTGCTGAGCTGAATAACTGTTTTTTTTTGAAGGAACATATTTTTGAGGCTATTTTTCCTTTTCAAAGGAAGTTAAAATTTTCAAAGGTTCTGTTTTCTCTTGTTTACAAAAGTGGCTGTTCAGAAATGTGGTGGGAGCAGTGTTGTGGAAATGGCTTTGAATAGTCCAACAAAAATTTCATATAATTAAAAACTCTTCTTTATTGGGGCACAACCCACTGAATCCTACACCAGTAAAGTCAGAAGAATTTATTTTCTGTTGTTCCCAGTGTTTCTATTGTTCCCAGGCCAAGCCTATGCCAACCAAAGCCACCATATAAAAATTCATACATAACAGTCCTGCAGAGTATTGGCTTTTGCTGCAAAATCGAGTCAATAAATCAAAGTGCAGTAACTATGCCATTAGATAAGGCAACTAGAAAAATAGAATGCCATCTTAAGTATTAATATTACTTTTAATTACCATTATTTGTGTTTAATTAGTGTTACAGAAACGAGCAGATGAAAGGATCTGCAGTGAAATCATGCTGAAGCTTGATCTGTGGATGGAGGGTCCTTTTCATACCACCTCCCAAAGAGTGTTACACTCAAAACTGGCTTCGATGTAGTATTCCAATTTATCAGACGTCCATCAGCCAGCACCTGGTTATGAAAAGCAAAATAAGCAGGAGCATCATCAAAGCAGTACTATTGTATGGCAAACACACAATCATATATTCAGTAATGTTGATCTAGTCAAAAGAGCTCCAATCTCAATTGGAGCTAGCAGGAAGGCTGAGAAAAATTACATTTCTGTCTTGAGGGAGATCTGGTTCTAGAGGATTTGGGGACACAGGGCAGAAGAGAATTGGCAAGGTGGACTTACTGTTTGAATACAACCAGGAAAATCAGGCAGAAATAAAGCTGCCTTATACTCAAGGCAGAGGACAGAGGACTCTGGCAACAACTATGTTGCTCTTGTAGTGGCTTTTTGACCACTGATGTCTGACAAATCACAACAGTGTCCCATTACCTCGAACTCCCCAGGGGCCAGCTGCACCCCGCTGTACAGCACTTCTGGGAAGATGTAGCTGGTGCCAAACGTGCCACTGAGGGAGAACATCTCAAACTTGGTCTGAGCCGTCTCCACGGGCTGCCCACACGTGCTCAGGTTTGTGCTGGGACACTTAAGCAGAGTGCAGATCTGTGGGGAGGAGGAAACAACAATGTATTTAGCAAGATGGTTACACTGGTGCCTTGTGTCATCAAAGCTAATGTTCGTCAGAGCAGGTGATAGTCACAGGATCTTCTTCATTATTCTTGGCTGACTCCTTTTCAGTTGTAGCTTATTTTTTACCCCTTGATCTGACTGGGTGTATTCCAGACCTTAGTCTTGTAATTTTATAAATAAACTGTCTTAGTCTTATAATTTTATAAATAAATTGGTTTTGACATAAGTGCAGCCAAAGCACCTTTTTTCATCTCTGAAGCCTGATTCTGTCCCTTTCACTAATTCTTTCAATCACCAATTGTCTTATTTGAAGGTTTCTTTCCCACATGTCTTAGTAAGATGAGTTTGTGAATGGAAATTTTAGGCAAACAAAACAAAGTCTTCCACATAGGTACATTGTACAAGTACACATCCAGATCCTCTTACTGCTAATTATACGTATTGCTAAAGGTACTTAGATGGCCTGGTAGTCCATAGGAATTCTGAATTTGATGTTCCCTTTCCAGATCCTCGTTAATATAGGCCAAGGAGATGAAGTTAGCATCTTTTGTTACAGTTTTCTGTTAATAGTTGCAGCAGATAAAGTAGGAATCACAGTGTTTCCCTTTTGTCATGAGAGTTTATCATCCAGCTGATAAGTGTTTATAGTCTTCATGAGGAAATATGAAACAGGGCTAGCACTCCTCTGATTCAGGAATGATTTGAAGGATTTTGCCTGGTTTTGCTGATAGGTGATGGAGTTTTTCTACATGTCTGGTATTGGGGGATAGAAGCACATTTGCAAAAAAATCAGAAGTATTATTCATCAGCGAATATGGTTTTGTGTTGAAATGCAAATAAGAGAAATAAGGAATATGTTCTGAGGAAATGAAAAAAATATTGAGGGGAAAAATGAAGAGTAGAAATTCCTGTATTCTCTAGAACTTTCATTTCTGGCAGAGAGTATCTGGCAACTTTCACAACCACTGAAATAAATTTTACAACCAAGCTCACCAAGAACTGAATTTATTCAAGTTACCTTCCTGGTATTAGATGAGCTGTTTGCTGGATAACACCTCCCCTCATATCCCAGAGTCTGTACCAGCTGGTACAAAATAGTGATGCTGACAGACAGAAGTAACTAAAAAAAAGTATAATCTGCTGGCACAATAACTTAATTATGAAGGCAAAGGATGTTTTCAAATAGGGCTTTAAGCAAATTCAACCAGGATGCAGCTCACTGTCTTTCCAAATATTTGATTAAAAGAGAGGAAGAGAGGATATTTCCACTAAAAGTCATAAGCCATTTAAGTAGGCTTCATTGCTGTGATTCGGATAATGACAAAAAAATTAACATCTCTGTGACCCTAACTTATCAGAGCATCTCATAAAGATAGCTATGATCAACTGATTTTTAACAGCATCTCTTTGATGAAAATACAGTGAGACCACATCTGGAGTACTGTGCCCAGGCTCCTCTTTCTTTCCAGCACAAGAAAGAAAAGGAGCTACTGCAGAGTGTCCAGCTGAGGCCACAAAGATGATTAGGAATGCGGAGCTTCTCTCTTATGAGGAGAGACTGTGAGTGCTGGGTCTGTTAAGTCTAGAGAAGACTGAGAGGTGTCTCATAAATACATATAAATATCTCAAAGGTGTGTGCCAAGAAGATGGTGCCAGGCTCTTTTCACTGGTGCCCAGCAACAGGACAAGGAGCAATGGCCATAAAAACACAAGAAGTTTCACCTCAACATGAAGGAAGAACAACTTTTTTATATTTAGGGTGGCAGAGCATCAGGACAGGCTGCCCAGGGAGTGTGGGGGCATAGAATGTAAGAAAATAGTGCAGAAGGCAATCTCACCCCTGAGGAGTTGCAGCTGTGCTAATCACCAAAGATTAGGAACAGGCCTGCCCTTAATAGGCTACAGCTGTGTCCAATAAGTAGAAGAGTGCTACAAAAGAGTGGGTTAGCGCCTTGAGAAGGGAGTTGGAGTTTGTTGGTTGTGCTGTGAGGAGCTGCCTGTGAGAAATCACCAAGAAGGTATGGAACTTTTGCAATAAGATGACAACAAGGGAGGTCCTGGATACTCCCTTTCTGGAGACACTCAAAAGCCACCCAGATGCGTTTCTGTGTAATCTACTCTAGGTGACTTTGCCTTGGCAGAGGGATTGGACTATGTGATCTTCAGATGTCCCTTTCAATCCTAACTCTTCTGTGATTCAGAGGAGATTCAGAACACTTACTGCAGACATTCACAGAAGAGAACCTAAATTTAGCCAGTATTGCACACCCACAAAATAGTGATTGCACTCTGGGCATTTAGAGGACGTTTAGAGACCTCTCTACTGCATTTGTTGGATTTGAAGGTAAATAGGCTTGGAAGATTTAGCAACTTCTTTCCGTTACTAACAAAAGGTGCCGTAGGACTCCAGAATAGAAGAGTCATTGTCTTCTCTTTTTCCACCACAGAGCTGAAGGTTTCTCCCTGTAAATAAGCTTCCTAAATAATCCCCTCCAAAGAATTACCTGCAGATAGTACTGTCCTTCAAAAACATGAAGGCCATCAAAAGCACCCAGCACATAAACTTCATCGTCTCTTTTCTCTGCCATCTTGTAGCTCAAGTGACAGCAGAGGTCTTTTTGGCAGACAGTGAAATTCCCCCCAGGCTTAGTGAGCTCTGTGAAAGTAAAGGGATCTTCAAAGATGATTCCTGTGAATTCATGACTATTCTGTGAGAATCTTTCAACACTCAAAGCATATGAGTTCCAGCTGACAGCAGGCGGGGAGGCAGGAGAAAGACGAGGGTGTGCATCTAGTTCAGCAATGAGGAGGTGACCATCTTCAGTTTTCATGTTGTAGGAGTATGTTCTGGCTCCAGTTGGTGCATAAATTCCACTCCCTGAGGAGAGCACAACAGTCAGCCCAAGAAAAATTTTAAAAATCCTGTTGTCCTTCTAGTTGTCTCTACTGATAGCTTATCCACAATTCTACACAGATCACAGTAATTTTAGTCTCACCAAAGGTGACAATTAGCAACCCGGTACACAGAGCTCATGCTTTGGCGAAGAATACCATTTATTCCCTTAGATAAGGTCTGCTTAGTGTAGCCAGAGGATGTTTGGGTTTTTATGTTATGTTATATATTTATGGCCTACTCAGTTCTCTTTTCTCCTGTGTGCAGTAGAGTTGATAATTCCTTTTTTCTTGGCTGATTGGTGTGAAAGGACCAGCTACTGACTGAGACAATCCAAAACACAACAACACAGGCAAGTATCACAGGCCTGTCCACGAACAGAAGGAGACAGCAACTTTCCAGCCCCCTTTACACTGGCTGAGAACTCCTCCCCTCATGAGTGATTCACATCTGACCAGCACCAAGCAACAGAGGGAAATCAAAGGTCAGTCATACCCATCACTGCAGAAGCCCGTCAGGCATTTCAAATGAACAGTCCCAAAACAATACTGTGGTTGCACAGGTCAGTGAAGATACTGGTCTAATTGAAATACACTATTCCATAAGCTTAGCTGTAAAAACAATCAATGCTACATTCTAAAATGAAGATGTGGACATCTTAGCAGTGTTACTACAACAGGCCTGAACATGTGTTTTTAATGGTTTTCTGTAACAGTGTTACATACAACTATAAAAATAAATATCTCATTTGGCAGAATAAATGTAGCCACATATATGGTTTACGAGTATATTTACAGTTTGGCATTCAACTGTAGACTTATAAGTGGAGATGAAAAGAGCCTTAAAAACCACAAAAATTTCTGTTCAGGCATAAGGGCAGTGACCTACTACTTATTTAGAGCCATTAAAAGAAAAGATAATCCTAAGAAGCTAGGGAAAATAAAACACTATAAGTTTTGTTGTGTCTTTATGAAACCAATAGGAACAGGATTCATCAGCTTTAAAATCTGGTGACTAGACTCTTCACCTTCCAGAGAAATAAAATATATTCTTCTGCAAAATCACTTTGTAGAAGGGGGAATAAGAGATTCATGGTTATCAAGATACTTGCACAGAGTGAAAATTAAC
The DNA here is from genome assembly GCF_051311805.1 of Agelaius phoeniceus. Lineage (NCBI taxonomy): Eukaryota > Metazoa > Chordata > Aves > Passeriformes > Icteridae > Agelaius > Agelaius phoeniceus. The sequence goes on from NC_135267.1 coordinate 57,144,249, forward strand.
TTACCTGTCATTTCCATGCTGGTGTTGTGAGTATTGGCAGCTAAGACATTGACACCCATGCCCATAGCCCAGGCAGAGTGAAACTCAATTGCAGTCAGAAAGGGCAGGACGTTCATCCAAGCTGTTGGGAAGAGCACAGTGTCCACCTGCATCTTGCTCACCAGGACCACGGCAGGCTCATAGAAAAGGATGTCAAAGCAAGTGAAAATGCCAAACTTCCCAAAAGGAGTCTCAAAGGTGACAGCTTCTGGCTCTTTCGGATAATTAAACTGATTTTCTCCTAGAAAGAGATTATACTGTAGGGGAAGGAAAATAGAGAAACCAGTTAGAGGCACACTAACCATGTGTCTTGGATTCATTCCCTAAAGCTGCTCAGAATGACTAGAGAAAAATTTTGACCTGTGTTGGAAGCCCTCACAGGTATGAAATCAGGCTCAAATTATATGATCATCATACCCAAAATACGGAACACATATTGCATATTGCCCTGGCATCTAGCTAGGAAAGCAGCCAGCTGCCTTCAGGTCTGTTGGTGTCATCTGCATAACAATAATCTCTCCACTCTCCCCACCTAGTTCATATTTCTGGCAACCCAAATGCAACCAGAAGAGAAATAGTAATGTAAGAGAAGTATGGAGGATCTGGTGCCAAGAGACAAAAATTGGTGACTTTGGTGTGGAGATGCCCAAAAGCACTGAAGTACAGAGCACCAGCATGAAGAACAGGACAGTATTTGGGACGCTGCAGAGTAAAAAACAAAGGCTGTGCTAATGGGGGAAAGGCAGATGATCTCAGCCAACAGAAAAACTGAAGTTTTTGACATCCTCAGCTTTCCAACATTTTCCTTCCTCCTTCACATACATATTAAGAGCCTTTTATAAATGTCCAGGTGGTCTGAATGTAAATATGGATACCAAGCTAGAAAAGAAGTTCAAGTTTACTTAACTTGTAATTCAGCACCTGGGCCATAGCAGGCTGGGGAACAGACTTGCTTTATCAGTGTTTCATTCACCCAGTTTGCTCACAAATAGATACCTTGGCATCTTTTCTCTAAACAACCAGATGAAATACTGGGCCCAAAGTGCATTAAATAAACTGACTTCACTCTACCCACACTGGCAGGATATCTGGCACATAATTCATAAACAACTTTGATGGAACTTGCAGGTAGGCACATAATACTGAAAGTGGAACTTCCATTTGGTGCAAACGACCCAATATCCTTATCTCTTTTTACATCCATCTGGCATTTTCACTTGCTTTGCTATGTCCAAACAATTTCCATTGGGCAAAAACTGTGCCAAAACAGAATCAGAAATAAAGGTCCTGCCTCTCTGAAGTCAGACTGCTCATCTATGATGAAATGGATGTGAACATTGAAATCCTGGAACATGAAGTGGTAGTCTGGTGAAAAGCTGGCACTGAAAACTGAAGCTGCTCAAGCAGCAGAATTTAAAGTAGTAGCGAGCTAATGAACTGAGGAAGTCAACCAAAACCATATGCCACTAAATTGCACCAGAACAATCATTTTTCATTCCAGTCTGTTTTGAGAAACATGACAGCAAATGCAAATTTGGCATCGACACTTCATAGCAAGAGAGATATTCTTTTAAATTATAAAGAAAAACAAAACCCTGACAGTGGACAATGACTGGTATCTAATTCTCTTCCCAAACCTAGATATTTTGGAAGTAGGGGAAAATTAATTTTTGTCTTTCTAAGACCACTTTACCTTATGGTAGCGAGCCACCAGTTTCCCCTGTGTGTCAAAGACGACATCCGTGTTGTAGTGGTACCGACCGTCCCTGGGGCAGCTGGGATCACTGGAGTTACACAGCTTCTTGTCCCCGATATTTGCAACCACATAGATGGAGTTATTTCTGGCCATGCAGCTGAGTCGTTCCTGCACTGGTGCTGGACCAAATCTAACGTATTTTAGGGAAGGAGAAAAACAAAATTAACAAAACCTGTGCCGTCAGTGGTGTCCATTTCCACAGTACCTGGGGTCACACCAGCAGCATCTCCAACCCTGCAGCCATGGCAGGGTAGGCAGATACACAGAGTTGCTGCAGTGCTTCCTCAGATTGCTTCCTGCACCTTGGGGTAGGCCCTGGAGACCTCCCATTGGCCTCTGCAGAGACATGCCAGCCAGTCTCCTTCAGCATCTGGAACATGCTCTGCAGTAAACAGATAATTCTCGGGCTGGGAAAGGGCAGGAGAGCAATCTTTGGGCAGAGGAAGACACTAGCTTGGTGTCACACAGGCAAATATTTTAACATCAGGCATACTGACACCTGAGGGCTGCAGCTCTGGGCCCTTAGCATGCTAAGCAAGGTTGAGTGGGATAATGCAGATGATATGGTAAAGGCAATTCAGCATTCATTTCCTCCCATAGACAGGCGCACACAAACCTGTAACCATGGCCTGAAGAGCAGTGGGCTATTAATTTCGAGACATGACAGTGTCCATGTGCCAGAAGCTGGCAGCACCTCTGAAGCGTCCGTACCAGGCCATAAAGAGAGCAGCCATTCATTCCCCTTTGCAGTGTGGCAATGCCTACAGCTTTGCAAGGTGTGTGTGGGCCACACAAGGAGGACCTCCGTGCAAGATACACACACAGCACCAGGAATAAGGCATGCCAGACACTCATGGCAAGTGTTATATTCCCAAAAGCTGCTAGGGAAACCCCTGATTTGGAACAGTGAGGAGGCACTAAGATCACCTCTGCTAAACCTGTGTGATGCCGTAGAATAAAGACCTGCTTAGACACACTGCCACCCCACACTCCACCTTCAATGAAAGACTGTATACTTTAGCTACTTATATCTCAGCAAAAACTTGCACATCCCTGCAACTGTGACTCTTCTTCTTGGAAGCACTAAATTATTATATCCCCACTGATACAATAACCTGCTCTCATCAGGGAAGTGCAGAAAGCCATGATGAAAAGGGCAGACCACGGCTGTAATTCCATAGCTGAACACATATTACATGCTGTAGGAGTCTAAAGTCCAGTCCTCAGATGTAGCTTAGCTTGTCACTGCTGAAACATGCTGCTTGAATGACAGATCATGTTCTACAGCACAGAGACTCTAGCAATTCAGACTTTATCTTACCTTAACTGTGGAAAACCAAGATTAAAAATTCCTGGGATTTTATCATTTAGAAGTTTGGACTTTAATTACTGACTTCATCATCTCTTATTATCTGCTCAGAGACTACTTCCTGGCTGTCCACAAAAATGATTTGTGTGCTTTTGTTTCAACATGCCATTTGTAAAAGACAAACAAACCAAAAAAATCAAAGAAATACTACTGTTAATAATTTACAGTCAGTTCTATTCAAAATAGTGTGGAAAAACTGAAAGCAGAAAAAGAAGCAGGATATATTCTGGCATCAAAAAAAGAGATTTCCTCAACTTTTAGTAACCTAAATTCTGTATGTTGTTTGAATTTCTCTTTAAAGTGTCTAATTAAAAAAAAACCAAACCAAATGTTTCCCTCATCAATTAGTCATGGACATGGTATATATTTAACCATTTAAATACCTTCATACTAAATTTTAATTAAAACTTAGGTTAGAGTTTTAGCAGTTCTTAGTAATTTAGTGTCTGCTGCTCAAGACTCCATGAGAAAGATAACAGGTTGAAATCACCTAAACCACTGCAGAAGGAATCACCTTGAGGGGTCAGTGCAGGGAATCCAATTCACCGCTGGATCAGGGATATCCTCCAGGTAGGGGTAGATGGATTCTCTTGTGAATTGCCAGCCATAGATGCCATCTTCAGGAGTCACAATGATGTGGGCACCCTGTCGCAACAGGTTCCGTTTAAAGGGCACCCATCAACAGACAACCAGGAGGGTCAGCAGGACCAGGAAACACTGATGGACAACCCTCACGGCAGCCCTCGTACCTGCTGGGCAGCTTCCTTGATGGCCCCTTCCAAGACATCCATGTTTTTGTTCATCAGGGCCAAAGCATCGCTGGCAGGGACGGGCTCCTGGGTGGGATGTGGCAGGATGACGGCGTGCTCATAGACGGCTGCCATGAAGGTGTCAGAGGCAAGGGCCTGAAGGGCTGCGAGTGCAAACACCACAGCGGGCAGGAGAGCCTGGGAAGGGAGCATGGCTGCAGTCTCCCAGCTCCTAGAGTGCTCTGGACAAACAGTGCAAAATCAACATGCACAGAAAAGAGAAGGGGGACAAAGTTTACTTTGCAAGAGGGAGGAACGAACTGCAGGTCTGTTAAAGCATTACCTTGGAACCGAGTGTGAGATATAAGAAAGTATTGCAGTACACGGTAAGGATGACACGACTGAACAAATTAAAAATGCTGGGCAATGCCAAGACTAATGGGGCCAGTAAAAAAATAAGTCATTAAAATCATATCTAGAAAGCACAGGCCAATTTTTGTTGTTCTACTCTTCTCTATCACTGATTACAGCAAGACTTTTTCTGTGTGGGCTCAGCTGCTACCCAGGTGGATATTGCCACCAGTGGAGCTAGTCTTCTGTGAATTTTGAGTGGTAAAACTCAGGGTAATAAAAATTTCTTTATTCTAGTATCTTGTTATTCCTCAATTCCTATGCTATGTCTCAGTACGTGCAGCTTGCTTCTGAGTTTCTCCAGACCACAGAAATTGCATTAGCATCTCGCTGTATTTAGACATCATGCAGCCAACAGGCCAGCAACAGAACTGTCCCTTGAGTTTTTGCCAGTGTCTCTCCCAGTCACTTCTGTTTAGCTGAACATCACTTTCCAACAGCATTCCACCAGAAAATATTAATCTGGATAGAAAAATATGAAACAAGGCATGTAACTCATTGCCTGTCTCTTGCTAGCCTGAAGCAAAAGAGCAGGCTAGTTCACCAGGTGCAGTAGCATGCCTGCTCCTCTGCACATCTTTCTGCTCCCTTGAACCTGCTGTGCATTGAGAGGCCTTCACTTTTAATCTTCAACTCACTTCAAATCCATTTGTTCCTATGACATTTTCCATTTTTTGACATCTAGTATTTGCAGTATTCTCATTTGAAAAAGGCTGTCTGAGCAGTGGGAATCAGAACAGGCTGTCTGCTTTCAGGTACAGCAGACTGTCACTGTCGAGCTGGTTCAGAAAATACAGACAGGCTGATGAATGCAGATACCACAGAGTCCTCTCACAGAGTAGTGCTGACTGAGGGTTTCAATCATTAGGAACTTTGATATTTATCTGGTGATTTTCGTCCCCAAGTACTTCTCTTTACACATTCCTAGATCCAGCATGCTCATTCAGGAGCCTGAAATACAAGCCTTTTAAAGGCTGCAGGAGAGATCTCGGTGATACTTGAACTAATGTAGCTTGGGAGCCTTCCTCCCTCTCTGCCTCACTTTTTTACCAAACAAAATATAGGCTGAGTCACATTAAGCACAATCAGACATCAGTGAGAAAGAGGAAGTAGCAAATGCTCCCTTGTTTGGCAATAGTGAGGACATCAGCCAGAAGGTGACTGCCCTGCCAGGGCTGAGCAGAAATGTTTACAAGTGCAGTGTCAGGGGAATGCCCCGCAGAATTCCAGTCCCACTGCCGGCACAAGGTGCAGTGGAGTTCTCCCTGTTTGCCTCGGTACCAGCAGGCGCCGCTCCCTATTTCCTGCGGGGCTGGGAGCTCGCCCAGGAGCAAAGAACTGACACCAGGTAAACAAACAAATCCACCGACTAAACTGAAGAAAACTGCAGCGATCCGGGCTCTCCGCGGCTGTGAACAATGGAAGGGGAAACTTATCTAGAGGTCCGCCTACTTTCCACACCTCTCTCCTCCCAATGCACCCTTCCCGCCCCTGTACGGCACCGTCCCCACCGCTGCCACCGCCTGATGGTGGGGGCTACCTGAGGATTTACTTTGCGAAGCAGGATGCAATGTGGTGCTAAATCAGCTTAGCTGTAGAGGGAGTCTGTCGTCAGACTGTGCGCCGGCTTCTTTTCTTGAGCTTAGGGAGAGGAGAGCGTGAGGAAGACTACTGAGCATTCCAAGGGTTAACCCTGCCTGGAGGAGGCTGTGTGAAAGGGCACTCGGCAGCCACGCAATCCCTGCCGAGCCCTGAGCACATGTGAGCAGGGGTCAGGAAGTCAGGAGGCGCTCACTTCTGCCAACAGCCGCGTAGTTTTGTTACTTGTGCCCTAACAGGACAGCTTCCCCTAGGGCGCGGGGAGAAATTTAAAGATACAGTGCTTTTCCTCCCCAAACAGTAGGATCTTTCCCATTACTTCCACTACATGAATTGTAGAGGGATCCAGTTTGATACTTTCACAGAATATAATCTCATTCTTAAGACATTCCCCTGTCAAAAAACACCAATGTATTTTGCCTCCTACAAGTCTATATTTTTTCAATGATCTTGGTCAGATGAAGTATAAAACAACGTTTGTGCTTCAAAGCAAGCCTGCAGAACAAACAACAGCATTGGGCACACATAGAAATTTTAGCTGGCAGACACAAAGCAATCCAGTCCACTTGCCTAAAGCACATTCTGCAGGGCCCACATCCTCACACGTGCCAGCCTGTCCCACCGGCTCCAGCTGTTCCCTCCCCTTACCCAACACCTGCTGCTGCAGTCCCGGCTCTCCCTTTCACCTGTAGGAGCAACCATTCCATGGGAACACAGACATGCTCCTGAGAAATTGCTTCTTTTGAGCCTTTGTGACACAAACAGTTGACAATTCTGTGCTAGAGAGATTTCCCACATCCTAAAAATGTGGCCAGAAAGATTAGAGTCCTCCAACTGTGAGTTAGGCCATGGTATGATAACACACTGCAGTGTGCTGAGCTGAATAACTGGTTTTTTTGAAGGAACATATTTTTGAGGCTATTTTTCCTTTTCAAAGGAAGTTAAAATTTTCAAAGGTTCTGTTTTCTCTTGTTTACAAAAGTGGCTGTTCAGAAATGTGGTGGGAGCAGTGTTGTGGAAATGGCTTTGAATAGTCCAACAAAAATTTCATATAATTAAAAACTCTTCTTTATTGAGGCACAACCCACTGAATCCTACACCAGTAAAGTCAGAAGAATTTATTTTCTGTTGTTCCCTGTGTTTCTATTGTTCCCAGGCCAAGCCTATGCCAACCAAAGCTCTCATATAAAAATACATAACGGTCCAGCAGAGTATTGGTTTTTGCTGCAAAATTGAGTCAATAAATCAAAGTGCAGTAACTATGCCATTAGATAAGGCAACTAGAAAAATAGAATGCCATCTTAATTATTAATATTACTATTAATTACCATTATTTGTGTTTAATTAGTGTTACAGAAACGAGCAGATGAAAGGATCTGCAGTGAAATCATGCTGAAGCTTGATCTGTGGATGGAGGGTCCTTTTCATACCACCTCCCAAAGAGTGTTACACTCAAAACTGGCTTCGATGTAGTATTCTGATTTATCAGACGTCCATCAGCCAGCACCTGGTTATGAAAAGCAAAATAAGCAGGAGCATCATCAAAGCAGTACTATTGTATGGCAAACACACAATCATATATTCAGTAATGTTGATCTAGTCAAAAGAGCTCCAATCTCAATTGGAGCTAGCAGGAAGGCTGAGAAAAATTACATTTCTGTCTTGAGGGAGATCTGGTTCTAGAGGATTTGGGGGAACAGGGCAGAAGAGAATTGTCAAGGTGGACTTACTGTTTGAATACAACCAGGAAAATCAGGCAGAAATAAAGCTGCCTTATACTCAAGGCAGAGGACAGAGGACTCTGGCAACAACTAAGTTGCTCTTGTAGTGGCTTTTTGACCACTGATGTCTGACAAATCACAAGAGTGTCCCATTACCTCGAACTCTCAATTCTGCAAACACATGCACACAAAATTGCTGCTTGACTTCTAGCATCTGCTCAGCAAAAATATACAGTGAAAACAAAGCCTACAAAGCAAATGTGACACTCAATGTCTCCAGCCCACAAGTAATATTTGCAGAACTTATGAGAACATTTCTCATAGTTAGGGTTCCATCTAGTGGAGAAAATGAAGTTTGGGTCTTTATATGGCCAAAATACCAATAAAACACCAGGGTCAGAAGATGAAGAATAATACTCATAAACTCCCAGGACTGATTATTTAACAAAGACTAGGGGTGTAGTAGTCAACTTAGGAATTTCCAAATTCTTACATAGCACATTTTTAATTCGTTTATATCAAGAACTTTACAAGTTCTCATGTCCTAGGCCTGTTGATGTGTATGCATGCTTAAAGCTGATGGGAATTTCTGTTCAAGTCAGCTGCACTACACAGATAGAAATGTTGCCCATGAGAATGAGGATCAATTGGAGCACTGTCACATGACCTGTCATATCTAAAGTGGAGTTGTGTGTATTTGCTGAAAGGAAGTTTACCCTCATTGCCAAGGCCCACGCTGAGTGAAATTGGACAGCTGACAACTGTGGAAGGGGTTCACCCAAGCAGTGAACAGAATGGTGTCAATCTGAAATCTGCTTGCCAAGACCACAGCTGGGTCACGGCAGAGTAACTCTGCACAAGTGAAAATACCAACGTAGCCAAAGGATGTATTGAAAGTCACAAATCCTGGATTCTTGGGGTAATTAAATGGTTTCTCTGTCACAGAAAGGTTGCATTGCTCATGGAAAAGAAAAAAAAAAAGGAGAAAATAAAATATTAGGAAATGTCTTGCATCCACCTCCAGTCCTCTCAGCTCCTTCTCACTTGGCTTATCATCAGCATTGGCATGGTCAGCATTTCCCAGTAAATTGAGGTGTACATTCCTGGTTTCAGTATAGTCTAATGTCTGATACAAAATGGAAAGGAAGCTATTAACAAGATGCTCCGTGGAGAAGTCTGCCCTTTGGTACCCTGAAGTCTCACAGCTCATTTGGCTACCACAGCAGTTGTTCTTTCTAGGCCAAAAGAGCTCTGACAGAGAAAGAAGTATTTCTTATGTAAAATCCAGGAACTATTCACAGAAGAAACTGACTGGAAGTTGCTAGGACAGGCCACTTTTCTTATTTATGGTAAAAAAGCCACCACAAAGAAGCCCTTCTAGAAGCCAGTTATGGGCTCCATGATAAATTAAAAGACTTTTGCCACAACCAAGGTCAAGAAATCTACTGTGAGTTTGTCAGGAGTTGTCCTTGTCCCAGTTCCCTTTGAATGTCTTTAGCTGAGCATCTGGAAGAGGTGAGGTAATGTTGGGTTTTCTTCTCCACAGTAGCCCTAGAATCCTTAGAGATTTGCTGTTGCAGAAGCAATAAGTACAAACATTCTGGCTGGCATTTATTAGCACAATAAATCTCACAATCACCAAGCTGAGTCTTCATATATAATACAAACATCCATTTATCTTTTGTGTATGTATATAAATGTATACACCAGATGCCAAGTCTCCCCCAGGACTGAAGATCAGTTTTTATTGTGTAGATATGGCAAATTTTCATTATTTTTGCATCTCATTTTCAGGCACTTGCAAGATAACACAAGTGCTGGTAGACAAGAAGTATCTTACACTCTCGTTGTCTAAGAAAATGTACAAAACTTAGGGAAAAAGTTGATTTATTGAAAACAGTATTGTGCTTGGTCCTTTATAATTTCAAATTCTGTTTTTACAAGATAATGAATTTCCTTTAAAAAAGTACAGAAAATCATGGTAGCAAAATAGTAGCTTTACCCAAGAATAATGCACAGCACACACAAGCATGGAAACAAGACATTTGAGAACACAACTTTTCACATACAGTGGTGCACTGTACATGGAACACAATTAAATAGGCTGACAGCTGAGTGTTACTCATCATTTAGGAGAACTTCCAAAAGAAAGGCAGTCAGTGTTTAGTGTTTCAAAACAGTAATGCCTCTACAATTAAACCACAACTGGTTGTTCACTAAGGGATCATGTCCCAGCTCCAGAATAATGAAGCACTGTTAAGGCCAGTCACCTCAATACTAGGTTAAACAACAACAGCAAACAGAGAATTGAAAGTATGCCTGGCTATGTTTCATTGCCCATTAGACGAGTCCTTTCTTCATTATCACCAGGAGGATTTTGCAGGCTGGAACTGGAACTGTTCGCATAAGGAAAAGAGAAGAACAGATAATACAGCTTTTATATTCTCTAGATAGTGCTATGTGATATCAACATAATATGCAAAGAAGCACATTACATGCAAAGAACTACATGGATCACTGGGTTCCCTACTACCGCACAGAACCATGTACTGTTCATTCCCATGATCATACAGTTGATCAGATTGAAAGGGACCTTTAAAGGTCAGCTAGTCCAGATACCCTGCCACGGGTAGCAACATGTTAAACTAGACCAGGTTGCTCAGAGCCATGTCCACCCTGGGCCTGAGTGTTTCCATGGATGAGGCATCTACTACCTCTCTGGGCAACCTGGTCCAGTGTTTCACTACCCTCATTGTAAATATTTTTTCATTATATCTAGTCTGAATCTACCTTCTTTTAGTTGTTGGTGAGGATACTAAACAGTACTGGTCCCTAGGCAGACCCGGGAGGGACACGACTCGTCACTAGTCTGTGTCTGGACATTGAGCCATTGACCACTGCTCTCTGCATGTGACCATACAAACAATTCCAGCTCACAGACACCTTCCTGATGGAGGAACCATCAGTAGGGTTTGCTCATTAATGCCACGGTCTTGCTGCTGGTATAGAATAGACATTGCCTGGTTTAGCTGTTCGTTTAGGTCAGTAGGGATTTAGGAAACCATACAGACAAATTATTTAAGCGATGTTTTTATTGCTCATCTTATCATTCATTATTAGGTTGGTAGTGAGAAAAAAATGCAAGCACAGATTTCAAAGGTTTGCTTTATATGATTGCAAGCAAAATAAAGAATAAATATCTCAGCATACCTTTTCCTTGTTGCCTCAATGATATAAAATATTCCAGTTGCAAGACCCTTTGAGGAAACAGCCAGTTACAATTGTAGTAATTATAACAAACTTATACAATAGCTCATAACTGCAACAGATATTAAAAAATGTGTAATTACTTACACTTAACAGTGGCCATCCTCCTTGGATGGCTGCAGCCCATTCAAAACCTAGTTCTTCATTTAGAAATCCTCCCAGAATTGGACCTACAAATGCCCTGCATCAAATCAAGATCAGGTATTGGCATCCCAAACATAAAGGGTAACAGTAACATACCATATTCTCAGAGAACTGTTTTAGTGGGTTTTGTGGCCTTCCTTCAAAGACTCTTACCTTTGACAACAAAGAGATTTTCTTCCACAGACCTAACTTTCCTAAAATGCACAATAAGTATGAATTTGTTGTTTGCCAAGGCCTCAGTAAATCTAATTACCTCCTCATCTGGAAACAGGATCCACATCCAGAAAGCTGAATGCAGTTTTTTCAGTAGAGAGACCCAATTAAGGAACATGCTCTAAGAAAACATCTATGCTGATCAATTCTATCATAAGAGAAATTCAAAGTCGCATCCCTCAAAACAAAAAGTTTCTAAACTTCAAGACAAGGGTGTGATAAATATAAGCAGGTGGGGAGGCACAATGTGACAGACATGCTCACTGCAAGGTTCAGCTGTGTTTAACTGCCCTGCACCTTTATGCCTGTCTAAAAATGCAGGTTATAAAGGTTATGTAGCTGCTGTCTCTTTAGAAAGGTCTCACAACAGAAAGGGAAAAAACTGTGTAAAACTAGAGAGACTTTGTGGAAGCAAGTTACATTATAAAACCAGGCTTGATAGCAGCATAAACCTGTGTCTGTACTAAACCCTACACCAAATAAACAAGACTGCTAGACAGCTAGATCTTGGAAAAAAATGGTGCAAATTTGTGCGACTGAAACATACCTGCAGCCACAGAGGATTACAAGGACAGATAAAAGTATCCTGTAAGTGACTACCAATAGGGGCATTCTGTCACTTCCCACTGAGTGACAGCTCTGAAGGGCCACTCAGCCAGTAGCATGTTTCACTTATTTCTGGGATGATGACCCTGACTATATAGAGTTACAGACACACTCTGCTAAGCTATACAAGCATAAATTTTAAAGAATTTCTGTGGCTTAAAAAGAAGATTCTACCTTAAGCTATCCCAGGAAAATGGAAAAAGGAAAACAGAATTAGTCAGGAGCAGACATCTAACTCACTGGGTGGACTTGGTTTTGTAAAAAATTAAAGTCCACATCTCTCTGTATTGAGCATTAGATATTTTAGCGAAAGGAAAAATCACCACACAAAAGTGCAAGCAAACATCCATTTTAATCACTGCAGTTTTTTGATATGCAGAGCAATATGTTTCAAGAAAGATGACTTCAGAGCATTGTCAAAAGTTTTACCTTTTTGGGGGTAAAAAGCTTTAACGTGCCTACCAGACACCTGTCAAGCAAGATACTTTTGAACCAAGATCAACACAGCAACAGCCAGGTTTCCATGTGGCAGTATGTAGGGGGATAGCCAATAAGAAAATAAAGATAGTGTAGAAAGTAATCTTACCCCTAAGGAGTTGCAGCTGGGCCAATTAGCAAAGATTAGGAACAGGCCTGACTTTACCAGGCCACAGCTGTAACCAATGAGAAGAAGAGTGCTATAAAAGAGTGGGGTGGCTAGGTGAGAAGGGAACTGGAGTCAGTTGGCTATTTTGGGAAGAAGAAAAAGGCAGTGCTTGGAGGAGTTGCCCATGAGAAACACCAAGAAGGTATGAAACTTTTGTGATAAGGAGACAACAGTATGGAACCCCTGCAATAAGATGACAACAGCAGCAGTGTGGAACAGCTGAACACTTAGCTTACAAAATAGGGGTAAACTTACCCAAGGGACCACATGGCATTGAAGAGCCCAGACACCAGTCCCAGAAGACTCAGACCTTCTTCAAATCCATTCTCACTGCAGAAAGACAGACAAGCTGGGGTACTCCAATACATACTGTGTCTCAGTTTGTAGACTGAGACACAAGTAGACTCCCTGTAGACTTTTTCCCCTCCTTTTAATTTGCACACCACATAAACAGTCGACAAGCAGAAGTGTACAGTAGAATTTCTGTTTACCCAGTACTTTCTTTACTGCCCCTCTGAAGGATTGCAGTGCTATTCTTCATCTGTTTTCTCCCAAGTTAAGATCACACCATCACACCAATTCCCCATGTTTCATATGGCAAGTGTGAAACTGTGACAGGTGGCTTTTTAGAAGCAAAAACTTGTTCCAAAAGGAACATACTTATAAGAGTAAATCAAGGCCCTTCTACATCATTACTGAAGTATGCATTCACAAAGTTATATTGGGAGGATAATGACTGGGGTGCTCAGTCAGAAAAAACTAAGACAGTAAGAGTAGTGGAAACATTTAAGTGTTACTATTTGCCTTTGCCTCAAAAAGGGGGAAAAAAGCCACACTTCATATTCACCCCTGAAAGACAATTGCAGATTCCTAGTGTCAGTAACATGAAAGAAATGTTGGACTGAGTTACTTACTATGCACATTGCAGGATCTCTGGAAACACTGGGATAGCACTCATGCCAAGGGAAAAGCCAATCAAAACCAACACTAGCACAAACATCCACAGCTGACTGAAAGAGAGGCATTTACAAGAAGTTAGCTGCTGAAGACTCTTTTCAGTAAGGACTCCATTTCACTGAAGGCTGTTGTATCAGCTCTCCCTGACTGATCAGCAAACTATGTGTCTTGAAGCCAATACTAATACTTGAAAAATCCAGTTCTATACTTTAGAAAAAAGACTTTGTAAAAGAATATGAAAAGCTTGTGCTCAAATTATATATTTTCTTATCAAATGCAGTTCATTTTATGACATGTATATAGGGAAGAGTTATATAGATGAGGTTAACTGAGCAATGCCTGTGTGCAGCACCAGACTTGGTTTGTTGCAGAAGTGAAGGATTTTGAAAATTTTTGATATTTAAAAATTAGCAGCCTAGGAGGAGTTCTATGCATTAACAAGCCTATTACGTTAACACAGCATCTAACCTAGGACAGAAGGATTGTGTAGTTGTTTTGTTAATGTAGCAGTGTTTTGCTGTGAATTAACTTGAGAAATATGACATTACAGCATTCAGGTACAACAAACATTGTCTTTGCTAGTGAAAACAAAGCTATAACCTGTCACTTTTCTCAGTAGGCTATATACAGAGAGAAGTAAAATCAGTACTGCTGCACAGCCATGCAAATAAACCCTATAGTTTAAAAATATTGATGAAACAGAAAAATTTGGAAAATAAGACAAAATGAGAACTTTGTTTAGCTGAACAAGAAATGCCACAAAACTGTGAGGGAAGGAAAATAAAAGGCAACATTCTTCCTACCATACACATTACCATGAACAAAGTAACACTAAAAAGCAAAAGAAAAGGATCTATTTTATGAAACTGTAAAATCTCTGTTTTCAGATGATTTCACAGCTTCAGTCTCATGCTACAACATCAAAAAACAACCATGTTTCATGGTCAAAAGTGGAAGTTAAAAACCAAATCTGCTTCATGGTCAGAGCTGCTAATTACAGACTTATGGACATACATGACTATGGTTGAAAACATCACATAATGGGACAGGCTCAGGTAGAGGCAGTACCTTTCAATGTGCAGTACAGGAGCAGGTCCTAGCATGAAAAGGCACACTGCTGTCATTAAGTCTCCAAATATCAGCAGCCACTTCCTGATGTACTGTGTAAGAAAAGGAAAAGCTATGCAATTTAAAATTGGGAATCTGTCATGTACATCAAAAAACAACAAATTCTTGTTTCCTCACTCCAGATGCAATCACTGGCAGCAGTGGCTTAGTACAGAGATTTCGGGACACTGAGCAATGATCCTTCTCAGTTAGCAAAGTATTTTAGGTCTTAGTCTTCTTTAATATAAGAAACACCCTGTATCATTTTATGATGATCTTTAAGTTCCTTCCAACCCAGGCCATTCTATGATTCTGTGTAATTCTCATGTACAAAAGGCATTACTAGTTTGTGTCAGGAAAAAAGCATCAGAAAATTGTCACTGTCCTTCAGGCATAGTATTCAAAGTGTAGGTTTCCTTGATCAATTAGCGCTGGCTGTCAAAAAGGCAGTTTTAGGTGTATCACTGTCAAAGTCTCTTTCTATGGTGCTGTTAAGAGCTAAAGGACGAGGCTAAAGGATAGGCAGCCCACGGTGATGATCTAATTTGAATATTACACTTTTTATAAAATAAAGTCAATACAGCTAACCAGAACATCTTTACTCCTTTTCTCAAAAGCTAATAGAATTAGATGTGGTTAAAAGCATGGATAACTGGGACATATTTTCCTACTCTCTATTCCATATTGCTTTGAAAAAGATTGTGCTTAGTCCACTAGAAAAGCTCAGCACACTTCAGCTCAATTTCCTTTACTGACTTGGACATTCTTAAATTACCCTAGTCTTGCAAAAGAGACCTCCCATGTGGCAGTAATGGGTGCATGTGCAATGTCTTGAAAGGCAGATCCCTTTACAAGACCGGGCCGAGATCCTTTGTTTTATCCACTGTTCCCCACCTCTAAGCAAAAGCATGGAATGCTTTAGTCATGCTGCACAGACAGCAGGGTAGGACTCACCGGCAGTTTGTCGCTTACGAGTCCAAGGAGGGGAGAAGACAGGGAGTACGAGAGTGCCAAACCAAGGAACACCAAGCCCACATAACCAGCTGGGAGCGTGAACTATGGAAACAAAGATCAATAAAACAAAAACCAAGACAAATCATATATGCTACGTTCATTAAGGACCATCCAAGAATTATATATTAAATCAAAATACTGAAATGTGCAATTTTAAGTATTTTACTGATACCCTACAGAGGTTTTTCATGTATTTGAAATCATCCACAGAGCTTCTGTTTCATTGCTTTTACCAACACTTTTTAAGGATGATGGAGTGGTGGAGACACCTGACACAACTGTACACATATAAAGCCTAAATAATGTCAGGAGGAAACATTATGCTATGTCCCCTATACGAGCACACTGGATTCTAACATTACAATCTGACACACTTGAAACAGACACTGCAGATACTGAAATTTCAATGGATTTAGTCTCTACCTCTCCAATCTTTAGTTTTATTTGCATTAGAAAAAATAAGCACTGTATTCATCCATTGTTATCAGCACATCTTAAAAGTAAGTAGTGCCATAAAACTCAATTCCAACTTTTCAACCAAAGGATGACTTTTATGGGAAGGAATAAGAGGTTTTTGCTGACACCCTGAGGCCCACATTTTCCTAATCCAGACACATATTTCTGCATTGAAACAAAATGTGTAATGAATCATAAGCACCTTAGTTTCTCAAGTAAGTGCCTTAACTAAGTGTTAGAAGGTATTCCAAGATGTTTCATATGGTATAGACTACATAAATATTCACTATTTCCTTGTCATATGCAAATATGTGATGATAACTCTAATTTAGTGGTTAGAATACCTGCCAAGAGGGCCACAGCCCTTTCACAGCAAGTATCTGTAAGCACAGAGCAAAGGGAAAGCAGAAGAGCCATAGAAGCACACAGACTCTACAGTGGGATAATTTCAGATCCCTCCCATCATGGGAGATGGAAGATGTACATCCACATCTCCACTGATCAAAGAACTTAGCATCAAGTCCCCACCACCCTGAACAAGTACTCCAAGTACAGATTAGGCAGACAAAAAGTAGCACAGCCATCTGTGAAACATTACCCTTTGGAAAAACAACTCATAAAAAAAGCACTCAAAGACCATTGCTTAATTTTATCTAGGAACAGAATCTTAAAGGGCTTCACATCAAGAGATGTAACATTGCCAGTGGCTGCAGCAGCTTTCAAGAATTTGATTTCAGGAAGGAAGAAAAAATACCTTTTTTACGAAAGCAGTTTCTATGCCCTGTTCAGAGACAGTACTTTGCAGCTGAAAGACCTTTAAGTGGAGAAAGCCCATTTTAAAAGACCTTACACTTCTCATTCTCAAAGTTACCAAGACCCAGCAGGAAGAGATGATGCAATAGATATTGACTTATCAGTACTGTGTAAATCAAGTTATTTGGAATTCATACAACTAACAGTTAACTAAAGCAGTGTTAATTGGACGAAGCTCAATTTTGTTTAGGATATTTACATTTAAAGCTAGTTACTCAATATTTATTAAGTCAAGACTTCACTGCATGTTAGCAGGACTTACCTTCTTTAAGATAAATAGAGATATTGTGGGATCAAAAAAACCCAAGCATGCACTTAGAGAAAATATAGTGAGACAGAGTATTAGGACTTTTGGCAGAAGAATGAGCTTCCAAAATGATTCCTTCCTAGGAGTTGAATCTGTTTCAATAGAAGAGGGGGGGGAAACTGCATTATTTTCAGCGGCATAAGCTCATGATTGATCTTCTTGCTTTAGAAAAGAAATAGTATTTCCCTTTTTTTAGTCTTCTTACTCCTGTTGCACAACAGATGAAAGTTAATAGTTGATTATTATGTGCTATACTATTTTTATAGTAAAAACTAAAATTCAATAGATGAAAAAGAAAAGCATCCAATTTAGATTCCAGAACTGCATATCCCCAACTTGAAAAGAACTAAAGCATATATTACTCCAATTATGTGAAAAAAGTATTTGCTTCTCTGCTAGCAGTTATACAATGAAATCTTCATGGATATGTCTCAGCTTGATACTTGAACACATATATAAACAATTCATATCTAATAAAAGAAACATGCTTTGAGAGTAAGATTGCTATTTATCAGTTGAGATCTATCCAAGTTTTTAAACAACTAATTGAACTCCAACATGTTCAATTTGTAGTCCAGGAAACTTTTTTCAGATGTCATGGTTATGTGGGAATTTTAAGTCAGGCCCTCTTCCTGATGGTGTTTCTCCTATAATACCTGAATGTGGTCTCAAAGTGTACAAAGAACTGAAAGTTCAGGCATTATCATCCATCAGCTCAGAGCTAACATTTATGTAACATACTTCCAGACCGGCAGTGATATCATGACAATTTCAGAGCTTGGGGAGGTCAGGGGGGAAAGTCAGCAGTAGCAACACACAAAGTTTAATCATTTTAAGTTTCTTCTAAAAGCCAATATACATACTTGAAGTTATTTTCCATGGTTTTCGTATTAAAGGATAAAAAATCAAAATTAAAGAAGCATTTCAAAGTTACTAGCATTTTTTTTTCTCTAGAAAAGAATAACAGAACTGTAACCTTACAATTATAGTCTTGCATGAGGACTTATCTCTAAGCTAGTTTTCTGTCCAAGCAGGATCATCTAAAATTTAATAAATTTATATGACCTCCAGCACTTCATTAAACCCCTCCCTTATTAACTTTAACATTCTTTCATGTTAATCAGATCCTGCATTGTTCAGTACAAATAAACACTTCTTTTCCTCCCTATAATTAGTTTTCCACTCTACTGTTAACTCAAACATGTTGAGTTCTCCTGTTTTAGGCAAAATCTGTCTCCAGCTTTTCTTCAACTAGCAGACACAACTGATCCTTTACAAGCCCTAAATCTAAGACAAAAGAAAACAAAAATATATCAGTTCACTTCCACACAAAGTTCCCACTATTTGCAGAAATTGGCATGAGTTGTGTTAATTCCAGGCCATCTCATGAATTTAGGTTAGCATTAAACATGGACCTGATCAAGATGATAAGCTAATTCAAGTGGAGTCTTGCCCTCTGACTTGGATCAGACTCCAGAAGCCAACACTTTTTTAAAGACACTTAAGCACATGAGAAGTTAAGGTGAGCGAAGGAAGCAGGCAGAAGGATGCTTACCATATCTTGGCAATATGCACATATTCACAGGCACCAAAGCCAGCACTATGCATCCCAGCGTGATGAAAGGGACCTCATAACCAAATGATTGATACAAAAAGCCACCCAAAGGTGGGCCCAGCACCAGTCCAAGTCCTGAAAAAATCTCAAGGCTGCCCTAGAGCATGAAAAAGCAAGCAGAAATGAAGTCAGTATGTTGAGAAAATACAATGCAGCAATGCAAAGCAAGCCATGTGTCTGAGGAGCAGTACAACATATCCAGGGTAGTGAAAAACAAGACAATGCATTGCCAGGACAAGAGCTAGTAGTGACCTTCACAGGGTGGGATAGCAAAAGGAATTCCAGTTATGTGTCTGACAGCCATGACCTCTTTTGCCTCTCTACAGGGAACCACCTGTACTGGTTCCTGTACAGCATTCACAACTCTGCTGTCACCTAACAGATACCAGTCTTGATGTAACGCAAATGCTCCAGTAGCAGAAAGCATTCACAGGACACCTCAGGCTGAAGGGATCACCTCTCCCACCTGCCATTACACTCCAGCCTGAGGGAAAGGATCTAAACACACCTACTCAGATGGGTCATTATCTCATGGGATGAAGTATATGTGCAAAGTTAAAGCTTTCTCTCCATAAACAACTGTTTGGACTCACTCCCTAGGGATAGGAAAAAATAATGAAACTGCAATGGGGACAACTCAGATTGTTTTGGATATAATTTATTAATCTGGTATGTTTTATAAGATGCTAATTTGTAAAAGGACAGTAATACAGATACATCTTGTGCTACAATGTCATAGTCACCACTGTCAACATCTGCCTCAACAATTGATTAATCAATGCTTAGATCACCAGGAACAGCTGGTGGTAATAACTGCTTACAGATAAAAGTTTTGATAACTTCCAGAACCATGAAAGATAACTCCAGGGAATAATTCTCATCTTTAGTTTTACTCATACTGTTAGCCTTCAGAAACACATATTCACATAAGCGATTATATGCAGGTGCTTTTATTAAGAGCTCTGGGAATCAGGGGTGTTTTCCACCAAATCTGACTCTGACCATACATTCAAGATGATCAAGTTTTTATATTCTATCGTTATATAACTTTCATGTTAATTATTAAACTTATATTGTTCTATTGTATACATAGATTTCAGCTAAGCATAGCCCCCCTTAAATTTCCAAAATAGTTTCTCATGATTCTTCTTAGGATTATATAATAATTATATTTAATTACTAAAAAAATCATCATATCAAACAATTATATCATTTATCATACTGCTTACGCAGGTGCAGTGATCTGAGAAAACACAAAGCCTAACATTTTCAAAGACTATCTTTAACATTTTCCAGGGCTCCACTATCAATGCGAGTCAGAGTAGTCAAATGCCCTGAAAACAGTCAGAGTCAGCAAAAGCCAAGTTCTTTATCCTAGGTCAGTCTAGGGTTGCAACCTTTTTCTTTCCTAGCAAAGAAAATAACTAGGTATGGCCATTAACATCACTGTATCCAGATGATGCTTTCACTTTTGTTGCTCACCAGCCATAAAAAACACTTGATTTGTGAGACTTTGGTTCAAATAATTTACATGATTTGGGGCAGTCCATCATTTAGCCCTTTTAAGTTAATGAAATGGGGAGGGCATGGGGGGGGAAGCTGAGACATTGCAGTAGTATAGATCAGAGGATAAGATAAACCTGATACTGTAAGAGAAGTGAGATTGCTTATGTTCTGAAGTCCACATCTCCTCCCTCCACAGAGGGATCACGTTGACAAATGTTCAACTTCCCACTCCAACAAGGCTAATGTGCCTATATTTAATAACTTCCCCGTACACCCTCTAGGGTACCCAATAAGTAAAAGGAAGGCTGAAAACTTGTACCAAAATGGTAAGGAGGTGAAAACTGCTTTTCACAATCTAGCACTATCAAGAAGGACAACAGAGAGCAAGCCTAAAATAGCCTCATCCACTCCTTCAGGCCTCAATTTTACCCTAGGATGCACCTTCCTTAAACAATCACCTCTTTCTTGTGCCTCCTGCCTCAGAGCTCACAGTAACAAGAGCTCTCCATCGCGCTCGTTTAAGGACACTAAATCTACTTCATGAATAAATATGAAGAGGTTTTATTCTCAAGCAGAGCAAGACACTGGAGTTCACAATATGGTAAAAAGACAAACATTTAGAAGTCATCTGTCTTTTTATAGCACCCTTTCTAGATTTTAAACAAAGGTAGGTACCAAGCCACAGCCGTGTAGCATTTCTGATTTTGGTCTTGAGACATCCCTCACCACCACGTATCATTTTCAGCCATGCATTATGGTTACTGTGCTCTCATAACACAATTTCTTTTCTTTTTAATTCTAATTATAAAATAGGTAACTAAGTCTCTTAAAGTCATTACTTTACTTACCTATTTAAATTATGTTTTCAAATTTGCAAACAGGAAACCTTAACCTTCTTGACTGAATAAATCCAAAACATGATTACAATATATAAATTGCTCCAATGAAAAGGTCAGCTAATCACTGCTGATACAACTTAGTAGGTTTCTTTTGAGTTATAGACATATTCTTACAGATATATATTTATAGAAGTAATTAAACAGCTTAACAAAAATATTAATAAAAGTAGAAACTTTTCTAATTTTATTTAATGTTCTTAAATAAGTTCTCAACATTTGCTCACTCATTAATATTTAACCCAGTTATTTCTGACAGAATATTTTTGAACTGAAAACCAGAATGTACTGAAGAATAGACAGAGAAAACAGTATTTATTAAACACAAAACTTTCCTTTAACACTTTAAAACCCCAACTGAAAAAGGGTATCTCTGTTTGAAACGAATTGTTGATGATCAGAAATACTGCTCTCCAAATTTCAAGAAATTCTAGCTCTTATCTTTTCATACATATCTTTTATCAACAGATTAGAAAAATTAAACCAAAATTGTTTTAGTTTTGCATCTTTCAGTCATTTAAATCAACACCATTTGAATTAATTTATCGTTTTTTAATCAATTCACATGGATCCTTACTATCCAGGTAGAGGTAGTCACTAAAAGCTGTGCTAGTATTTTATTAGTATTTTGTCTTGATTTTCACTGAAGAGATAGCTACTGCCACTAATGGTCAGCTGTCTTCAAAGCACAAGCAACTAATATATACTGCTTAATTTATATCTAACCAGAGTTATGCTAAGGTCTGAACTTGTTATAGGATTGTGATTCTAGATTACAAACAAAACATTACATGATTTCAAATAAGACTGCATACGAGACAACAAATTTTCTCCTGATTTTAGGCTGCCCACTGGCAATTTGTTTTATTGCTAGAACTCAGCTGTAACACTGCTTTCTGAACTTACCAGGACAGTAGCTATATTAGTGGGAAATGCCTTTGCAAGGATTGAGAACGATGCTGTAATTGCTGCTGCAAAGCTTATTGCATCCATTGCTCTTACTAAAAAGCAGAAACCAATGAACATTGGTCCACTTGGCACCTTGTCGAGCATTCTGGAAAAGAAAAATCCCAACAATAAATTGGATCTCTCTCAGGATGGAAGAAGCCATATACTAAAGGCCCTAGAGCATAATTTCTTGCTCATTAAAAGACACAGTTACAAGACACACAATGCTTTCTATTACCACTTATCTTTGAACCACATCAGTGAAATTATTCAAACTCTACCAAACTATTTCTGGCAGCTTTCTCCTTTTCCCCTTTACTTGGCAGTGAATAGAGCATGAAAACCATAACCTGTGAAAAACTCAAATGCCACCTTTGTTGCATTCCATAGCTTTTCCAAGCACCTGTGCAAGAAGTCTGATGCAATGTGTTAGAATTAACTAATAAGAGATTCTTTAATTGATAATAAAACATTTATTTTGCTAAAATTAGTGACTTAGCACTTCCACCTGACAGGAAAAGCTTCCCGTTTAAGCCCAATATTTTTAAGGAAATAATAATTAAAACATTATGCAGAAATAGTTTTCTTATTGCTGCACCTTTGACAGGCTTCTCGCTGTCTGTGAACTACTAATTAAATAGACAGAACCTAGCTCCTCTAATTTCAAAGTAGTAAACAGACTCTGAAACCTAGTGAAAGGGAGAAGTGTTTATTCTGCTTTGCAAGAGGTAATAAAAATTAAAGATGCAAGAAATTAAATGACCTAACCCACACAGAAAAGATGCCCAAGAGTTTCTAATTTTGTGTCCATCTTTTCATATGGATGAAAATGATCAGAAGATAAAGGGAACAAAACCAAGCAACAGAAATTACTTACCCAAACAGAATGGTCACACATCCTGAAACAAACATCCCTGACACAAACATGAATTTTGCTCCAATTTGTGAAAGCTGTAAATTAAATACCATTTTTACATGTTAGCATTTCAAGGAAAGATCAAAAATTTCTCATATAAGTTACTGTTGAGAAATCAAAAAATTATGGGAACTTTATAGCACCTGTAACTTAAAGATTGGGAAACACTGCTTCTGCTGGTGTGCCTTCATTCAATTATGAACCTAAAAATACTCTGAATGGTTAAGTGACTTAACCCAGTTTTAGAAAGGTAAGACAATGCTGCAGTTAACTATTTCATAGCAGCATGCTGCAGCTTCTGCAGAGCAGCAGGTTACAGCAGCATTCCTCATAATAAACAAGCAGAAAGTTTGTTTCCAAATCTCCCTGCAGCACTACCACTGACTGAGGCAAGGCCAGCAATACCCATCACGTATCTGGCTACTGAGAGTCAATGCAAGCTGATTTTTTAGCAAATTCAAGACAACCCTTAACAGCGCAAAGCTTTGGCATGGGAAGGATGGGACTTTCAGGCCTCCCCATTCACCACCAGGAAAGGACCCCACCTTTTTTCGTTTCAGACTCTCTCACCAGAGTGAAGGATGACAGGAGGCATGCCATAAAGCAAACTCGATCCTGCAACAAAGTACAGCTGAGCTTCTAATTCCAGACTGCAACTTTCCCTAAGGACAGTAGGTGTTTCAGGCCCTTTTTTTGTTCAGGCCTGAACAAAGTCCCTGCCTTTCAGCCATTATTACTAAAGCCTATATTTTGCTGAGTCTAACTGAAACCCTCAGGATCTCTGATTGCTGCACTGTCCAGGTCTATTGATGTGCACTTCAGCTGTCTGCAGTGAGGATGGCACATTCACTCTCTCCCCTGTAAAGTACTTGGTGAGGCTTGTGCCATAGCTGAATACTACTACAGGCACCAAGACCTGGACTTTGTAATGGCACTTATGTGACACTTTATGAGCCACCTCAGCACCAGAGAACAGCACTCACCACAGGGTCAACAAATAGGCTGCCCAGTCAAAGACAGAGAGGATTCTGAACTGCTGCTCAGCAGCAGCCCCAGCTTAGGGAATGATCCTGAGCAGCCCTAGCACACACTGCATAGACAGCAGTGCTGCAGCACATAAACAAACATTTATATAACTTATTTGTGATTTC
This sequence comes from Agelaius phoeniceus, assembly GCF_051311805.1. Taxonomy (NCBI): domain Eukaryota; kingdom Metazoa; phylum Chordata; class Aves; order Passeriformes; family Icteridae; genus Agelaius; species Agelaius phoeniceus. Next base: position 57,168,455 of record NC_135267.1, read on the forward strand.
TTCAACATGAGAAAAATCCTGAATCTGTGGGAAAGCTCAAGTTACAAGAACTGGAGACATTTATCTCATATTAATATAGGATGAAGTTTAAACTGAGTTAAGCAGCAGAAAATCATAACAGGAGCAAATGTTTTAAAAAAAAGACAACATACCAGAAAAGAAGAAGAGGTGCATCTAACTAAAGAAAGAAACAAAACAAAAACAAAACACCTTAATGTCGCCAAAGGCAAACCGAATATATAAGTGCCACAAAGAAAAAGGGGGGGTAGGAGAAAGGAGGTCATAGGAAGCAGAATTGATCTGATTACTCTAAAGCAAACAGAAAAGTTAACTAGAGAAACAAAACAGTCACATGTCTGTTGCCCTATGCTACTCAGGAACGACAGAAAAGTACTGACAAGACTTAGATCACACTCAGACTGACTGGTCAGACTCCAGTTACTGCAGACAGAAAATTGCAGTAGCACTACTGAAAAGACATCTCTTTTCTCAGCCTTGCAGAACTGCCTTCATGTACCAACCTGTGTCACCACAGAAAAAGTTAGAGCTCCAATTATACTTACATAATTTCCCAATATTAAAGAAGTCAAGAAATTGACCAAAGCAAAACATCCAAAAATCAGGCCAACAATTGTGTTACTGGCACCTTTTTTTTCTGCCTGCAAAAAAGATCACAACCATGTAAAGACTCAGTCAAATTCTTGGTGAACAACATTCATGCCTTGCATATTTAAATCTATTTAATTGTCTATTAGTGCAGTTAGAAAGCAATTTCTTTTCTCAAAGGCAGAACAACACATTTAAAAGACATGTCGAACTTCTAATATGTCATCAAGGGAAAAGCAATGTTAATTTGTCAGTGAATGAAAGTGAGTTATTTGCTGAACAGGCAGCCAGACTATATAAAGGTGGCTTCAATTGGTGTGCAAGGGCACTAGCTACAAAACTTTGATCCCTTGCACAGTGAGAGGGCAGTAAATGGAGAGATCTGTTATCTTCACTGTGATATGCTACCCCATAACTAGTACCAGACAATTTTTTACTTATTTAGCTGGCCAAATACACTCACTTGGGCACCAGCAGTACACAGGCATATTTAGAGAAAAAGAATATTTCTTTGTAAATACTTGAGACAAAAAGAATATTTCTTTGTAAATACTTGGTAACAATTTGGTCATTAAAGAAATGGACTTCTGCTGCAAAGGCACCATAACCATCTTTTTCTTTGTTGTATTCATTCAACATAAGCAGAGATTTTATTTTTTCCCCCTTCCTAGGTCAGGGAGTTAGCACAGTTAACAACAGCCCAGAATGAGTTAACAGAGGAAGTTATAAATAAAAAGTCATTGAGAAGCTAGGGCACAGAAATGCAAGTCAGGACATTGGCAGAGTTTAATCTCAGCTCTACAAAACTACTATGCAACACTGAGCAAAAAATTATTTCACTTCTTCAAGAATCCACTTTGACTTCTATCTCATTTCATCTCATTAGTTTGCTGTCTCCTGTGCAGTCATAGGGAAGATTAATCCATGGACAAGATCCAGGTCACCATTTTATGCACTGCAGCTACACCAGCATCATGCTATCACTGAATTCCCACAACTGAGAAGTCTTAACTCAGAGCTCACAGTCAGCCATAAATGTCCCATGGAGGTCAAGATATTTCTAACAGTTTCAACATGCAAAAAAGTAATGTAGAGAGTAGCTAAGTTGTGTGTTTACCTCTGAAGGGAAAAAGGGTCCCAGGATTGAGTAGCACATCATTGAACTGAAATTTATAGAAGCGGCTGCAACTATTGTATAAAGCTGTTCTCTGGTAAGCCGTCTTGATTCCTCACCAACTGCTTCTGACACGCCATCATCTAAAAATACCAAATAAAAATTATAACAAATTATTATAAGCTGACAGAGGGGAACAACTTACAAACCAGGTTGGAAAACTAAAACCCACACGAAACTTGTGCCCTCCCGGCTCTGAGATCGAAGTCGAGCCGTGCTGCCTTTTACCCCGTGCAGAGCGCAGACTTGGCCGCGGTGCAGGTGCCGGCAGCCGCCCCTCAGCCCGCCCCGGAGGCTCTGGGCTGCAGCCGGAGCTCCCGCCGCGCTCCCGGCCCGGCCCCGCCGAGAGACCCGTCCCGCTCCCTGCTCCCGGCCCGGCCCGGCCCGACCGCAGCCCGCGGGGGAGCCGCTTCCCCGGCCCGGGCCGTGCTGGAGGAGGAACGCGGGGAGCCTCCGTCTCGCACCTGGGGGCTGCTCGCCGCCCTCCGCCCGGCTGCCCATGGGGCCGCAGCGGCGCCTCCGCCGCACGTGTGGCACCACCCGCGGGCTCCGCGAGCACCGGGGCCAGCGCCAGCCCGGCCGCCGGCACTGAGCATGCCCGGCCCGAGGAGCGGCCGCGCCCGGAGCCGCCGCCGGGACTGCCCGCACGGGCCGGGAGAGCGCCAGGCTCGCCGCGGTCCCATGGCAACCTGCCGGCCGCCGGGGTACGCCGCACACCTGGCCCAGGGCATGCACACCTGGCCCAGGGCACCCACGATACATTGCTAGATTGGTAGACCGAGCGAGATCGCCGATTATTACACAGCCTCCGGCATGTTGCAGGATTCATTATACAAGGGCTTAACGACAGCGTTGGCGCAAGAATTAATAGCTGTAAACTGGCCAGGAGTAAATTCAAGCTGGAGATGAGGAAGAGGTGGTAGAATCACTGCATTTGGCACAAGGTCCTATCCACAGGGTGAGAAAGTGAGGAAGGAGATGAGGTGTGAGGATAACTTCCAAACATAGTAAGAGACAGTTGTTCACCTGTTACTTGGGAGAGGAAAACCAGTAATCACATCTTAAAAGAACTATTTTAAGCTATCAGTATTCCATCTAGTCACCAGTTACAATATTAACATGCTTAGAAAGGACATTTCAGAGCAAACTTTGCCATGTACCTAACTTTAGAATCTCACACTGCACATGACAGGAAAAAGCAGAACTACTTTCTTACCACAAGATTAGAAAACTTAAAAGCTATTTAGCAGCCACAAAGAAAAGCAGTGACATGTTCCTTTGCTGGAACCTAGTCTGAGAATATATTTTGTGTGGCATGTATCATGGCTGTTGAAAAGTCCCTAAGAATACCTTGAACTTTCCCTGTCTGCTTCCAGAAAAAGACATAACCATAAATCCTTTCCATAGTTATTGCCTCTTCAGTAGCTTTACTCCCCTCCACAAAAAAAAAAAAAAAAAAAAAAAGGAAGCACACTTGCAAGTCGCAAGAGAATAAAGCATTCATTTTTGTGGCTGGAGATGAAGTCAATTATCTTCAGGAGATGAAACAATTCTTACTCCAACTACTTGCTCTTTCGAGCCTAGACTCTTAACTCCACAGCTTCCAACTATTTTCAAACCCCAATCATCCTTTCATTACTAATTACACATGAGTAACCCAACAAAGCCTATAGAGTCAGATTTCTACAAAGTCAGTGTGCACAGAAGGCTGAAGTGTGAGAAGTAGCAGTGATACATGACTCCAATAGTGAAACATGGCTACGAAGGTCCTTGCTTATGCACTGCTCATTATTGCCAAAAGAAACTTGTTAATAGAACATGTTGGTTAATTCCTCACATATTCTTAATAAGCTTTCATTGTGGTTTAACACCAGCCAGCAACTCAGCCCCGCACAAACTCTCATTCACTCCCTCAGTGGGATCAGGCAAAGAATCAGAAGAGCAAAAGTTAGAAAACCTATGTGTTGAGATACAGACAGTTTAACTGGTGAAGGAAGAGCCACACATGCAAGCAAAGCAAAAGGAATTTCTTCACCAATTCCCATGGGCAGGCAGGTGTTCAGCAATCTCAAGGAAAGCAGGGCTCCATCACATGTAACCATTATTTGGGAAGACATGTGCCATCACTCCAAATGTCCCCCACTTTCTTCTTCTTCCCCCAGCTCTGTATATGGTAAAAATGACATACAATATGGGATATCCCTGTGGCCAGCTGGGGTTAGCTGTCCTGGCTGAATCCCCTCCCAGCTCCTTGTGCATCCCCAGCTTCCTCACTGTTGCAGTGGGCTGAGAAGCAGAAAAGGCCTTGGCTCTGTGCAAGCACTGCTGAGCAGAAACTAAAACATCCCAGTGTTATCAATACTGTTTACAGCACAAATCCAAAACACAGCCCCGTGCTAGCTACTGTGATGACAAATAACACTACCCCAGCCAAAACCAGTAGAGCTACAAATACTTGCTAACCTTTGAACCAAGACCTGTTACCAGCCTATAACAACAGTTTATCAAGTCTAATAAAAATATATATATTTTCAAAGCATACAAGCCTTTCTTGCTTATGTCACATCTGCAACAACTTTAATGACATGTATTTTTTCTTTCAGATCCCAAATTGGATGTAGAATTCAAGGTTTAGAGCACTAGTTCTCTATAAATACTAGTTATAGAGTCAAATTCATGGCTTATGTTCACAAGGTAAAAACATATGAAGGACAATTGCATTAAGAGTAGCTTCCTTCATAGATGTCCAGGACATTATGAAATACTCAGCACATGTGGAAATACATATTCCTTATTATTGCTCTGTATAGTTGTGGAGATCTTAGAAAGACTTGCATTGCAATCAAGAAAGTCCTTAGTACATATTTACATCATATTAGTATTTTTTTTTGTCAGCAGCTGCACAATGCTATTGGGAAATAGTTTAAAATTACTCTAATGTGACCACATGATAACCACATCCTTTTAGCGTTTCATGCAAAATCTGTAGAAGGCAACAGAAACTAGCAAACTGTTTTGTTCTGTTATCATGAATCAAGGCCTTAGTTAATTTCAAATCGGTATTGAAATACCATAGCTTGTCCTCTCTCTGAAACTCCAGAATGACCTCTTCTTAATTTCTCCAAGTACTTGAAACTTGACACAGAGATCTCTTGCATGTGGGTGGCTGTTCTTTTCTACATCTGGAGCAATACACATTTCTCCCTCAGGGCTGGTGAGCAGAACTTCTGTGGATATAAAACAAGAAGGCTTCCAGCTTGATTTTCCAGCTTGATAGGACTGAGAAATAATTTCTATTTTGCAAGAAAAATGAGATTCTATCATTTTTCTATCATATCAGATTCTATCAAAATTCTATCCTATCATATTTATTTATTGGACATGGCTGTGTTTTGTATTTCCAGAGACAGATGTGAGATGAAAGTAAGTTTTTGCAAGGATTGTTCAGAACTCAAATTCACAACTTATTGTTCAGAGTTTAGCAGTGTCATGGACTTCTCTTGGGAGTTTGCAATACCTGATATTACCTGATACTTTCATCTGCCTACGTTGCTGCCTCACCACACTGTACCACTGTCTAAACTGCTCTTACTCAGTTCCTGAGTCTCCAGTTTACAATATGGCACTTAAACCATCCCTGTAGTCTGACATTTTGAAGAAGACGGGTTGTGGTTGCCAGGGTGAATACAAGGGGAAGATAAATGTTACCAGAGCAAGAGCCAAGGAGAGATAATGGGGAAAAGGAGCAGGAAGAGGATGGCTGAGACAAGAGTGAACCATTATAGTCTCACTGCAGTACTGCTCTTCTGAAAAAGTCCCAAGCTCAGTTCCCATTTTGATCAGAGTGGAAAAAGAAAGGAAGGCTGCCAGCCTGGAAAGGGAGACAGTCAGGGAGAGTCAAGGAACTGAATGGCAAGCTCAAAGGGTGGTAGCTATAACCAAAGGGTTTTTAAATACATGCAGCAAGATGGTGAGTCCAAATGGATGGTGAGTCCAGAACAGCAGGCTGGAGAGAATAAGAATTCTTGAATGCCATGTGACAGCAGCTCATCTTCTTCTCCCCAAATCCAAATTTATAGGCAGCACATTATGCTGTTTGTAATATAACCAAATTTTGAGAGGACAGAGTTCGTCTGCTGGAGCTGGCTGCTCAGTGAAGCTGCAGGTCAGCATCTGCACTGACACTATCTCAGCCCTTTAGAACCCTGCATCTGGCAGCTCCTCACTTTCTAGCACTCACATTACATCACTCACCCAGCCTCAAGTGCACTGGAAGTACTTCTAGCACAGGACTGCAGTCCTTGGTTTAAACAGGTCATTCCCCATGGCTGTGTGCCAGTATTTGAACTGCAGGGTGCTCAATGAACATAACTCCAAGGGAAATTGCAGAGCTTAAGAAATTAGCTACTGCTTCTAGGAATATAGACAGAAAGGTGGAGCAGGTGGAGTAGTACCAACAGCATGCAGAACACCCACATAAATGCTCAGCTCATGCTGTGCAATGAAGCAGACCTTCCAACTGGATCACATGCTTTCATTAGTTATTAGACAAAAATAACAGACTCCTACTAGGCTATACAACATTTCCACACAGAGTTCAGTGCCAATGAAAACTCCTCTCTACAAATACATAACTTTCATCTCAGCATAGCTTTGTTTTCTTGCAACTGTTCTAGGAAAACTGCTTTTTAGTGGTTGGCTGCTAGAATATTAGACTATACTTTGACTGTTATTATCATTTTTGCTGTAATACAAAGCTTTCAGATGTGCATGCTTCCATCTCCTGGGCTGAATGTATATAGCACTTCCTGGAGATACTGATGTGTCGTAGGCTGCATACAGACTTCTTATCCTTTCAAGACTTTTAGGGGAGATAATGGAATATTGTTCCACTCAGTGTAAAAACTACTCTGTAGATTAGGTGCCTTTGAGGCTTTTCAAAGGTACAATATGATTAAGTGATGGGTGGATGTAGGGAAAAATATTCTCCCCTGAAGGTATGGGAAAAAAACAAGCAGTATTATTTGTGTGTGCTGTGCTTGTATGCTTTCTGAGCAGTGCAAAGGGAATTACATGTTCCTACTTCTTGTGGAGGAAGGAGGGAAGAAGTCAGAACCACGTCTCACAGGAGCTGCTAAATTAGAATATCTATGTTGGGACTGCAGTGGTTGCAACACATTGGGGTATTGCAACAGGAGTTGCAGTTCAGAGTTTCAAGCAATATATGGCAGCATTGGAGGTGCCAAATGCATCTCAGAGGCTGCCATGTTAGCAGTGGGCAGTGTCATTTCTATCCACTTTGTCCTCGGTAGGACTCAGCTTGCAGGGCGAGGACAGTCCCCATACTGTGCTTCCCTCTCCATGACTTGCTCAGAGGTTGGCTTCTGCCCTTTCTAGATCTCTGTAGTGTAAATGTAGGTGACTGCCTCAGAGTTGGCATGAGCTGTGTCTCACAGCTGGAGCCTGGAAGTGCTGCAGCCTCCAGCCAGGCATTTCCCCAGGCAGGCTCTGAAAAGCTGTGCAGGCTGGCCTGGGCAGCTCCAAGACAACCGAGCAGTTTCCACTTTTCCTCTCTGTCTTCCTCTGCCCTGACCAGCTCTTGTGAATTGCTTTGTGCACAGTGTCCCTTCCCTAGTGTATTTAGCCTACATCCTGCTGCTTGGCAACACCAGGAAGACCAAGGAAGAACATATTGTGGAAAGAGTGGCTAACAATGCTGGTGACAAATATGTTTGATTGCACTAGCCACAAACCATGGCTATCAATTTTTGTTACCTATTTCTCTTATATTTTATCACTATGGCCTTTTACAAAGATAGTGACACGTAGAGTACCAAACAGTCCAGTCATCCATCTTGAAGCAGCTAGGATGGACAAAACCCCGTGTCAGACTGACAGCACCCAAGCGAGGAACACGTGTCAGTGCAGTGGCCGTGCTGCACTCGCCATCAGCTAAACCACCTGTGCATATGTGACAGGAACAGGGCTGAGCAGTCGCACTTATGAGGCTTCCAATTTACAGCTCAGCGTTGTGGCCTGCTGGCAGAGAGGGGCATTAGGGTGTTTTCTCCACATTCCCCATTTCTTGGCTACCAGCGACAGAGGGATGGTGCCAGTGAGGCCAGAGGGCTTTGGCAGCACTGGGTGCCCATCCTGCCTGAGGGAAGCAGCCCAGGTGAGCCCTGGCTCGTGACCCACCCCGAGCTGACCCCTGCCCGGTATCTCCCATAGAGTATTTGACAAAGCCACCTTGCAGTTGTTGCTTACAGCTACTCAGTTCCATCCTTTAATTTCAGTTTCAAACCACTCCCCAGCTCTTGGTTTCAAACCTCCACTAAGCTCCCGCTGCCGCGGACACGAGACGGGCAAGCCCAAAATCAGGCACCGCGGCGGGCAGCCCCGGCCCGCGCACGCGCGCACCCAGGCCGGGGTCCTGTGGCACTATAAGAGCGCGCGGCGGAAGCAGCACCTCCTCTCTAGGCAGCGGCGCGCGGCGGTGCCGGGTGAGTGTCCGCGATGGCGCCGGGGCCCGGCCGGGTGGGATCCCCCCGGCCCTCGGGGCATCGCGGCGGGAGCGGGCCGGGCGGGGGCCCCGGGGCGGCCGGCGCCGCTCACCGGGGCGGCCTGTGTCTGTATTTGCAGTAGGAACCCAGGCGGGGACCGCACCCACCGAGAGCGCCATGGCCGAGGAAGGGTGAGCAGGGCCGGGGCCGTCGGGGGCGGCGGGCGGAGGGGCCGGGTCGCTCCGTGGCGTGTCAGGCTCGGGAGCTCTGGCTGTGCCGTGTGTGCAGGCCCCGGCGCGGTGCTGCTGCGTGCTTCTTGCAGGCCGGGAGACGGGCGCGGGGTCCGCCTGGCAGGGCCGCTGTGCGCATGGCGTCCTCTCCTCCCCAAAGGAGCGTGGAGGCAGCATGGCCCGGTGGCTCTCCAGGAGGATTTAATGCCTTAGCTTCTTTCAAGTTCGTCCTTCGTCTGGTTTTCCTTTGGCATAGTGCTTTAACTTGCTTTTTCTGTACTTTTTTAATGGCCAGATGCTTGCAGGTGAACGGGAAGCTTTTGCTCATAGTTGAAAGTTGTTGGCATGCTCAGAACATTGTGTGTCTTTTCTTTAGCATTACTGCTGGAGGTGTAATGGATGTTAACACCGCTCTGCAAGAAGTGCTGAAGACCGCACTTATCCACGATGGCCTTGCTCGCGGTATCCGTGAAGCAGCCAAAGCCTTGGACAAGTAAGTGTGGTGTCACCAGTTTCTCTGCTGTGAATAGTAAAACTGGGTGAGACCTTGTGATGAGGTGTGTTGAACACTTGCAGATGAGGTGTGTTGAACACTTGCAGTGGCCATTTTGTTCAGGTGTTCAGTTTAAACTTACGCAAGATTATAGCTTTCTGACAGTTATTGTTGTCTTTTGTAACTTCTGGTTTGGGGCCTTAAAGAGGAATCTTAAAATACAAAAGCTAAACTCAATTATTGAAGAGCAGCAGAATCTGGTGTATTAATTTCTGTCATTTTGTGGCCCCAGTGCCACCGAGTGTTCATAAGAGTGTATGGGTTTTGTGAAGAAAATTTAATTGTGCCTGCTGTAAATGGCTATGAAAATCTAGGTTTCAAGAACTTTATATTTTAAGAAGTAATAAAGTATTCTCAAAACTTTATATGATTTTAATCGGGTTAATATGTATTTCAGACTTTTCCCGGAAGAGTTTGTTTTTATGAAAAAGCCTTAAATTCATAGATTTCTTAAACTTTTTTTTGTTTTTTTTAATATTTCAACAGTAAGTAAATTGTCAAGGTGCAATATCGAAACAGTGTTGAACTTCTGTGCCAGTCATGGGTAATCAGTTATGGTCTTTTGTAGGGCAAAGTATATCTGTATATACAGGTATGCATACACACCTGTGTGTGTGTTTATTTGCAAATCCATACTTGGCTTGCAAGAAAAATCTGCTTAAATGTAGAGCTACAGTGTTTGGGTGATGACATCTCAGTTAGTCGGATACCCCTTCACTCGTCCTGTGAGTGATAACTGCTGTCTGACAAACCTGTATGCAGAAACCTCTGGGACAAGGCACTGAGCAAGGGCAGAGAAATACAGCTGAGGTGACTGACAGCTGGTTTGTGTGAGGTCTTCTGAGTTCAGCTCCTGCTTTACAAGCTGTATATTAAGATTATGTGTGTGAGGTTTCTACGCATTTGTGTGCGATGGTTCCTGTTTGGAAATATTTCTGGCATTCTGGTGACACTCCTAATAAAGAAGGTCTTTTTAGGGAAAACTGACCTTGTTTTCAGAGGTCACATTTTATTAGGTTAAGCATAGAAGACCTACTCAGCTCTCTCTGTTGTCAGGTATCCCTTTGGTATCTTAACATTGTACCACAGTATACAAAGATCCTAATTAGAATTGGGGCCCTGTCATTACAGCTTCTCTGAACGTAAGTAGAAAAGATTGTTCTGAAGAACTTAAAAACACCTTGGTGTGAAAATTCAAGCTTTAAGTAATTAAAATATTAATGTTACATTATTGTTATCTGTAGTAAATAAGAAAAAGTGATTTGTAACTTGGTTACTTTGTAACAGTTCTGTAGGGGACCTGTTGTTTATCCAGTCATCAGACTTTTTTTCCAATGGCTGAGAATATAATTTAGTATTTTCAGAAGCTTTCAAAACAGGAATAGAATCTGAGGATAAAGCTAACAATATATGAATAGCCTGTAATAGCCATAAATAACATTAAAAGTGACAAATCACAGCAAAAGTATATTTAGTATTTCAAAAGTTAATGGTGTCTCATAACTGTAAGTTTAAATTTAGGAACTGGTTCTCTAGAAATGCATGTGCTGAATGCAGGTAGTTTTGGTTTTGATTATCAAGAAATTTTAATTAGTGCTTATAGTAACATTTGTCAGTTCTCATTTTTTTTTAGACGCCAAGCCCATCTCTGTGTTCTGGCTTCAAACTGTGATGAACCCACATATGTAAAATTAGTTGAAGCGCTCTGTGCAGAACATCAGATCAACTTAATAAAGGTGAGTGAACTTGTAACAAAAGTTTGGAACAGTTATGCTACTTGCTTCAGCATGTAGAGATCTGAACCTTAAGAACACTATTGTAATTCTGTGTTTGGCTTGCTGAGGCAGAACTTAACTTAGCAACAGATTGTTCTAGTTCTGTGTGATTGCCATTTTTCCGCTGTAGAAAACCTGTGGATGTAAATGGCAAGGGATGTGGATTGGTTTTTTTGCACAGTTTAAGTGAATTCTGGTGTCCTGTATAATCAGAAATAAAATTACTGCTGAGAGTGGAGGGCGGGAGGAACGGCTCCAGGGAGGCTCAAGCTGTACGATGATGATACTTTGGCTCCCTCTGCTGATGCCTGTGAGGAAAGCAGCCATCCGTTACCCAATGCTTCTGACAGTACAGCAGCTTCTGGGCTGAGCCAGCCGTGCCAGAAATGGCAAGCTCTAATGTGGTGTGGTGCTCTGCACAGGTTGATGACAACAAGAAGCTGGGCGAATGGGTGGGTCTCTGCAAGATCGACAGAGAAGGAAAACCTCGCAAAGTGGTGGGCTGCAGTTGTGTGGTTGTCAAAGTAAGATTACTAATTATGTTTTATTTCTTGACTTCTGAAAATAAGTAGTAAACCAAAGGTTGCTTTAGATAAGGAACTGTTAAATACAGCTCCTAAATTTTTTGTTGATAGTGAATTGAAGCTGCTTTCCTGTATCATAGTCCCTGTCATGTTTATTTCCTCATGCACATTTTGTGAGTTAATAGTTGTGTCCTCAAAGTATCTATGCCTACCTGCTAGTAATCATTAAAAGGAAAGCCTACCTAAAAGACAGGAAGCTTTGCTTTAGACACAAAAGCCAGTTTGGTGTGTCCGCTCAACTTAAAAATGTTTTGCGGAGCTTAATTCACAATAACACTGGCAAAGTAAAGCCACAGTACGAGCCTTGAAGACTTTGTGGTCTCTGAGGTCCCAAGAGATGGCTACATCTTCACTTTGAAGACTAGTGCCTTCTGCATGCATTTTCACAGTTATGCTACTTTTTCACATGCTTTGAGTTTCTTTAAGCACAAAAGATTTTGTTTGCATTCCTGTCAATGGGTGTCAATGTCAAATTTCATTCATTCATTTGCATGAAATAGAGCTGCACTTTATTAGAATAGTCTTATTAAAGAGCAGGGGGAAAATGGCAAATTGCTTGAGCCTACTTGGGGTGGAATTTTGGGAATTTCTTGTGAAAAAGTGTCAGAATCTCATTTGTCCTTATGAAAAACAGTTTGTGAAATTTAGGATGGGTCTGTCTTTATGTTAACAATGGGTTGTTTTGTGTTACAGGACTATGGCAAGGAATCTCAGGCCAAAGATGTCATCGAAGAGTACTTCAAGTGCAAGAAATGAATGGCAAATAAATTTTGAACCAGTTTAGTGTATGTGTGATTAATTACTTGGTGTCTGTGGAACAGTTCATTTGAGTTGCAAAGGGTAGCATCAGAAGATGCAAAAAACTTTGCATTTGTTGATGTGGTTTTTTAGTCGTTTAACAAAGTAAGTTTGCTAAAAAGATCATGGGGATCCCTGCCACTATTCCTATTTTAGCGTAATTTTGTTTTCTCTTCCTACCCCAGAAGTTACCAGCTAGAACATGGCACATATTCAAGTTGCAATGATGCAGATAGTTAAATACTGTCCTTGCTTGGTGGTGTTTTGGTCTGTATTTCTAGGATTTTGAGTAACTTATCCTAAAGTATTGCTGCCTCTGTGATAATAATTTGGGTCCTTCTTCCAAGACAAATAAGAGCCTTAACTGTTTCCCAATAATTGTGGGATGTTGCAGGATTTCTATAAATCCTTTCTTAATTCATTCAGGGAAGTTAATGGACACAATATGTGTTTTACTCAAATTGTGGGTGATAGCATTTTCTAACTAGTATTGTCATGCACTTCTAGATCTGATTCTGTAGTTCTCAGTAGGTAGGGTAGCCAAGTAATTAAATTCTCACTTGCTCAGATTAGGCAGTATTAAACTCCTAACTTGCCCAGTGTTTTGGTTTCTGTAGTTGTTCGGAACTTGTGTTTTTGTCTGCTTTTTGGAAGCAAGGGATTCAGACTGGTGTGATTTGCCCTCCTGCAAGTTGTTTCACGTGTCTTAAATTTTCTGCCGAGTAGCTTGTAAGTGGAATGAGTCATAAGGAATTGCTGATTATGCTGATATGTAAGATGTGAATGTGAATATTTGGGACTGAGCACCTGTGGCTGGGAGATAAAAATGTTTATCTGTTTTCAGGCTCTTCAGCTTAAAAGTTTTCCTATGGTTTGTAACCCCTCTTGATACCCCTGGTCATAAGTGTGAGAGGGAAGGCAGGCATCTTCTCCAGCTGGGCTCAGATGCACTTTTTTTACAGCTCTTTTGGCTCTTAAAGGATCTCTTTAGTGTTGGCCCTATCTACTACTTGGTAGTAACAAGATCTGGGTGATGTGGGTTATTGAGAAGGTTTCTGTAGTAACATTTTCAGTAACATGTACTTGATTAAGTCACCTGCTCAAATATGTGAGGTCTGTATCCTTCTAAACTAATGCATGTTCTCAGGAAACAGACCTTAAGGTACTTGATTTTGTTCAAGGGAGGCTGGCAAATCTTGTGAAGGGTCTGGGGCCAGTTAGGAAGCAGGTTATTTAACCTGGAGGAGACTTGGGGGACACCATGCCACTCTCTACAGCCATCTGAAAGGTTGTAATGAGGTGGGGGTCTCATGCTTGAAGTAGCAAGTTACAGGTTAAGAGAAAATTGCCTGGTGAGGTATTAAGAAGTACAGTCAGGCATTGGAAAATGCCAGGGAAATGGTCGAATCAGCAGTCTTGGAGGCAGTTAAAAGACCTGTAGATGTGACACTTAAGAACATGGTTTAGTGGTGGGCTTGCCAGTGTTTGGTTTGCAGTTGGACTCAATGATCATTTCCAACATGATTTATTCCATTATTTAATTCATATGTGTTAAGCCTGCAACCCAGTTGAGAAAAGTCCAGCTTACACAAACCATTTGGGTTTTCAAAATATTAACATGTTTTAACTTAGTGTGAAAAAAATACCATCAAAATGTTTTTTGTGCTTGATTTATACTAGTGTAATGGCAATATTAGTGGTAGCTGGATTACTGGATTTCCTCTTAATTGCTTTGAAGGGATTCAAGCAAGGGGAGCTGTAGTTTACAAGCAAGTTTGTTAGGCAATGTTTTGCTGCAGTGGAATGACACCTCAGTGAACATTCAGGAATGTTATTTTTTTAGTGTTGCCCTACCGTTTTACATAGCAATGAATGTTAATACTAGAGAATGGCATAGTTTCATGCCAAGTTTTTTTCATTGGAATAGAATCAACACTTCCTAAATGTTTTTTGAAAGAAGGATTTAGGTTGAAATATAAATTTTCTTATCAAAATGCTTAGGTTTCAAATTAGGACTTTTCCAGGAAATGAAGCTTTACCAAGTGACCTTGGAGCTTACTCAGAGTAAGCATTGGAGAACTGATTAGGTTTGCTTCATGCTTAAAATTACCCCTAGGGTTTGGTTTATTTTCAAAAATTTCCTGAGATCCAAATTCCACCCAAGGCTTTTGATTCACCTTGATATTTTGTGAAGGTTTATTTTATTTTTCTAAACTGGCTAAGGCAAAGAAGTGATTACTACTCCTTCATACTGCATCATTTAGTAAATTACTTCTCTGAGGCCTCTGCTTTGTAGACTAAAGAGAGCCAATATCTTTGTGCTTTCTTGATAAAGGGTATTTTTTGTTTACTGTGGTAGAACATGTACTGATTTTTATATGTACTACAGGATTTCAGATAAGATTTTGGAGGAGTAGGCTTTGGGATTCTACTTGAGGGATTCAGGGGCAGCCCTCCTGCCCAACAGGGTACATTACTGATCTCCAGAATGGATGTGGTTGGACAGCACTAAACATGGGATTGGAAAATGAAGACTTCAGAATTAGGTTCCAGGACTGACCCTGGCTTTTCCTCTGCTCATCATATTTAATGTCACTCATGTTTTCCTTTTGAAATGAATAACATAGAATGATTTTCTCAATGATGTATATTTTGTGGCTTTTGGTTGGCAAAAGCATCAAAATTATTTTTGTTTTCTGAACTACAATAGCGGGCTTGGGTGGTTTTGTATGGAAGGGTAGGTGTTTACAGGCCTAAAATATATTTCACTGTGAAGTAGAAAGCTAATGAAGTCCTTTGAAGAAAATCTGGTCATTGTGAAGGTGTCAACAGACCCCCAGAGAGCATTGGAGAACACCCTACATGATAATAAGTCTTGAAACCAGTTAGGCTAATTTTCTTTCAGAACCACCTGTGTGTCATCTGGACCACTACTGTTTTCTGCCTGTGTGTTTTGCTGTAGGTCACAAAAGCTCGAGTATCTGCGCAGCAGCAGCAGCACCACATTTGTACAGTTCCTGCTTTGATGGAGTCATGGACCTGACTGCAGCTCCTGTAGGAGAATTGGTTATACTGACTTCCTGTTTCCCATGACAGTGCATATTTCACTATTGCAGTCCCTTGGAGTATGGGATAGTGGCACAGCTAATCTGCTGCTTCTGGTTAAAAGGATGTGTGTGTGCTTGTGGCCTGAGAGCTCACTTGAAGGTAATTTCATTTTAGGACAGCTTGTTCACAGCAGGGTCCCGTTGTAATGTGCTGGTGTGATTTGCAGTAGCACAAGTGTTGGGGCATCAGGGCTTGTCAGCAGCAAATTGCTGCTGCACAAGCACTTTTGTGGGCTTCAGCCATTAGTTTGGAGAGCATTGTTTACTTTGCCTGCTTTGCCAAGAGAAGAGATGTTCCTGTCTTATTTAATGCACTAAGTACTTTATGAAGGGTGAGAATTAATCCCACATATAGAAAAAAAATATATTTAATAATAAGCCACAAAATATCCTTTAAAAAATTAAGCCCTGATATTTTCTGTTCAATAACACTTCTGGCTAAGAATTGCCTCTGTCTGATTTTGTTCCTTGTTTGCTTTGAAAGAGCTGCAAGCCAGTGTTCCTCAGGTGTCTGTATTCCTGAATCTGGTGCAAGCATTGTCCCTGAAACCTGCTCCCTTTCCTGAAGACTTTACAAAGGTCTCTCATAAGAGGATGTGAAGGAATTCTGAACATATATCTATTTGTCAGCTTTGATCTCTCTGTTTGGGATGTGAAGCCTTAGTAAGATTTGTAATTTGTGTTAGACTGTTGCCTGGAAAATAGAACAAATCTTCCCTAACACCTTTAGAGTGATAACATAAAAGCAAACCTTTACTTGAAAGCTTTCAAGTACATAATATGGCAAAACCTGAACATGGCACAGTTATTCTATAATTTTTATAAGGTTAATTGATTAGTATACCTATCACATATTGTCCAATTAAAAGGTTAGGTAATAATTCCCAGGGTACTGCCTCACTGGATGCAGCCAAGGGCTTCTTTGCCCCAATTCTGTTATCTCTAGTCCAGAATCAGTTTGTATAACAGAACATCCTTGTAGTTGGTCCTCTTCTTGGAATAAGACTAAATATTTTAGTAATGTGTTTAGGAGTTAGCTTATTGTTCCTAAATGTAGGGGAAGAGGACAGGAAAATTACTAGGAGCTACAGCCATGCATTAGCAATCTACAAAGCTACAAATATATGAAAAATACAAACAGCTAAAAGTCTTAGGCATCAAGACCATTGAACCAGATAGCAGATGTTAGGTAAAATCAGATGTGGTTTGTATTTTTCAGCCTTAAGGAAAGCAGAAGTAATGACAAATTATTTTTTCAATGGTTTTAGACATTTAAGTAAATACACAGAAATGTTTTCAGCCATTGGTCAATAAACAAATGTTTGTTTTGAGATTATCTTTAATAAATTGAGCAGATGAGCAGATGGAGTGGTTAGTATGTGTTGTATGTAATGATCCCACATGCATTCATAATTTCTTGGTGCACTGACATTATTTTTGTATGAAAGTCTACCACAAAAACCATGGACATCAACTGCTTCATGTACCTGATCTGCTCTAAATTATGATACAATCTTTTACAGAAGTCAATCACTCTACAAATATCTAAACTTTCAGCCATTTGTTACCATGCTTCCTCCTTTCCATTCTGGAAGCGTCCAAGTCATATTATATGAACTAATGGAAACTAATCTGAAAATCACTTTTTCTTAAGGAGCTTTTCCCCTCCTCTTTAATTCAAAAACAGTTAGGAGAGATTTTTTATAGTTTGTAAGTAAAAGTATTTAAAATATTTTCACTGAGACCTCTGAGCAACACAATATTACATGAAATGGGGATACTTAAAGTAACAAGTATGCTTTTGAAAAAATTTAATTAAAATAAATTTACAATACAAACACAATTTGGATTGTATTGGTAAACCGCAACAGGACTGTACCTGATGGGTTTGTTTAAAAAATTCTTTTATTGATATTTAGTATTTCCTATTGCTGAAAGATTAAGAGGCACAAAACAGAGTTATATAAAAATATATCTACAAGGGAGTAAATGTTTTGGTACAAATTAACCTGGCTTGTCCTATAGCTCAGTCAGTGTCAGGAATCTGTTCATATTTGCTGTAGTCTGACTAAGGTCTAAGGTAAGGTAAGTTTTACACTTTGAAGCAGAACAATAGAGTTAGTATGTTGATGTTCTAAAATAGACTAATGTGTAAGCAGACAGATACTATTTTCCAAAAGTGATGAAAAAGGTATTTGTGTCAGTTCCTGACATGCCAGGTTCCTGCCCTATAAAATTTACCATAAAATTTTGAAACTTAAAGAAACATTTTATGTGGATGTGCAGAAAAATGTTTATTAGATTACCTCTTTTCATATTTTAAAAAAAATCATACTTCCAGTATGCTTTATTTTTCCTTCTCACCTGAGTGGTTCTAAGACATTTTCTGCAGTGAAAGCGGTCAGATCTCTGTTAAAATAAGCTTTGTATTTTGAGGGCAGAAAAAAATCCATGACCCCTAAGTAACCTTTTGTATTGATTGTATTGTTAGCAGCCAGTGTGTTGGATAACATAATACAGATGCTTAGGACAGGTTTAGGAAGGCAAATGGGTGAAAAAAATAAAAGATTTCTAGTTTTAAGACTATGTGTTTAAGGAATTGAGGTCATGTTTTGTAGAACCCCTCCACAAAAAAAAATGAAACACCCTTAGATATCCATATATATAAAAATGTTCATATGTCAATAGAGCTATGGTATATATTCCTTTTCATCCATGTATTTGAATGGACAAAATTCAAGTAAGAACCTTCAGCTATGCTATTTTCAGAGCAGCAAAATAGAATGTTTGTCAGCACATGTACAAGAAGTACCTTTACAAGCACAAAACTTAGCAAGCTACTGTACTTGAAAAAAACATGTAAATTCAAATCCTGTTTCTGCAGAGGCTGACTTCCATCCCTCCCTCCAAATAAAAATCTTAGCTGGTTCTGACTCTTCCCTCATGGTTATCTACCCTTTGTTTTTCAGCACAACAATTTCTTCTAAAACCAGTATATCTTGATCCTTTTTTGATCATTGTGAACAGCATGATCATTTTGATCATTGTGTAATCATCATTCTATCTAATCCTCAAGACCATATTCATGTCCTTTTCAGATGAAAGTTATTGGAAATATATGTGCCTCTTGTAATTGTGTGAAAACACCCCTAAAGCTACTGTTTGGACATGTATTTTGAGTAATTTTTCTTATATTAAGAAAAGAAGAGGCAGACCGGTCAGCATGGTTAGTAGCAGGTGGAGGTGGAGCAACAATTGCAAGAGGCTAAGTCAATGAGACAGAGACAATCTGGCCATGAACCTCGAGGTGACCCTCTCTCTCCCACCCTTGATTTCTTGCCAATAAAAATCCATAAAATGAGTGGCAAAGCATAGGGAGAACAACTGTCAAGGGACAGAAGAGTGGAAGAGCAAAGATGCATGCATGCAGACGCATGGGTGTGCCATTTTAAAGGTAGATTTCAAGGCTCAAGATGGTATTAGGTGGGAAAGAAAGACTGTGTGTGCCATCCTATTAAAGTCTCTTGGCATGTATGTGCTATTGAAAC
Source organism: Agelaius phoeniceus (assembly GCF_051311805.1). Taxonomy (NCBI): domain Eukaryota; kingdom Metazoa; phylum Chordata; class Aves; order Passeriformes; family Icteridae; genus Agelaius; species Agelaius phoeniceus. The sequence continues at coordinate 57,187,333 of NC_135267.1, forward strand.
ATGCAATCACATGCTATTTTTTCTACAGTTGTGTCAGGAAGGTTGAAGGCAAATCAGCAGAGCCTATGAATGATCCAAGGTTCTGTTGGGTTGAAAGCTGCAGTGTGTATAAAAATAAACCAAACAACAAAACCAAAAATACCACCAAAAAACCAACCTCCCTGCTCAAAACCAGGCCCAACAAACCCAAATGAAGACTGTGGTTTTTTATGGTTAAAAATGGTGATGAATATTTGTGCCGCCAAGCTCCTGTGTGGGGGTTGGTAAGCCATTTGGAAATGTTCATTGACTGTGTGTTTTCATTCCTTGGATGCACCAACTTTGCCTGTTTTGCTTTATTCTTTAGGAATGAATAATGCTCACGCATACAGACATTTTGGTTTAAGCACAGAAAGCTACCAGGAGCGCTTTATTCTGGAAAAACAGAGTTTAGAAGAGTCTCAGACTGAGAGGTCTGCGTGGACGTGTGCCTGTAGCTTATGAGTTGTCATTTCCCAAAATGTAGAATGGGGAAGCAGTCCCGTTTGGGAGGACGAGGACCCCAGACCCCGTTCTGCTTGTCCCGGCTGCCCGTGCTGGGGCTGGCTGGGGTCGGGCACATCGGCGGGGCCCGGCGGCGCTTCCCGGGTCGGGCAGGAGGTGGCAGCCGAGCCCCGGCCGGGAGAGCCCGGGCCGGCGGGAGCAGGTGCCGGCCGCGCTCATCGCGGCGGGCTCGCCGCGCAGGAAGCCAATGTGGAATGTGACTCTTTAATGCCTTTGAATGCTGCCGGCTTCTATGCCTCCTTTCCAGCGTTGCAGCCCTGTAAAACCCCAGCACGTCAGGTGTTGGGGCTTTTACGGTGTGTGGAAATGTGTTTGCTAAACCCAAGGACTTTGTTGTACAGCTGCGACACCTTTAATCCGTTTTTGTGGGAGATGTACTACACAGGGCAAGCACTCTCGTCTGCTTTCCTTCACAGAGATACTTGATGAACAAGCTAGCAGGCTTGGGTGATGTGGTCAAGGATCCAGTTGTTTGGAAGTTCACTTCATACCTTGTAAGTAGCGCCATCCATCAGACCAAAGAACACCATTGTCAAACATATAAAGGAGCAGCACAGACTTGAGATAAGAGCCAAGATAGGTGAAGGCTTTTCCTTTTTTTTTCTTTTCCCTCCCTGACTCAAGTGTCTGATGTATTACAGTGTTCAAAGCGTTTCAGTATGCTTATATTGTATTCACACATATGCAATGTATTTGAAACATTCCTACCAAGGAGATTGTGGTAAAAACTGTAACGTGCCGCTTGCTGGGTTTCATTGTAAAGTAATATAATATCCGCATGTGTGAAGGCCAATGCAATATTTTATTTTTTGCTTACCCCAGGGAATATGATATTAAATTTATCAGCTGAAGTATTTGAATGAAAACTCATAAATATTTTCTGAGGTGCATCAGTGGCATACATGGGGAGGGAGAAGACATGCAGCACTGGGTGAAGAGGAAGTTGTTCATACTTTCCGTCCTCCACTAACACATAACAGCTATGCCTTGCCCTTCAGATGGGATACTGGTAAAGTTTCTTGATGACTGAAAACAAGTCTTAAATTGTGGAGAATTTGCTAGTCTGTGATTTTTTTTCTTAACTCTGTTGTACATGGAGGGCAGATGTTGTTCACATTAGATACAGAGCTTGGGGAGAGGGAAGAAGGCTCCCAAAAAGAGAGGTACTGTTCTGAAGACATTTCAAATGCTCAGGAGGGCTGTTGGCCTGCCTACTTTACCTGATGTGCTGTGGTTGTAGGCATCCTAGATGGACAAGCTGCTACCAAATCTAGGAGGAGTTTGCAACTGCCTTTGTGTAGTTGTAAATCTTCCAGGGCTTAAGCAAGCACCTCTGCATGGCATTATCCTGTCTGGCTTTGTGATCTAGCCTCTTGTTTGGAGTTAATTTAAGCGTCTCCAAAACAATTCTGTGGTGCTTTAGAACAGTCCAAGCCATGCTGAGTTAGCAGTTCTCTGACAGCATTGTCTCAGTGTGTACCTGCAGCTAAAATTGCCCATATCAGGAATGGTACTGAGAACAAGACCAAAGAGTACATTTTGCCAATGTAGAAAATCTTTGTGCCTCCACACCTTGAGTATCACTTACACTTTGTCTCTGCATTCTGCAAGAAGGCAGTGCAGAAGATGAGTGCTAAACTTGTTTACCAAATCCTACAGTACTGGATCAGGGAACATGTATTGAAACTGATCAGATGTAATTTAAAACAGCTTTTTAAAAGTGCCTTTCTTCAAAGCCTGTAACAAACTCCTAAAACTGGCTGCTGCAAGAAAGTGTGAAGTCAGAACACATCAAGAGTTTCAAAATAGATTAGACAAATTAATGGATAAAAGGTGCAAACCAGATCCTATTGGGAAGGCAGTGATATTTCTAACACCTGAAATCTAACAGCAGGATGCAGAAGGAGCATGAGGGTTAGATTTCAGATAGTGGCCTTTTTCATGTGCTCTCCTTAAGCCACCTCTGCAACAGCCACTGTGGGAGACAGAAGCCTGGGTGATGGACACTGGTCTCACCACATGGGGCATTTCTGATAGAAAAAGATCAGATGGGCATGCCCTTGGAGTGCTAAAAGAGCTCAAATTGCTGCCTAAAGCCTCTGGTTTCAAGGCCACAGACTTGAATAAATCAGTACTTGCAGAGAAAGCAAGTCAAGAGGAGGTAGCTGCTACAATCCTTTGGTAGTCAGGGAGCAAGATTTTTTTAGGAATCTGGTTGATTAGCAGACAGCTCAAAGGTGCAGTCTAGCAGACTGAGGGTGGCTCAGAAGTGAAAGAATTAAAAAACCTTTTTTGTTAACATTTGAATTGAAAATATGAGAACCATGAATATACCTATACAGTTATCTTTCTATCTTTACTTGTGGGAAATTGTATTAAAATGTCCTTGAGCTTCTTTCTTTCTGAGCTTGCTCTGATTTTGCAATGGATGCACCTTCTGTGACAATGTCATCCTGGGAATTACATCGCTCTTGGATCTACTTATCTTCTACTGGCTGAAGTTGATCCAGGGCTGAAGCTGGCATGTTCTCTCTATTGCCCTCCAAGTATGTCACCTTTGTGGACCAGGATGGGCTATTTCCAAAAGGAGTTGAAAGTTATATTTGTCCAGTCCATAATGAATTTTGTCACCCAGCTCTGCCCTTATTAGATACATTCTCTCTCCATAATATTTAATCCATTAGAAAAGATGAACTGGCACTTTTATTTGGTATAATAGCAAGGAAGCTCTTGGCACTTCAGAAGGCATTTCTCCCTTTGATCTAAAATAGCCTGTGTGCACTGACTTCTCTGGCACATTGCAATGTTCACCAGTTCTCTTAAGTTTTCCTGAGAGGAACAGGATTGTGAAGGTGGTGAAAGGGTGAACGGGGCAAGAATTTATTTGGTTTTTTTCTTTTAGCTGTTGTTGGCCTGACATCTGAGGAATGAAGCTAAATTTGTAAGGACCATATTTTAAAATATTTGCCAGTTGTTCCAGATAATAAAATAGGGATTTTTGTCCAGAGGAGAAGAAATGAAAATAAATAAACATGGATCTTTTTCACCTAATTTATGACCTGCAAAGAGGGTTGCTCCTCAACCTGCATGATTAAATCTCTCCAGTCAAAAGGGACCATTTTGATTACGTCTTCTATCAATAAAAAGTCATGAAAACTTTTTTTTCTAATAAGAGAAAAGAAATCCAACAATATCGGCTGGCTGTGGTTTAGATTGCTTTGCCATTTCTACCAGCAATTTGACTGTGTTACAGGCAATATATAAATTGTAGTCCCTCACCTTTAACATCACTGTCAAATTTAGTTTAATGGACATTGCCTTTACTCATACCAATTTTACACATGGTAGAGATGGAAAGTTTTTTTGTATAGGTGTGATATTACTTGTTCTTATGGATGCTGGTTATGGCACAGCTTTGGTTATTGACCTTGTAGATCTGTCAAGAGGAATTAGAAAGTTTTGTTTAAAATGTTGCATTTGATTAACATTTTTGAAGCCCAATCTTCTTTTAGAAATACTTTGTGGCATAAGTGCTTTTGGAGGACAGTTGATTCCCAGAGGAAAAGGTGCAGCAGCTCTGTGTTAAGATCACTCTTCCAACTTATTATCCCAGCCTCAGAAATGTGTTTTCACTAACCTAAGAGTGTGATAAGCTGAAGGAGAAGGTGCACAGCTTAGGCATTTGGCAGTGCTTCCACTGGAGCTGCTGTGCAGGGGTAGTGATGGAGGATCATGAAGTGAGGTGTTCTTTCAAGTCTTATCATGTCTCAGCTACTTTACAGTCTCTGGAGGGTCCCAGGCAGAGTTTCTACAAGCTGCGCCTTAGTGTTCACCAAATTGTACATGTGCTGCAGATGTCTCGGGCTATCACCTGAAGTTTGTGATAACTACAACACATGCTGTTTTGGATGATCTCAACAGGGCATCTAGTATCTTATTTCTGAGGCATTTTTGCTGCTAGAAGAAATAAATTCAATTCTGTCATCATTAGGCAGGTGTTTATAAGTACTGCAAGGCTTTAATCTCTCTCTAGGGAGAAAAATACTTCAGGGGCCCATTCTACTTGGCATTTGCTTTGCATCTCTGGCATGTTCCTGTTTCTTTCCATGTCAGGAGAGCAAGCATGGTTTTATGGCTAGGACACAGGTCTTGAATAATTTCCCAGCTTTGCCAGTGACTGCTATAAAGTGTAGAGCAAATCAGTCCCTCAAATCACCAGCTCCAAAGAGTGAGGGTAGTGTGGCTTTTTATTTCTGTGTTGTGTTTCTTCTACATACCTTTAGCACACAGACTATGTTGGGTTAGATTTATGTATCATGGATCAAAAATTTGTACACAAAGTCACCATCTACTGCTAATAATAGAGCAGAAGTTTAATTTAATTCAATCAGAATATTTGATAAATTGACCTCCAAACAACTTTGCCATCATCCTTTTCTTTGACAGTCATAGGATGTGCCAACAAGAGATTCATGATTGTGATGTGACTACTGCAGTGTCTGGGTTTGGGAGAGTGCCAGTGTGTGCCAACTCTGGTTTCCTTAAACAGGTTTATGTGGATAGTGAGCTAATTTATAACTGATTTATGAATTAATTTTCTTCAGACCTATAAAAGTTTATCCAAGCAATATCTCCCTGGTCCTTGTAGGAAGCCCTGTGGTCTCTCACAGCCTCCATCTCCAAGGAGACAGTTTTTTCTGGCTGCAATGGTTCCTGGATCTGAAGGCAGTTTGTACCATCTGAAAGGCCTGGACAACCTAAAGTCCACTCACTGATAGTTGTTGAGCAGTCACTAGTGAAATTGTGCTGAATTTTTTTGAAAATTATTTGGGCAGCTAAGAGAAAACTCATAAAACAAAGAACACAGGGAAAGAAAATGCCTTGAAGAAGCTTTGACTAGATTGCATAGAAGGCCAGTAGCTTTCATTGCTCTCATTTCTTACCTCAGGGAAGAAAAGAACATAATTTTTAAGGTTTTGAGCCCTGGGAGAAAAGTCACAAAGAAATTCAACAGGTTCTCTCAAGAATATTTGACCTTGGAACAGCCCACCCTTAAAGGCAATGTTAAAACAATTATCTCAAGAAATTGTGGTGAACTGAAAAAAAATAAATAAACATTTCCAAGTAAACTTCCCATATTTAGAAGAATATGATAGAATAACATTAAGGCAATCAGGAAGACTATGAGAAACACAAACAAATCCTTAAAGCTTTAAATATGAGCTAATTTTAAATATGAGCTATGCATAAAGTCATGACAACTGCTGCCATTTGCATCAAGCGGGTAATATTTGCTTTTAGCTGTAGTTTAATTTTTTTCCAATTAATTAAGATAATATTCTTTTTTTTACTCATGAAAACATTTACAAATTCATCATATTATATACTATAGCCTATAGTTAGCCTTTAGAAATCTGTGCTGATGCAAAGAAGAAATTTCTTCATTGTTATTCTACAGCTTTTAATTTGCTTTTTTCAGGAAAAATACACCATAATCTATTTTTATTTTTTTCTGGTGAGTCTAGAAAAATTAAATTGTTTCCTTTCCTAACTCCCCCACCGCATGTTTTGCACACATATAAGTGCATATGTGCATACACGTTTCCCTTGCACAAGAAGGTAATGTACTTGCAAACGTTCATGTTATCTCTACCCACTTCTTTCTTGACTTTAATAAAATGATGTCAGAGTGTCACACTCTCTTGTGCTTAAAAATATGAGATCCTTAAGTACTTTAAAATGTGTAGTACATTACTTTAATTTGGTATATTTTTATTCCAGTAAATAAATATTCATTCTTTTATTTTTTCCTGTGTTAGAAAGTTTCTGCAAGCGATTTTAACTGCTTTATCTTCTGAACAAATCCACCCTTTTCTATCCAGATGTGTAGGTTGTGTCTCCCCAGTGCTGCTGAAGCAGGACCTGTGCAGTGTAAATGTTGAAATCTTGAAGCAAGAAGGAGGGGTGGCCCAGAGATCTGTAGTCTAGTGTGTACAATCCTGGACTGGGAATGGGGAGAAAGAAGTTTGGTCCTTTATGTCCCAGTAATTTCTTGAGTCTTTGTTTGCATTTGTTTTTGAATGACACTCTAAAGTAAAATGCAGAAGCAGTCCATGGGACAGAATACCAAGAAGGCTCTGGTAAGGTTCCTCATCTCTCCCTTGGTGTCTCTCTTTATGACTTAAAAACTGGTACACAAAACCTATGTACCTACAAGGTACAGTAAGCACCCCTGACTCTCCTTATGGCCAATGGAAAACACAAATGGGGTCACTTTATCTCATCTTAAAGCAGATATTTAAATGATGAGTGAAATGAAGCATCTACTCCTCCGGAACTGCAAGGGGAGCTTTTGAAGACTAGTCCAGGTGCCTGCATACCTCTGGTGCATGGACCCTCATGGTACTGTGAAAAAAGACACCTCATGCCAGTGATAAGTCAGAGTACCGCAGTTAAGTAGGCCTGGCATAATATTTTACAGGAAAAGCCTGAGTTGAACAACCTTTTGTTTCTTCATTCCATGGTTTTGTCTGCTGAAATCTGAGTAGCAGCCACTAGTATTTATCTGTTCTCCAAATTTGGTAGGAATAGGGAGAATTTCCCTTCCAAAAAAACCCAACAAACCAACAATAAAACCTCAGGAATCACCACATAGAAAGAAGTGGATTGTGCTTGGTTAGTGAGCTGTATGCGGGGGAAGGCATTGAAAGGAAATCAAAGGCAAGGGCAGTGCTTAAAAATAGTGTGTACACAGTACCAAATGGCTGCTTTACCCTGAGCACAGCACCTAAAAACTGACCAAAGCTGCAGTTCTGCTCTCAGTGTGTAAGTTGAATATATCCCAAAGCTCAAATTGCAGTCCATGAGACTGCAAAATCCATGTGGCCAGTTGGTAATGCTGAAAGTCAGTTTAATAAATGTCAGTAAATGTGAACACACTGTGGCTGCCCCTACTTTTAAAGGAAGAATTAGCGAATACACACTTGGGCCCTTTGTTCTTATTGGCTTCAGTGGAAGGTGATGTGGAAACTGTTAAATCAGGTCTGGAGATTATGAAGTCCTAGGAATAATTTTATTTGGAGTAGAAACATCTAACACAAGAGAAGATCCTTGCTATCTTCTCCACAGCATGTTTATTCAGAATAGTACATTTTAAAAAGTCATTGTTAAGGTGTTTTCTTCCCTTTAAATGACTCTGAAAGACATAGAGACACATATTTCTTCCCTCCTTCATAATAAGGAATCAGAATCACATACCCATCCCTTGTACAGACCAGCTGCTGGGACTTGCATTGTATCTAGCCATCACAATATATAATGTGGGCAAAGCCACAAATGTGTCCAACCCTAAGAAAGACGCAAAATTTTCACAAAATGTTGGAAACAAAGTGACTCTACAAAATGTGAAACAGATAAGCTCTAAACTCTTTTCCCTCCAGATCAGTGCCAAGATCAGCACCGTATGGGGAAGATGCACTCTGATCGTGAAGGACAGAAGGAGGAAGGAGCTGAAGGGGGTTTGCTGAATGGCTGTACCCCTTCCACGGGACAGGACACAACCTTCTAGTTGTCCTTGGCAGCTCCAGCTGCAAATTGCCTACAAATTCTGATAGATGTACTATGCCTGCCCTAGAATCTGAGTTACTCAGTCTTAGCTTTCTGTTCCCTGATTAATTTTTTCTGGATTATTTAATTTGTGATTCCTGAAGTAAAGAAATTATTAGTAGCTGCATTACCCATAGTGTTGTGACCAATAATGTCTGGCACATTCTTGGTTCAGCCATTGTAAAAATGCTTAGGGTTCCTCATCCTAGGATAAAACTAAGCTTCGAAAACAAATACCAAAAATCTTCTCTATGGCCTTTTCTCCAAACACAGTGAAATTAACTGCAGGGCCATGTTTCCCCTTAGAGCAGGAAATCACTCAGCTGAAAGTATTATAAACCATTAAACAGTTATCAAGTGTTTTTCCAGGAATTTTTCAGTACTCATCAGAAAACAGTATCATAACTTATATACACTAATTTTGACTCTTTTACATGTGTATGTAGTGTAACTTCCATTAATGTGCGTCGTGGTTTAACTCCAGCTGCCCCACAGCTGCTTCCCTGACTTGGAGTGAGCACTGGTCAGCAACAACTCAAACATCAGTGTGTTACCAACATCGTTCTCATCCTGAAACCAAGACGCAGCACCCTTCCAGCTACTGAGGAGAAAATTAACTCCATCCTATCCTAACCTACAGCAAAGTGCCTTTACATTTACGAAAGGGGTACTGCAAAAATGACCTCATGATCTCCCAAATTTTTCTTTCAATGGTTTCAGATCAAATTTGCCTACTTTAAATATTATTTTAAAAAACTGATGGTGTCATTCACTGATCCCACCTTGAATCACATTTTGTTTTTTCTTGGTTGAATTTATAATGTGGATGACTTCATTATTTCACTGACAGTGTTATTAATGATGTGCAAGAGGGGATGAAGACTAGCCTTCATCAAGCCTTCAAGCCTTCCTCCCTTTCTATCTTGTCCTCACAGGAATTGTTGTAATTGTAGACTGTTAACAGAGGAAAAATCTGTATTGTTTGGCCAAATGTAGAGATATATCTGGATGAGAAAGACAGACCCTGGTGAGAAGGAACCATACACTAATCTTTTCTGATCATTGTTATATTTTAAGACTAATGAGAATTTAGTACACATGTTGAGTGAAAGGATTTAGGCATCTTCAATCACTGCAAAACTAGATTCGTTGGTGGTTGCCTTCCGTTTCCTTCCACCTTATCTCCAGAGAATTTCTGTATGAGAAACCTGCAACTCTAAATCCCACCCAGAGATTTGTGTGTTGCTGTTGGATGTTGCCTGGGATCCAGGAGAAGACTGCTTCACCACAAGTCACAGCTCTATTGCTTCAGCCCCCTCACTCCCCCATCAATGCTGGAACTGTTTTCTGGCCATTTTGTGGCTTTCTCAGAAGTAAGTAGGTTTGTTTGCATTCAAACATTTTGCATATACAGCCTTGTCAGCTAAGAGTATCAGAAGAGAAGAAAGGAAACATGCCACTAATTAAACCATCAGTTCTGGTCTATGTTCTTATAGAAGCAAAAAGCTCTGTTGAGAGGTTTACCTTCTGTCATGTGGGTAGCTGGTTTAAACACTGCTAGCAAACATCTCTTGCCAGTATGCACCACATCTCCACAGATTTTGTTGTGGAAGCTATGTCTGCAAAGATTTTGAACTATGGAGAAGGTTCTAGCCACAGGGTGGAAGTGCCATTACGTTGAAACTTCAGTTTTCCTAGTCTGTAGTGGAGTCTGAAACTGCATGAAATGGGAATAAACAGGCAAATGTACCCCAATATCTCCTAACACTTTAAATGGTAGCTTGGCCTTTAGAGCAGATGCTTTGTAAATACTTCCTCTGCCTGGAAGTTTCTCATCACCTGCGGAGCCTCCAGACAATGACCCAGTGCAGGCTTCAGCAGAATAATTTCAACTGACTCTTTGGGCAGTTTTATCCCCTAGTTTCTTTCCCCAGTTTTTCTGACTGGAGATGGTGTGTATGTATCTACTCTCTTGCAGTGTTCAAGAGTTCCTATGTGTGAATAGAGTGGATGTCTGGGAGCAGCAGCAAGGCACCTGAGGCTGACCTGTGGGTCCTGGGTGAGCAGCAGCTCAGTAAAGCCAGCAGTAGGAAGGGGAAGAATTATAGAATAGTTTGTGCTGGAAGGGACTTTTAAAGTTCATCCAGTCCAATAAATGCAGCTGATTTCTGTTCCGTGTGCCCTGTGCCTGTGGGCTACTGTGATCCATCCCCTGAGATTTTCCTGCTGGTGATGCTTGGTGCAAAAAGCGAAATCTGAAAATCTAGTGCAGGGGGTATTACAGATAATAACCTTTCCACAGAGAACAATGGACAGAAGCAGCAGGACATCAGATGTGACAGTGCCTCCAGTCAACTATCAGGCAGTGTTGGCCATTCCAGTGGTTTGTATAACTGGAAGAGTTCATATCAGAAATATTTCCCTTTCATCCAGCCTAGAGCATATGGGCTTTGCTGAAGCCATTAAGTGCAGTTATTTCATTGTGAACTAAATGCCAATTAGCAGAGTGAAGCCATGCTAGAAATGGGCTGCATGACTGAAATTTTTAAAACCCATGGTGATCCAGACAAACTGGGAGTAAAGTGCAGAAGAATGAAAGCTCCTTTTCACAGAGGTTTTAATGCTTTTACTTGAGGACAAGAGGGAAATGTGTTTTAACATAAGTTTCATTCTCAGGGGAATGCATACATGGATTGGCTGATCTATTAATTACAATAGAATTGAAGGAAAATATTACTTTTTGCAGGGTTTTTAAACCACCCTTAGCACTGCCACTGCTATCACTGCTAGTGACTGGGAATTACAGGAAAAAATGTAAACCTGCAGTTTTCCCTATTTGTATCTGTATGACTTGGTTTAGACTATGAAATTACTACACTTGTCTGGTTCACTTTTCTTCATGGGCAATGCAATGTTCTGGCTTTCATATCCTATAAAAGTAGTGATGCCACAAAATTGCAAGGGAAATGCTTTGGTCCCACAGCATAGATATAATTAAATCCAACTAAAGTATTTTCATTGCCTGAAATGAGGAATCTTAAAAAAAAAAAACTAGACCAGCAACTCAGGTAATAACATAAATATAATTTTTAGTACCATATTATCAGACTGTTGATGAGAATTTTCAATTTAATTTTTAAATACTTTCTTTAATGAAACATACAATCATTATCATATGGTATAATGCCTATAACCAGCTATACCTAACAGGATTGTAATCCTGTTGAGCTGCTGTAATGGCATGAACCACAAAAGCAAAACCCAAGCGGTTTATCAATGTCAACAAACTCCCAGATGGAATTACAGTCTTATACGCACCATTTAGCTGTATGCTATTCATTACAACATATGACAAAAATTATGCTTCTATTAAAAATGCACAGATGAGAATATGTGTTGTTGAAGAGGGACTGTTTAAAGAGCAGAAGGCATCTTTTGCTGCAATGCAGTCTTGTTTTCCATGCAATGCCTTTTCAGGCATATTTGCAGAAGGATGGGGAATTAGGTTCAAGTCCTGAAAGAAATGCTGTGACTTAGGCTCAGTAGAATATTTCTGGTTTTTTCTTTTCATATGAACTTTCCTTGTGCTGTCCATGTGTGGTGAAATCTGGCCACCCTCAGAGAAAGCATGAGCTGGAGCATGGCAGTGAGAATCTTTGAGAAATAAACCACAAGGTGCTGGCCTTGGAAGTCGTCTGGAACCCACTGGGACTTTGTAACAGAGTGGAGACAGCCCTTGGATGTTGTAAGGATCATTATTTTGTAAAATTTCAAAACTAGTCAAACAGTATGGATTCCAAAGTTCAATGTGCGGTTTGTGCAGTCATTTTTGTCATTTTTGTAGAAAAGTCCCAGTGTAAAAAAAAATAAATTTCCCAGCTTAAAATGAACTTGCAGTGGAAAGAAGTGCCATGAGACCAACATGAAGCTAAGCTGTACCAAGTAAAAGTGTTTCTGGCTTGGAGCTATGTTGGGAACCCCCAAAGCATTTGAAGAGATCCTCAGTGCTTCAAGCAGCACTCCCCTATTATTGAAGTAGATGAACTCTCCAGTATTTACCACTATGATGGCTGCATGAGCAAAGAGGAGAAGTGAAAGCAGAAAAGGTTGAATGGGGCAAGTGGTTTGCTATGCCCTAGGACCCTCCTGAGAGATGTCAATTCTGTGGATGACCAGTCCACCAAGAGGGATGGCAGCTCTGGGTCTGACCAGGAGAGTTCAGCAGGTCACTCTAGGGAGGCAGTAAGGCAGGCTCTGTGAGAACAGTGTGCTCCTGTAGGTTTAATTCCCTGCTGCAATATCAAAAATAGGGTGATAGCACTGTAGGATAGTGCTTTCAGTAGCTCTGAGTTATTTAATTTGCCCATCCTAGACAACCAAGACATTCCTGCCTGGAACTGGCTTCTCCAGGTGTGCTTTATGCAGGAACAACAATGGTGGGCACAAACAGGATACATGTGCAGGATGAAGAAGGAAATCACTCGTTTAAATTCCCTGCCTCAGCCAGCAGATGCTTGGTGCAGATTTCTGCAGCATGGTCAGTGTGGAAGACATGTCTGGGGACAAAAATCCTGTCCCCATGGCCCATGTCACATATGCATCTTGTGGTTTAAACCCAGATGACAACTAGACATCCCTCAGCTGCTCACTCAGTCCCCCACCAGCAGAATGGGGGAGAGTAACAGTGAGAAAATTTGTGGGTTGAGATAAAGACAGTTTAATAAGAGAAAAATGAAGAAAATAATAAAAAAAATTAAAAAAAAAATATACAAAGCAAGTGATGCACAGTGCAGTTTCTTACTGCTCACCAATAGATGCCCAGCCAGGCCCTGAGCAGCAGCCCCTACCCAGCTTTCCTCTCAGTTTATGTGCCAAACATGAGGCCATATGGTATGGGATACCCCTTTGGATAGTCGGGGTTAGCTGTCCTGTCTTGTGCCACCTCTTGTGCCACCTTCTTGTGCCCCTCCAGCATTTTTACTGACAGAGCATAGGAAGCTGGAAATCCTTGACTTAGTAGAAACAGTACTTAGAAAAAAATAAAAATATGAGTGTATTATCAACATTATTCTCATGCTAAGTCCATAACACATCTCTGTGCCAGCTACAAAAAAAAGTAAATCTAAAAAAATTAATTTTTAATTTTAAAAGCTAACTCTTTCCCAGACAAAACTAGGATAATGCACATCCCTAACTGGCCACAAATGTATGTCCACAAATGCAGGGTGCTGCCATCACTGGCTGGGCAGCTTGTCTGAACTGCTGACAGAGCATCAGTCTCATAATTTACTTTTTTTCTGAGCTGGGCATACCTGGAGATTCCTTTCAAACATATTGAACTTAGCTTAGCAGAGAGAAAGCAGGGAATGCCTTGGCTTGTCACTGATGGGTGACAAGGCAGAATCAACCTCATGGAGGACAAGCTCCAGTTGCCTATAATGGACAGGGTGGAAATTAAGTTAATTTGCAAGACAGCAAGAGATTTTAAGGGCAAAGACTAGGAAATTAGATTGAGCTGGGCAGACATAATTTCTTTAGGTTAATCTTAGGTTTTCTTTGTTTTAGTAAAGCAGATTTCATCCTAGTGTCTTCTCAGCCTAAACCCCTCTATCTTTCATGTTTTCCTCATGTACCAATCCCAATTCAAAGCTTTGTTTTCAGAAAAAAAAAATAGAAATGAGAAAGTTTTCCTGTAAGGTTTATATTTTGTATTTTTCACTATTGTTTGTATTCTGTAATTCCATGAGATGTCAGTAGTAACATGTCTCAAGATAGTAGAAATACCACCATAACATGTAATTGTTGGAATATTTCACACTCTGTTTTTATAATAGAAAGACCCTGTTTTTTACAGGAACAAACATGAAAATATAAAACCACAAATGAAATTTAAAATGTCTCAATTTTCTGAACAACATTACCTCTTTTTCAAGACAAATGCCAGAAAAGCAGAGCATTTTTACAAAATTGTTGTTATTAAATTCAGAAACCAATTGGTTGAAAAAGGAGAACCTTAAAATCTTTGTGCAAACTTCATTTTGCTGTCCTCAACAACTTTCACAAGGAGACTAAAAGCAAGAAAAGCCAGGCATGATATTACCCCCTGGCCCCTTCCCATATCTCTTGGTGCTGTTCCTCTCTGTCTGAAATTGGTTGGTGGGGATTCCTGAGTGAGCTAGAAGTAGCAGGTGAGAGGGTTAAATAAGCTTCTTAAACTATTTCCATCCTGCCTATGCTCTGTCTTAAAATCCCTGAATTACTCACCAGCACAACTGTTTATTTCATTATTAAAATTAGGCTACAGGGCTCTCCCTTCTCCCACTCACGCATGATGATCATGGAAGGAGAACTGCTCCCACATGATTACAAGGTCTACTATTAAGTGTGAACTTCATATTTAATTGTAATTGCTAGAAAAATATAATTTAACAGCGAAGTATGCTGAATTTGTAACAAAGTACCCCTTTTATTTGAGCAGGAGTATGGATGCTGCCCAAATGTGTCCGCATGGTTCCAATTAAGTTGAGGAATGTTTAATGTAAAACTCAACTTGATGAAAATAACTAAGGTTTCTGACAAACCAATAAATTTGAGTCTAGAAAGCTCTGCATATACAGTACAGTCAGGGAGGGGCAACACCCACTGGGTCATCAATTTTGGTGCAGTCTTCCTGTTCGTTTATGCTAAAATAATACTATGTAGTTAATTCAATTTCTTCCCAACTGTAAACATGGAGAGGAATGCTGGATGCAGATCTAGCTGAGGATGGAGGGGGGCCTGGGCCGATTCATTAGTCTCTGTGCAATTTCCAGGCTGAAATGCTAAGAAATTTAAACCCAGCATTGCTTTCCTTCTTTTCCTCCTTTTCCCTTCTTCTTCTTCTTCTTCTTCTTCTTCTTCTTCTTCTTCTTCTTCTTCTTCTTCTTCTTCTTCTTCTTCTTCTCTTCACCTTCTTCTTCTTCTTCTCCTTCTTCTCCTTCTCCTTCTCCTTCTCCTTCTCCTTCTCCTTCTCCTTCTCCTTCTCCTTCTCCTTCTCCTTCTCCTTCTCCTTCTTCTTTCTTCTTCTCCTTGTTCCTCTTTCTTTTCCTCTTCCTCTTCTTTTTTTTTGGTGGCTAGCACACCAAGAGTTCAGATAATTGGAGTGTTTTTTGATGGAGACCTGAACACATGGTTGTCTGTAGGAGCTACCAAGGATGCTGTTGATGCTGCAGGGAGATTTTCACCAGATCTCTCACTGAGTTCTATTCTTCTCAGCCTCCTCTTGTTACTGGAAGGTCCCACCTCAAGGTTTTGTTGAAGCTTATGGTAATGTTTGGGTCACAGTTTCACCTTGGACACGCCTATGTAAAACCAGCTGAGTTCAAAGTGTGAACTTCTACTTAATATAGGTTTTGTGTTGGGGTGGTGTTTTGGTTTTTTTTCAGTAGAGTTTCTGAATTACAAAAATAAAGCTGTTGTGCTTAATGAGCTTGCTTACATGCAGGAGGAAATTGATGGTGGACTGCTTTATCAATGTCAATGTTGCGAATAAAACATGCAGTTCTTGGGAGTCCTGACTTCTGAAAGGGGACAGCCCCAGGGCTGTAAAAGCAGCAAAAATCCCTGGAGAACTGGAGTCCAGGGATGCTGGTTATAACCCTGCAAGCTGCTGTGTGTGGTAAACAAAATAATCATCAGTTTTTTAGCTATCACATACAAATCTTCCTCAAGATCCAGGGAAGATCATTTAGCTGGGGTGAGTTCAAAAGGCAATAGGTAAGAAACATTTAGCTTTTCACTGCTGCTGTTACCAGGCTGTACCTCACTTTTCTCCACAGGTGCATCTGCAGGCATCCCAGGCTCAGGTGTTCAGAGGTGACTGCATGCCCGAGGGTTTCACCAGTGACGAGAACAGGGTCTGTAGAAGGGAACAACTCTAGGCTACCCTGAGTCACCCCATTGTGCCCAAACAGTGCAAGAGGACAAAGTGCTGGGAAAACACCTGTGTTGGTGGGGAATTCCTCATCATCCTCTGAACCACCAATCTCTGTTCTACCTAATACTGTATTTCTCATGCAAAATTCATCTTATATACTCATTTCCTTCTTCACATGCTGAAACTCTGACCTCCTCAGCAATGGTTTCCATGCCTATAGGATAATGCCTATTCCATGTTTTAGGCCAGGCCATGATATGCTCCTCTGAAATACATTAAAAATTATCTCAGTTAACATGAACTGCTCTCTAATTCTGTTCAGTGTTTGTGCACAGACTACATCTCTGAAGTAATCTGGCATCTTTTCTTATTCAGGTATATTCCTAAAGGATCTTATGCAAGGGGAGTTTTGTTTCTCCAGACCTTTCCTCCTCCCCACCAACTTTGTAAGACAAAAGAAAAGCTGGCTAATTAATTTTCACTTTCCTCTGTACCTACTGAGAGATCTGTTTACACTTTAAATGGGGTGGGCCAAGTTGCTCTTGCCCTCCCAAGGCCAAAATAAGAACAGACTTTAAAAGAAGACTTTGTAAGTACCTGTGTTTGCTAGAAATATTTAGCTTTTGAGTCTTGTGACCAAAGCAAATTGTTCATTTGAGCAGAATACAATGGACATTTATTTCCCATTCTGGGAAATGCAGCTCTGAGATCCTGAGAGCATCATTTGGTAGCTGAGGCTTGAGGGTCAGTTCAAAGTTATTGCTTGCTGTCTCCTGCTCCTGCTTTCCCTTTTCTGCCTGGTCTCCTGATGAGAGACTGCTTCAGTCAGCATTTAAGTAACCTTTTAAAGTTATTTTTGCCAATTTTTCTCCTAACTTCACAAATTCAGAATGCTCCCTCTAAGGTCATTTTGAAATACAGTGACAGAAATATGGGCTAAATAATCAGAAGAGACTCAGAGGATCTAATATGTATTTAAAACTATCAAGATATATTGTTCTATTTTCCCAGAAGTGCAATAATGAATAACCATAAACCTGGCATGCTTATATTAATCTCTATAGGATATTGCAGTTTGCACTCAAGACCTGAAGTATTTTTTCTGTGACAGCATGAGTTGGTTTGCATATTTTCCATTTTTTCTATACTAGACAGGTCTATGCATAAGCCATGTGCTATTTTCTTATTGTACGAAGACTATAACTAGATGATAATGCAGAGGGAGAAAAAAACCACATTTTTATTTTCTACTTTTCAAATACTACCAGCAAATTCAATTTGCATAAGATATTTCTGCACTTTAGAAGATACTTTTTGTTGATATGGCAGAAGTTTAAATTGGTACTTAAGGAATAGCTTGATATTTTTGTCTGTCTTTTTCTCAGAATATAAACTTGCTCATGACACTGGGCAAAGAGGAGTTTGATAACCAGGAGCAACTTCACATTTCAACATCTGTGCTTAGACACACCTACAAAGATACTGAAGGGGAATGGGTGTGCTTGGGACTTGTGGGTCTTTAACTTGTGGGACAGGGACTTTAACTCCCTGTGGGTGTCCTTCATTGTGGGTACCTGATCCAGGTTATGACATTATCACTTATGTGTCTGCTACAAGCAGGCCGTGTTTTGTTCTCTTCAGGGTTTCCAAATGTCTGGAATACTGGAGCAGGAGAAACCATATCTTTCTAGAACTTATTTTTATGGAATGTGTTATGAAAAAGGATACTTAGGAAATGGCAAGTAACCAGTATGCTTATTAAAATGACCTTAAGGTCGGATTCTGCCACTGTTAATCAGAAGAGTTGTACCTTACTCCTTGAGGTTTCCTATTGGATTCTGTGGGATTACTTAAGGAATTCAGGTACTACCTGATGGGACTAAAGTGTGCAGGGAGTCTGGCTCCTAACAAGCAAGCAGCTGTAGTGCAGCATGTCTTCATTTTTACCCTCTATTTCAGCTAGGTAAAAAATATTTCAAATGCAAGTTATTTTCTTTTGAAAATCCCTACTTCACAGAGATGAAATTTTATGTAGCAATTATTTATATATTTTTGATCAATATTTTAATAGATTTATTTTTGTAATGTGGAGTCATCTTTGTTGAAATGTACTTCTAGATTAGAAGCTCTCCAGTTTTTTTATTTTCAAAAAATCTGCAATAGAAAGAAAATAATTTTCTTGTGATGTCTCCTTGAAACCCGGCAAGTTTCACAAAGATATTTTCCAGGGTTTGTTTCTCTTTCTTTTTTATTTTAATTTTATCAGGTCAAATAGTTTGATTTTAGAAGAACTGAGCAGTATTTCATGGTGTTTCTGAACTGATAAATAGTGAACAGTGACCTGATTCAATATTGTAATATTGTAATAGCTGCATGAAACAGAATGGAACCATGTTGTGAATTGGGAATGGTACTCCCAGTTCAGTGCTCCCACTGATTCTCCCCAAACCATGTGCTCTTTCCTTCTCCTGCAGCAGGATGGAGAGAAGAATTGGAGGAACAAAACCTGAAGATCACTGGCTGGGATAAGAACAATTTACTGGAAACAGCAATGAGATAAGAAAACAAACAGTAGCAGCAACAATACTAATGACAGAGGGTACAAGAAAGAGAAGAATGATTCACACAGGAAACCCCCGACAATACCTGGCTGCTCCCTCCACCATTCTATGCCAGCTCAGAAGAGAGCCCTTCTCCCACTGCCAGAAAATGACATGAAGTAAAGAATAACTTCTGAGTGCCAGCCATGTCCCCTCCTGCCGACTGCATAAAATTATCCCTCTTCTGGCATGAACGTGTACAGGCTTCTATACAATTCTGAACATAAATGGGAAACTCACCTATGAAGAATTATTTGTGCTTCTGCAAAATAAAGAGATGAGAACTTATTTACACACTTTTATACACTGGGAAAAAGGAATGTCAGAATTAATTTTTTCTTGTCCTTGCTGGAGAAGAAAACAAATCTGGCTAAGGTTTCACTCTAATAAATAGGTTCTTTTCAGCCAGACACAAACCTCTTCTTTGGGCATTTGCAAGAATATTCTTTGCTTTGAGTGTTAGTTCAGGTTGTTGGACTTGAACTCAAGGACTCGAGCACTGCAAGAAGGTATTTTACTAGTAAAAGCTTTCATTTTTTCAAAGTTATAAAGGGTTGTTGTTTGTGGGGCTTTGGGGGAGTTTTGTTGTGGTTTTTATTTGTTTTCTTTTTAACAAGCCAGCAAATTTAAAAATGCTCAGATACAAGGAAATTCTGAGATACACAGCTTGCAGTGCAGATGTGTAGCCCTTTCAGAGTGTTTCAGAGCCTGGAAAGGATTTATGCCCTGTGCTAGTCCTGTGCTCACCAGCAAGCTTAACACTGTCTAGTCTAATGGGGAAATTTTTCACACGAAACAACAAAACTAGATTTTAAAAAGAGCTTAATAATGACTTAAATTCTTTGAGGTGTGCACTATGCAAATGTAATTCAGAGGAATCAAAAGTCAGTATTCAAGTCAGAAAACACACAATTCAATGTATTTTCCTGTGCCCTGCTTTCTGTGATCTGTTGTGACTGCAGTTATTGAGATGTCTCCTTTTAACTTCTCTGTGATGAAAGCAATTCTGATTATAGAAAATAGAACTTAAAATAAACATATGTCTGAATGATGTCCTAAGAAAAGACAGGCCTTTTGCTCCTTTCCTTGGGCCGAACTGTGCCTTAAGAGTATGAATGTAAATGTTAGTGATTTTTGCAATTTTCCTGGATATAATGATAAAAGATCTGGTGGACTGTTTAGGTAACCAAGAATAATTATTTCTTATAAAAGAATAAATATTATTTGTTTTTTTTAACGAAATTCAAAATATTTCCCTCAAATAGAAGTAGAGACAAAGAAATTTTTCATAATCAATGAGAGTGATTAACATGGCAACTTAAATGCTGAAAATATATCTGGACTCTTTAGACAAAATTTCTGAATAATTAGTACATTAAAAGGAGGGTGATGTTCATATAATGTTATATGTAAAAGGAAAAAGATGTAGCTGTTTTCATTTAAGAAATCCTGAGGAGGAAAATTCAGCATCATCTATTTTTTTTTTTGAAAAAAAAATAGTACAACAGTACAACATTGTTTGTTACTGTGTATGTAGATATAATTTTGTCCAATGAAAACTGAACATAGTACTGAAGGCAATTTTATTTCCATAGAAAATAATTTTTACAGTAATATCTCAACCTCTTGAGGTGTATTTTTTCTCCAGTTTTAACTCTTGGTGTTTCACTTTCTGATCCACTGGTATAATGCTGTGCATCTTTTATGTAATTTCTTTCTTTTGCAGGCATGGCAGATCTTTTAAATTCTTATAATTCTTTATGCTTTCTTTTCCTCTGAAATAGCCAGTATTTGAGTTATACTGATTTTGTTCTTTATGTTCCTTGGCTAAACATGGTGATAACAATTCTACACCTGCAGAGTTTACTTTCCAATCTTAAGACAGCATCCAGAGACCGTGGTCACAGGTTGTGCTCCTGAAGCACTGGTGCAATGCCAGCATACACCAAGGTCTGTGGAGACTTTGCACACAGAGCACAAAATGGTGAGACAGATGCTAATGGAGGGAATATCACAAGAGCAGGCGGAATACTGGTCAGCTCTCAGGGCTTATAAACTGAGGGCTTAGGAAAGGCCCTCCTGGGTCAAGCATTGAGCAGCAGTTTTCTGGGTTGTCTGCAGGGGTGCTTTCCTTCACTTGGTCATCTGTGATGGGCTTCTGAACAACAGTCCAGAGAATGATTGCTTTGAACCAATAGCAAAAAGCTTTTCCTGGTGTAAGGGGTTAAGCCTCAAGATACTCCCCAGAATGGCGAAATCCCTTACCTTCCATTTTGTCTAAGTGTTTATAATCTGTTTTTCCACAGGCAGACTGTCCCTGAGTTTCTCTTTTCATAGTTTGTGTTGGCTGGGAGCAGGAGGAGTCTGTTATATTTAAATTTATTTACGTTATACTCGTGACTATTATATTTCTTAATTTTCAACATGTCATAAACATTTCCAGTGCTGAGGGCACACGAGCACATAAGCCCACACTAGCCTGTTGTCCTGGTGAGACATGGTCACAGTTTGGCACTCTCTTCTGCTCCCTATTCCTTTGTAGCTCTTGCCTTGGTGGCTCACTAACACTCTCACTGATTTTTCAATTGCCATCGTAGTGCTTCACCCCCTTATTCACCCCTTTTGCTATAAAATCAGCCTGAACCCTCATGCTGTGTCTCCAAGGACCCCTCAGAGTTGTGTTCAGACTTACAATTGCATTGGAAAGAATAACATCTTTTTAAAATACGGAAGAAAATTATTTATTTTGCTTTCTAAGCTCTGTCATCTCATTCTACATTATGTTGGCTTTTGTGCTTATTATGATTTTTTGTGGTTTTTTGGTTTTGTTTTGTTTTTTATTGCTAGCCAAATCAGGTGAAGATTTTTGGCTTTATCACTTTTCTGAACTTCAGTGTATAAGGCTTCTTGTATCTCTCTCTTGGACTTGTTACTTGTGACTCTATTTCTGTGGTTTTCCTCTTTGCTATGGAGTCAAAAATGCATTTGCAGCCTTGTTGTTGTCATCCTTGGTTGTACAATAGAGTCTTGGGCCTTTTCCTTATAATGTAATAAATGATTTATAAGAAGCACTTCCAGGTTTTATCTTTTCCTCACAATTTTTCTTACAGCATTCCTTACTTGTGAAAACTATTTTTTATGTTTGATCAACTCTATTTGTGAAATGTAAACTTATTTTAAGACAGCTTCTGGGTTTTAGTTTGGTAACCAGTTTATTCACCAGAACACAACTTAAAATTGAGGTTTACACTATTGCTGAACTTTAAGGCTTTATTGCTTAACTTTAAATAACCCTATTGCTTCACAGAAAAATTTTCTTACATGGGAAAGAAAGAAAAACTTTGCACTTTGGGATTTCAGAACAATTTAGATAGATACTGAGAAAAATTTTGCCCTTTGCGATTCCAGAACAATTTAGATAGATACTGATTTTCCTTTTTAGGTCTGTTAGCTGATGCAATGGTTCTTTCTCCTCACCAACCAAGAAAGTGATGCTTCTGGAGAGGAATTCAAACCCCTAATTCACTGACATTTAGCAGGCTTTGGTGTGGGTTTGGATGAGCCCATATTTCAAGGTATGTGTATGAAGTTTGATGAGCACATCATCTGTCACTGAAATCCATTGTTTTGCTCACATTTCTTCTACCCATTGCTGAAAGAAAGAAGACAAGGATGATGTTATACTCATGTCAAATCCCAAATGCAGATATCATAACCTTGGCTTCTACTCTCCTAACATTTGATACCAATCAAATATGGTTTTTTTAGGATATGATTAGCTGTATGGTATTAAACAGTATGGCACTGTGATGATTATAACTTTAATAAACTAGGAACAGAAGAGGTTATGAATTTGTTTTTCTGTCTGGTAACTGGGTGCTTAAGCTCAAATTCAGGAAAGAATTTCTATGGCAAAGCAAGCTTACAGCATGCTTAATGTCAGTCACAGGTCTGCACCACATTAAGGCACATTTCAAAGAAAAAAATTACACATGGCCATAGGTGTTTTTAAAAATGGGGACTTCAAACATAAATTTGAGAGGGGGTTTTTGCAAGAAATCAGGAAAAAATCTGTGTGCTGGTGTAGAAGTGTACCCAGGATATGTCCTTGGTGAAGGGCAGTTCCCTTGTTTTCCTAGGATTTTCACTGTGCAGCCCCATAGATGTGACTCAGGCAGCATCATCATGAGAAAGTCAAGTAAGCAGAAATGTGGCAAGCAAAAGGGAAGAAACATAAAGCAAAAATTTTTCCTACCAGTCAGCTTTTCAAGGGATATGCTTGACAGAAAGTACCACAGTTGTTCTGCTAACTGGGCAGTCAAGTTAGAGATGCAGTCTGTGATACTTTGTTTTCTAACAAGTGTTTTCACTTTTACTTTTTTTTTTAATTTGAGTTGCCATTGAGAATATTTTGATTAGTTTGTCATCAAACTTATTTACAGTATTCTATGTCTGTAGTTAATTTATGAGTAGTTCTTGGCACACTTCAAACAGATGTAATGGCTTTGCAATGCATATAGTGTATTTCTGTTTCCTGACTGAATGAGAGGAATGAGATTTCCACTGCAAATATTTTTTGTAGGCCTTCAAAATTTGCTTTTCCTGAGTATCTAAAAATATTTTTAATACTGTTTCCATGAGCATTCCTGTTTCTGTGAACACAAAGTCAACATGGTTGAAATGAAGATTTTAAAATTTTAAAGGAAAAATAAAGTGCTTCTTTTTTAGTGCAATCATCCAGCTTGACCTGAAAGTCACTTTAATCCTAGTTCTAAGGTTTCATAGGGAAGTACACAGCCACAGGCACGTTCACACATTACTTGTGTTCATGGAAGCATTAAGTGAATTTCCAAAGTCCTGTCTCAGCACATGCTACATGCAGTGGGAAAAATTCTTTAAAAGTCTCTCTCACTGTTGGATTCCTGGACCTTGTGGCTTCATGTCAAGACTCACGCAGGAAAAGGGAGTACCTAAATTTCAGGTGGATAAGCAGCAGCACTGACACTGTGGTACAAGAATAATTTCATCAGACTAGAGGAAACAAAGCAGTGTTGGGGCTGACTACAAAATTGCAGTTTTTCAAGTTGTGGGAAGAAGAATTATGTAGCAGTTGTCAAATTTCTTAAAGTGGAAACACCTTTCCTCTAACACTATCAGCAAGAGATAGCCCCTAAACATTTCTGAATGACATAAAAACAGGACCAACAACTTCACCTTTGTCCTCAGGAATCTCTTAAAAATATGTAGGAAAACACCATCCTACAGCTCTTTCATGAAAGACAGTTTTTCTAAAATGCCTCTGAAACAGATATCCCCACCCAGGTAAACCCCAACTGCCCCTGCAGCAGAAGAGGGTGGATATGCTGGATGGAGAGCAGATTAGATCAACTCTCTGCCATGCTCCTGTCAGTCACTGTATGTCCTGAATGCCACTGGCAACTATTTACAGACTCGAACAGGAGGGAACATTCGAAAATCAGTGTCTTGAGCTGCTTTATTTCAACATCAGTCTCAACACTTAACAATGGAGACACTCGATGCGAACAGCTCACTGATTTAAACAGAATGCCAAAGAAACGTGATGTTACAACACAGCATAAAGCAAAATCTTTCCAAGTTTCAGCCAATCACACATAGAGCAAAAGCATATTGACATTACTTCTACCCAATTACATGGAGCACACGTAGCTTTGGTTAAAACAATAGTGGCCTATTTTCTAACACAATGGCTCGTTCATGTTAGCCTTCTAAAATATACATTAAGTAAATTTGTTGCAACCAAAAAGGACAAACCACATAGGCTTATTGTTCTATTTCTCATGTCTAAGCTGCAGCCTAAAACTCTTTCTGCTATCTTGGCATTTCTCTGTCCTTGCTGGCTTTTTGGGGCCTGCTTTTTTACCATTTTCTCAAAACCCTCTAACTTTATGGATTCCAGCACTGAAATGGAAAGAAACCTGCAGCAGATGAGTCCAGCACTTCAATGAACTAAACCAGCATCTCCCCTGGCTGCTTGCTAGCAGTGGTCAAGATTGATTTCTCTTGGGCCAGTCTATTTGGATCTTGGCCCAAGATCCAAATAAACTGTGTGGCTCTGTAAGTGATGAACTAGACCTAAAGGATCTAAAGTGCAGGCCCAGCTTGGCTAGGTTTCTAGGGATTTTACAACTGAATTTTTTTGTTTTACTTGTGCAACATTTCCAAGAAATACTTTACTGTGTGTATATATATATATATATATATATATATATATATATTTATATATATATTTAGCATAGCTGTCTGTCAATTTTCATGGCAAAAAAGTATTTGGAAACTGGAGAATAATAATAGTAGAGTTGTTTTTAAAGGAATCACCCTACACCATTCTAGGCCAAACCCCTTTATTAAAGTTTTATGAAAATCCTCCCTGTTTTTTACATTCCAGTTGAGTCTATTAGCTTTTCAGGTTTTGATGATCTAGCAGGTATAAGCACTTCTCACATTAAATGCAGTGTTGACAAAGGATATTCACTAGCAAAGGTTTCATTAACTGGGGATTATACTGAAACCTTTTCCCAGAATTGCCAATAAATGGAGCCCTAATCAAAAATTTGGCTTTAAATTCAAGTGCAACTAATATAATTTTGTGTTTGGTTTAAAACTACCTGTGGTTATTTTCTCATTTTTGCAATATTCAGCATTATGCCATCTGAACTCTAAAATAGCATTGTTCCTATGGAGAAAAAGCAAACTTAAATCTCATGTACAAATGAAGCCTGAGTTTAACTTCTGCTTCCAATGAGTACTGTGGAAAAGAGCCCATTCCTGCGAAGATGGAGAATTAACAAGTTCCCTCAAATGACACTGTAGGTATTGAACACATTTCTCAGCCAGGGCTTGTTCCTGGAGTGAAGGTCCTGAGTTGGCACATCTACAGTGTGTCAGCACAGCTCGGGGTGGGAAGGTGCCTTCCCTGTGCTGGTCAGAGTTTATGAGGGGTCACAGCCCCCATGAGAGGGTGCCTTTGGTGCCTGGGGGTTTGCAGCTCCCCACAGCACTCAGATATGCTGCCTGGGGACAATCCAGCACCATGGCAGACAATAGGAATTTTGCCATTGATGTAAGCAGTTTGGCAGTCTTGTTGACCTCAGTATAAAATAATGTAATGCCCTCCCCTGGGTCTCTCTTCCAGAATTGAAGGTATCTGGCAAAATCTCCTGTTTTTGACTCTCCAGGTATGTGAAGAGACTACAGTATCTGCTGGCTTCATCAATCCAGAAAATCTGGAAATTTACAGACCCTGTAGGTAGGTGCTGGAGTCTTTCTAAGTTTGCTTGTGCACTACAGTAACCTGTTTCACTCTCTTTCTAGGAAGAAAAAGTTCCAGTGACCAATTAGGGGATTGAAGGGAGGCATTTGGGACCCTGTCACAGTGCTGCAGACCCTGATGCCTGCCCAAGGAGGAGAACCATGTTCTGGAAAGGCAATAAGAGCATGATCTAACTCTCCTAAATTCAGTGGGAATCTCTCCAAGGATCTAATAGTCTAGGGTTTACAACATGGTCTTTTAAGATGAAGGTTTTGAAACTACCTGAGGGAGCTGAGTATACTTTTCTACTCAAATTAATAGAAACTGGATATTTAAATTCCTTAGATGTCTTTGAAAGTTTTACCTCTAAGCAGCATATAAAGATCTACTGTAACTTCCATTGCACCTAATTTACAATTTATAGTTAAGATGATGTAAACTCTGGAGTTTGTTTCAAAATGCAGTTCATTTATTTACAGCTCCCTAAGCTAAGCTACTGTTTAGTGTTCTATGAGAAGAAACCAAATATTTTGTAGTAGTCACAATTGGTGTTTAATCCGAGTTAAGAAGAATATCATATCTCATGAGGAGAACTGAGACAGAATCATAAATCTAAAGTTGTTTCGGTTTTGTTTTTGAAAAAGAGTTTGAACTCATATCACCCCAGCCTCCTTAATGGTCTTACATAAACAATGAAGTGCCTCAAGAAAATCTCCAGTGGCTCTTCTGTCAACAGAGAGCTTCATTTTCTCTCCCAGATTAGGGTGGTCTGAAGCCATCAACAGCTGATCTGACAGAGTAAATCTGAAACAAATTGCTGTTGCTATAATCCTTCCTTGACATGAGGTGCTGCAGAGGAGAGAAACCAAGTATTGTTGCATGACTAAGCTGGCTTGGCTGGTGATTCATTATAGTGTATTGAAAAGTGTTAGGAGCTCTGCAATTCCTAAATTCCTATCTTATCTATTTATCTATCTATGTATCTATCTATCTATCTAAAAATTTGTTTGGGGTATATTTCTTCACCCCCAGAATAATGTAAGAGAAACCATCTCAGTGCCTTCTGATTTTAAAATGTGTAAAAGGTGTAAAAAAAATAATCTGAAGAATATGTTTTTGTTTAGGTTTGAGAAATGTGACAAACTTTGTGAAGTTTGTTGCTTGGTTGGGTTTTATTCCTTTAGGGCTACTACTTTGATAGAGCTTAAAATAGAGCTTAAAATAGTATTGTAAAGTGTTGTTAGTCGTACTGCATCTTAGTAGTACAGTAAAGGCGATACTCAAATGCTTGAAGTCCTATAGCAGAGGTGACTGTCAGAGCATTGCTAATTGCCTAGGTACTGGTGGAGACTCCCAGTTTGGTAAGCAGGCAGCAGCTCTATGTTACTCCTAGACTTCACTGGAGAGCTGTGGTTCAGATGCTGTGACTGTTTATTGCCATATCTGGGACTGGATGCTGAAGATTGATTCGTTCCAGCTCAGGAAATCCCCAAACACTGCTGGGTTTCATTTTTCTTTTCTTAAGGAAAGAGAGTTGTTTATCTCAGTTCAAAGAAAACATCACTTTGTCCCAAATTTCAGCTGCTGAGGGAAGGGCCACCAAGGCAGGCCATAGCACCCCAAGGCAGCACCATGCTCTGGCTGGGGGCAGAAGAAGGAGTGGTGGATTTCTGGTATCATCCTGGAGGGTGCTTTTCTCCTCATCTTGGTGCCTGTCCTCTTCTCTTTGTGTGCACATTTACCTCTGTGCCTGACAAGCTAGTTGAATTGGTCTGGATTTTTTCGTTCTGTTGGAGGAAATGGCATCAGTGGGTGAGAGGATTCCCCTCTTACATCTTGTATGATGTCAAAAGAAGCTGCGTGAATTTGATTGATGTTTTTCTACTGGCATAACAAAAGAGTTGAAATATTTTAAAGCCTAATTTCATCAAAGGATAAAAATGAAAATATCCTCATAGGAATTCAGGTTGCTGAAAAAGTCAGGTCCAGTTCAGATGCAAGTAAGTTTTATATTAAAACTTGAGCAACCAGCCAGTATAATATTTCCTGAAGTTTCACCCATCATGCTACTTGTTTCTGCAGGGAGAGAAACATAATCTTCCCTTGCTATGTCTCAGGAAAAGTAAATACTATTGTTAAGAAACTTGTCATATCACAAGTTCCTAATTAGAGAGGCTTGGGAAGCTGGCAAGTTTGCAGACTTCATTAAACATGTTGCAATGCCCCAAGGAAGAAAAATCTCGAGGGAAATCTGCAAATTATATAGATGCAGAGTGACCTGCATCCTTGGACCACTGGACTGTAGAAGGGCATCTCAAGGTGGGCAGAGAAGGCAGCACACAGCTGCCTGGACCAAGACCCAGAGCCGTCAGGAGTGTGGCTGAAGGAGCTGCAGCATGGTGCTCTTGGTTCACTCTCCTGCTTGCAGAAGGTTGTGAAAAGCAGGAGAATTGTTTATCAGTAGATAAACCTGCTGGATCTGGCAAAGCAAAGTGATGGTGTGTGGTGAGAGCAGCCTCACTGCAAAGTGATGGTGTGTGGGGCTGGGGCTCCACCAGGAAAGAATGAGTGAAATGTGGTCTTTCTGAAGAGACTTCTCTTCTCAAGGGCTTTTGTCCCCTCTGCTGTGTGTGGATCATACATCTCCCTCTGCCTTGAGGGTGTTAGCTGGTCACTGGGACTTAAGGACAGCAAAAGCAAGGAGAATCCCCTCCATCCTAGCCCTCAGCTGGCAGTGGAGTACATGTAAACATGAATTTCCCTTCACCTTGACAAATTCTCCAAATTCTAAACCTCGATGGCATTTTGATTGGGATCTCTTTTAATTGTCCCATTGAAGCTGTTGTGCTTGTAATGAAATAATTTCACCACTAGTGATGGTGATCATCAGTCAGATCAAGTCACTAGAGGTCTCCCCTTTCCTAACTGTTTGTCCCAACATCTGGCCTTGAAACGAGGGCTCTGATGGTCCCTTTTTATAATGGCCAATTAATTACTTTGTGCAATGAAAATGTCAACGGCAGCCTGAGGAGGGCAGACAGGAAGGACCATAACCCTGGATAATATAGAGCCTGGTAGAAACAGAGCTAAAACAACTTTCTCATACCACATACTTTTTAACCAGAAGTGATGAGAGGGGAGGCAGCAGCTGCACCAGGTTATCTGTGCTGTGAAGGGACTAACTTGAGATGTGTTCTGAGACCTTCCAGTTGATCAGATGCTGCAGAGTGGTCCAGCCAGGGATTAGTCATGTTCATGAGTGAAACTATCCAGACTCAGATTAGGGGCTGAATGTAATTTTGACTATAACAAGAGAATATAGAAGTCTGGCTATTAGTTAGACAAACTATTGCTTTATATTAATTTTATTTTGTTAAAGTACTAGAAAGAACTACATTTTCAGTTGAAAAACATGACCTGAAACTGAGCAAATCCAGTTAACACCTATTTCACAGAAATGCCACCCACCAAGAGTTTTACTGAACAAGATCAAGAATCAATTTTTTCAGTGCACACATTAACTGTAATGGCAGGTTCTTAGCAATTTTATTCTCTTTCACTGATTGCTTAACTTTGATCGCATACCGAATGCCCTGAAAATCTCAGATGTGGCTCAACCATCTGGCATTATATTATACATTTTAAAAGGTGTATTTAAGGCCTTCTGTGGCTGGAATAACACTTCTGTGGAGCTATTGCTCTCATCTGTGTTCCAAATCCATCACATTATTTTCTTATGAGGCCAGAGCTACCATCACTAATTAGGCCTTTTATTTTGTTTTACTAGATTATCTGGTTTTTAACTTTAAGATCTCCTTGGCCAAAAAACAACTTGGATGAAGTTATCTGAGTAAATCCATGCCAGCTCTCAGACAAAACTAGCAGAGTTGATTTAATATTGCCACCTTTGCAAAATGTCACAAGCAAAGTTTTCCTTCTTTCCCAAGAGCCATGAACACCGGTTTAAATGCTGAAAACCAGACCTCATCATAGCTGGTGTTTTGCTCTTTCACCAGTTTTTTTGTGTTATTGTAAAAGGAAACTGTTACATTATGAATGTTTGATTACATGAAGTTTCCAGACTTTGACATCGTGGATGATGTGATCTCGCAGGAAGCACCAGGAGAACAAGATGTTCAGTTTCCTCCTTTTGTATATGAGTGGAAAGGTAGGTATTAGTCTGAATCAATGCTTTTGCATTCTCATATCCTTACATTTTGGGGAAATAGATCTGTTTCTTGGTGTACTCTGTGAAGGAGGCAAATGAAAATACAAATATAAATGTGAAGATAATGAATTATAGTAACACATATATTGGAGGAAGATAATAGGGTGAAAACAAGTACATAATGAGTTATAAGACTTTTTTTTCTATCCTGGATGTCATTAACAGCAGCAGTTGAAATTCAACAAGTTTGGGAATTGCATTTGGCTCAGCTGGTTCTGACTTTCCTGCAATCTCCTTAAAACAATGAAGAGAATCTTTGTAAAAGATTGTAAAATTTCTTCATCACTGTCTCCTTAGGTCTGAATTGACAGTCACCCCATGCTTCCCTCCTGGGTTTAGAATCTGCCCACCAGAATTTCATTTCATTCCTTCACACCAGAGGGTATGAAAGTTTCTTTGAAGAGATAGCTCAAATACTAGAAAATAAAAATTAGAATTTTCTTGTCACAGCTACATATTTGCTGGTATTCTCACCACTGGCGCTGCCTGCTGGAGGTTGCTTCCAGCCTTCTGGTGGAATATCCACCGTACCTGTGGTGGGGAAGATCAGACACCCATTGAGCTTGCCTGTTGCTCTGTCTTGGATGCTTTTTGCTTTGAAACTCTTCTGGAGGCAACAGAAGGTAGAGATCTAGTTCTTCTCCCTGAGTGTCCTGTGGTCTTTTTTGCCAGTGATTATCTTGGACTGATATTGCCCACTGATTCTGAGCGCTGACTGGAACCTAAGGGTGCTTGAAATCATAGTTTCTAAAATACTTTAAAATTCTAGGGACAGATTAGCACTGTTAACATTTTTCTTTTGTGATTTTGAACAAAAGAAACAGTTCTTGATTTGCTTTGTACTGTGCTTCTTGCTGTTCAAGTGCATGAGTTTTGCCCAAGGCCACCCACCACGTAGTCAGGATAAGCCTGAGCTGAGATCCCAACTCAGACTCAAGCAGTGATGTTGCTTGCAGAGAAGCCAAGCTTTCTATGTTGTCCATTGAAAAGGGTTTTGTGCATACCTGGGACTTTGATTGCAGCCACCAGAAACTGCTCCAAAATGAGCTACATTTTCGGAGTGTTGGTACCACCTGTCTTAGAGAGCTGTTGAAGCCTGTTAAACCATTCCCTCGGATTTTGCAAGGATTAAAATTTTTGGTCCTGATTTGCACACTGTAGGAAACAGTCTGAATCCTTTTCACACTTTTCTCAAACTCTAGCTTGTGAATTTACAAACTTGTGCATGGCAGAGAAATAAAAATAAATTATCTGAAGTTTTTTTTCCATGTGCAGTGTAGCTGAACTGTATCATGAACCATAGCTCAACCACCACATCTCCAAAACAATGATATCTCTCATTTTCCTTTACAGCAATGGTTTGGCTTTCAAATTTTGGATGACCTCTGGGATATTATTGAAATTTCCCATTTTTTACTAGTGGAGCAAACAGGAGAGAAGGCATGTCTGTGAACACTACTAGCTCTGTGCTAAGAGAAAAATACTGTTCTTGACAATATGTTAACTGTATTTTTTTCCTTCATCAGATGCATGTTTTGTTTTGCTTGAAGCAGCAGGGGGTTTTATGCCGCATTTTTATAGAATGCAAATTCTCTTTTTTTTACAGGATAGGGTACCTCCTATCCTGTAAATTGAGCCAAATGGCATTTGCCATTCTGGCTCAGCATTTGATAATGATCCTCTTAAATAAAAACCTAACTGTGATTGAACTTGTAAATATCCTTAAAAAAGAAAAAAAAAGTTGCATTTACAAATCACATTTGCTTCAGCATCCAAAAGTACCCTAGAGAAAGACCATTGATCTTAAAACAGTAAAAAGAAAGAAAGCAGACCTCTGCCAAATACTTCTCTATCATGCACAAAGCCTCCAAAAGAAAGAAAGAGGTCAGGATGTTGCACTTGCCCCAGTAAGAAAGCTGAAAAACCAAACAAACCTGAAATTATGGCACAGTTTTCAGCAACAAAGATTCCTTGTATGAAGTACGGACAAGATTTCTTTTCCACATAAACCTGTCTAGGTCTAAGGCAGCTCTATTGATTTCAGTAGTTTGCACAGACCTGTATCAGTTCTTTGTCTACAGGTATTGGACATATTATTAATATGTCAATGCAAATATTAGAAAAGGACTAAATTGTAATTGCTAAATGCACTCCCATTAAAGTGAAGCTGGTGACTGCAAGAAGATTCATGCTGCGAGAAAGATCTGCTTTCACATGGCCATGGAAGGCCTAGCTGTTAACATATTCAATAATTTGCATATCTTGGTTCTTGATTTTAAGTCTTTGGAGCCCAACAGAGTAGGCCTGAAGAGCTCTTTGAAGAAGGCCCCCAGAAAGGGCCCCTCTCACACAGGGACTCTGAGCTCCTTTCCAGAAGTGGAGGATGAGCTACCTGGGAGCTCCAAGGGGTCCTCCAAGGAGGCCCCAAGGGACTGAGCTGGTCCTGCTTCTTCATTTAGGGCATGTCAGGAAGAAACTGGTAGCAGGAAGGGGTGATAGTGCCATAAGATTCCAGTTGTCTCTGAAGCTGATGGGCACTTTGGATGCAAATCTCAAGGAAAATCCATTTGGAACTATATAGAGGGACTTATGTT
The DNA here is from genome assembly GCF_051311805.1 of Agelaius phoeniceus. Taxonomy (NCBI): domain Eukaryota; kingdom Metazoa; phylum Chordata; class Aves; order Passeriformes; family Icteridae; genus Agelaius; species Agelaius phoeniceus. Next base: position 57,220,109 of record NC_135267.1, read on the forward strand.
TTTGTGTGTAGGTAAATTATGCATTTTCTTTAACATTTGTGCAAGAAGTTTGTAATTTGCTAAGCAAAAAATCTGACAAATATTTTAAACAAGTCTTTAAAACTTCCCTAATTTTTTTTAAACATTCTATCAGAGATCAAAAAATAAGCAGAACATTTTAAAAATTAAACAAAACCTATACCCAGACCTTAAGTACTACAAAACGCAGAATTAAAACTGTATAGCAAATTACAAACACAAAGCTGTGTCAAATGCAAAGTAAAAACCTCTTATAAATGCCTATGTCACAGAATACTTCAGTGTTTTAAACAAGGTTGCTTTCCTGTCAATTTTTGCAATTGTAATATTCTTAAGGGTTTATGTTAAGGTTCATTTGGTTCTATTTCTTTAATTAGCCAAAGCATGTACCAAAGATACACATGCAAAAAATTTCAGTTGGGAAATTTAAATCACCATATCTTGTTGCTTAGACTTCTTTGCTATTTTAATATGCAGTTAAGAAAACATAGCAGGTCTTTGTTTCTAGAGAATATCATATTGCATTGCAGCAGGCATCATTTCCCCTATTTTGGGAGTAAAATGGCCATGAATATATTTGTTCTTCAAAGCAAAATTCATGAAATATGTTTTGCTTATCCTTTTAAGCATGTTTGCCAGTGCACATGTGCTCCTACTGACTGTTTTGGGGGAACCTCCACAGTTGCTTTGAGTTGCCATAGTTTCCTGACATATTTTTGTTAATATTTTCACTGGAAATATTAATCACAACAAAATATTTACATTTTTTAATGTACATGTGGCACAAAAGGGACATGCCAGCCAGCTACTCCTCTAACTAGTCATATTAAGTAGATAGGAAAAATGAAGCACGAGTTGTATGAGGACTGAGCTAGTGGTGGCACTGATTACTGAATCTGATGCACTGAATACAAGAACTTTTTTGTGTCATGTTGTCCCAACATTTGATAATATTGGAGCTGATGGATATTTTTCTCACTGATTTTTAGATTAGAGGTTACAAGCGTACTTACAAAAGTAACTCATGGAAGACATTTGAAGCACTGTGGTCAGGCTTGTTATCCTGACTTGTGTTAGGGTCTCAACTTCATACTTTTACATTTATAACACAGATTTCAACAATAAAGGGGGGGGTATATTTAATGTGGGTTGGGAGAGCCATTATATGTGAAATTATGGGAATGGCATCCACTGACTGCAGAAAGTTTGGAAAGCAGAATATGGAGAGATCCTACTTCAGTAAAATGTCACTGAGGAAAGAGGCTCCTAGGTAAGACAAGGCCACTAGGCCTAAATTGGAAAAAAACATGAAGCTAACGACCTGCATTTATTAGCTTCTATCTGGAAATCTTGGAGGCCTGTTTTCATGTTTTTGTCTCTATCATGGTTTTGGATTTTTTGTTTTGCTTTTTTTCCATGTAAGGAACATTCTGAAAAATTGAGAAAGAGGCAACTGCAGCATTATAGAAACAGTCTCATGGAAGAAGGTTATCACAGATCGACATGCAGTGATCTTTTTCTTCTGCCCTTTTTCCCCCACTTCCTTTTCTTTCCTCAGATGAGGAATTCTAATTGAGCAATTGCCTGACCAGCATGGAAGGGGGTAGATTTGAAATTAATGAATAAAACCCTTCATCCTTAAATAGGGTTATTAGGCACTAAGTCTGAGATTTTGTCACTCAATAATCAGACTTCAGTCCTCACCAACACACACCATTTCATGCTCATGGCAAAGCAATCTAAGAGCTTTGCTTCAGTAAAGAGAGAGAGAACTCAACTCATGCAGCTAAAAATACTGTGCTGCCACATGACATTTTTTGGCAGGGAGCTGGAAAATATTATTTTGCAAGCAAGCTGGTGGCATTGTATTTGGATGGCTCAAAACCACTTTGCAGAGACCACCCTTTCTTTCTCTCCACAGACTCCCTCTCTACACCAGCCTTTGCCAAGGAATCTGGATTTCTTCCCCAGAGAGTCTTTGAGCAGAGATTTCTTCTAGTGGCACCACTGGCCCTTCCCATAAGGATAAGTTGGCTGAAATTTTCCTCAAAGGGTGGCTTCCAATGGAGGAAGCCTTTCCAAGAACAGTAAACACATCAAGTTCTTGCCCATGGCATCAAGAATCCCGTTTCAGAAAACACTGGGATAGTAAGGCTGGTTTCAGTGTGTCACATGTGATTGCACAACATAACACAGAGCAAAATTGTGAGACAACTAGACAACAAAATGCTGGCTCTGAATCAAACATGTAAAGCACCTATTTTCAGCTCCACCATCTGCTATCGGTTTGTGGAGTGTCTCTCCCAGCTGAAAACACAAGGCAGTTTGGCACAAAAGGAGAATTCCTCTGGCTGGTTACACACTAAAAGATACTTTTTTTTTCCTCTTGTGACTAGCCCATGTCTCTCCTTTTTTTTTTTTTCTTCCCATAATGAAATAAGCTGGTTCGTTCAAGTAACTAATGATAAGCTAAAAACCAATCCTCTAGGAAAAAATATTCTCTAGCATCCTAGCAGGCAAAATAATGGTATTGCATGCTCTCCTTCAAAATAAGCACTCAAAAATTAGCAACTGAATTACATAGATTAGCTGAAACTTTTCTGCTGAAAATTTTTCAGTTGTGACCTTTTTCAACTGCTGGGTAATCTCTGAGATCATTAACTCTACTGCCATAAACTGATAAATGTCAGAATAAGTAAGACATTCTTTTTAGCTGGCAAATAATTATGAAAAAATAGTCACTTTGGGATATTTAATGTGGAAAACAAAAACAAACAAAACAAATAACCTCGAAGTTTTTTTCAGTGGAGGCAACGTACCCCCCAGCCATATGCTATTTGAGACTCGTATCGCTCTTTAGAATAAACTGATTATTCCTTTAGAGCCCTGATTTGGAGAGAGGGAACTGCTCTGAAATTCTTTCCTTTTTAATAAAGATCAAAACCACTGCGACATTTATTTGCTGATTTCTTCCCTGAATAAGATGTTTTTGAGTTAAAACCCTGTGTCTCTTGACTTCACTGGGACCATGATTTCACCCCAGCAATTATTCTAAAGGCATTACTCATTTAATAAGCATCCACACTAACTCTCTGCTGTTTCCGTATGAGCATCTCCCAATGCCAATGTAAACCCACTGCACAAAGTTACATTAAAGCAATATTTATGGTTGAGATCTTAACACAAAAGTCAGGAAACTCAGAGTTATGGTTCCCCCAGCCAACCATAACCAGAGGTAGCTTTAGTGTTTTGCATTGCTATGTCTATACCCCACAATGTATGTCCAAATACCGTGACTGAGTTATAGCTGCTGTGGGAACTATAGCTTTGGATTTCAGTATATTCTTTGTATTTAAATTCTTAACTCAGGTTATGAACAATTGTGAAAATTATGGCTGCAGCATAGATTAGTGTCTCCATTTTGCTGCTCTTGGTTACTGCTGAGGCTGCTATGGGAGAATGGTAAGCTGTCCCTGTGGTGTGGATGATGGGAAGCCTAAAAGTCTCTTTTACTTTGACAAACAAAATACTTTGGCTGCACTCATAAGGTATATAGGGATTAGCTTTTCTGCAAGCTTTGTATCATTCAGCAGATACTCTGGAAGAGAGCAAGGGAGCTAATAGGATTTGACAGAGATTACTTAACATGATTCTAATGCTAATATCCAATTAACTTGGTCAGAGACAGGGAATAATAAGGTGCTTTTCTGTACATTTTATACTGTGTTAGGAAAATGCTGCATCATCACTTCAAGGGAAATGGGACTCTTTTCACCAAGTGTCCTTAACAACAAACATCCTGAGATGTGAAAAAGAGAAAGTTTGTACAGCAGGCAGCCCTAACCAAAATTACTCACAGTGGTGTGAGATACTCTGTCCCATGCAACAAAACCTCTCTAGCTCACATCTGCTGCTGCTCTTGGGCAACTTTCCCTGTAACCTACTGCACAGTTACTGTGCAGTATATTTAAATCATTCCTTTGGACATAAATATCCTGCAGTAAGGACCAAAAATAGATTTAATAGGTTGACAATAATTGGAATTTGATGGAGAGGTTTACAGTAAATTGCAGATAATTTTTATAATGTTTCTCAAAGATCATGGAATTAAACTCTGACTTTAGAAAGCTAGCTGACTCAGGAGTGGGTCATGTCTTGAATGCCAAAGAGGAGCAGAGGAGGCCAGAAGCCCCTCAGACTGTGCCAGTGATGGGCTGGAGCTCACTAGTCCAGACACACAGAGAACCAAATAGCTGGCATTTGTCTATCATAAACCCTGGAGGAAAAGAAATTACTTAGGCATGTGTTTTGTCAGGTGAGAAGTCCACAAACAGAACCATGCTAGGCTGTATTTCTTGGGGTGTTGTAGCCTCATCTACATTTGGACTCTGACCACAATTTGTAATTCTTAGTGAACATGACCACTTTTCTAAGGCAAGTTATAATCTTGTCTGCTGGGAAACATCCAACCAAAGCAGAGCATGATAAGTGGAAAGAGAACTGCGTGCCTACTAGCAGCCACTCCAAATCATCACCTTTGTTTGCTTTCAGATGTTATCAGCATCCAACTGCAAGGATGAATGAAGTGATACATCTGGCTCACTGACCAAAACATGAGGAGTGTTTTCCCGTGCTCTTAACAGATGCCAGCAGCAGCACACAGCTGAACTGGCCCTTCCATAACCTAATCCCTTTCGAACATGGCTGCTGATATGTTCATACCTCATGGTTATATGTCTTGGCTTTTCATTTTATGTATTGAATTGTTTGGATAAGGTCAATATATACAGCAGTAACATTCCCTCTGACTGCACAAGCCCAGCTGCTCCTGCTCCATATTTCAACCAGCTTCTCACTCCATCTAAATATAGCAATGATATAATTGGATTGCACAGGAGCAAAACTGATCATTTTGAGGTCAGAGAATAGACATAATTTGCTTTGTGAATGTGTATTTCTTCAGTGTATTTTGCGTCAATTCTAAACAGGTTTCAGGCCAAGTCTCTTCACAGAGGGCTTTTGCACAACCAAAAGAGCAGTATATTACTGCACAAGAGTTTACCATTGTTTTTCCTCTGTACACCTCAGTGCAGTGTGTGTGCAGAGCAATGTCTCAATGGATATATATATATATATATATATATATGGGGACAAATCTTTTGTTTGCATGTAGTCAATAGCTTGGGAAAAAACCAGAAAAACTTATTAAAACCCTGGAGAAAGGAAAAAACCCCAAAGCAAGCCATTTTTAGCTCTGTATAAGCAACATTCAATTGTTCTAAAAAAATACTTATTGGAAGGAGCTTGAAATATCAATATAAGGACACTACAGTATTTTGCAAAAGGTCTGCCTGTGCTCTGCTGGACTGTTGGATAAGCTGGGAAACAATAATTTTATACTCTCAAGAATAATGAAAATTAATTAAAATTGCCTACCAAGCCATAAATTAATGCAGAGGTACAGCATAGCTCATGCAAACGGCTTGTTATCTCATTCTCACCAGTTCACAAGTAGGCTAGTTAGCAAAGCCAAAATTCTAGTATGTATCACAGAACTTTTAAAGCAAGTTGGAATTAGGTGTAAAGAGAGTTCTCAGTGTTCTGTTGCTCAAAAGAGATGTTTTTTGTTGCTATGGGAGCATGTTTTTGGGATTTGGGGTGAAATGGAGTTATCTAGCACACTGCTTATTTAGTTTTTAAGTAATTTCCTACAGATCCTTTGAATTCTATGTATCTCCTGATGCTAGTTTATGTGAACCACTGATTTTGGTTTTGGATTTTAAGAAAAAGGCACTGGTTTTTGTCATATCGATCATGAAATGGGGTTCTGTGATGGGGACTGAAATCAGGACTAAGAAAGGCATGGATGAGCCTTTGAGTACATAATGCTTAGCTTGGTATAGCTAAGAGCAAGATGCAAGCCTCTGCCCCATCGTTTTCCATGATTTTCATTTACATGTATGGAGTGTTTTGCATACTGTGACCTCTCAATTAACGTTATTTATATCTCAGTAAACTACCATGCTACTTTTCCAGATGTCCTAATCCTTTATGTAAATGCACTTATTAAACCCAGCCACCAGGCTCAGTGAAACCTGCCAAATCCACTGTGTCTGGACTCACACACTCCATAGACTAAGCTTTATTTGCATAAACTTGTTCTGTAAGTGTAATCTTACTTATCATCTGAAGAGTTAAAGTTTCACTAATGTAAATCCCTGACAAATCAAGCACAGATGTAGCTGTTTGGCCTCAGGCTCAGCCTGTTGATTCACTGCCACCCTTGTATCTTTTCCCTGCTCCTTCTTCCAGACCCTCGACCATCCTCCCCACCCTGCAAGTGTTTTTTTTTTTTAGTACTAGTAGTCATTTAGAACTGTTTATGTAGATACATTGCAGGTACTAAACAGGACACTGGAAATTAGTCATTTGGGCTTTTCCCTTTAGATGAAACTGTCTTACAAAATAGTGTTGGCTTGTAATTCTGGGTGTCTGTTTTTAACACCTGGAAAATTTGCTCTGTCAATCCCCAGGTGCCAGACAGATTGTTGCAGTTTGCCAGGCAATGTTCCAGATAAGGAGCTGAGCTCAATAAATGCTTAATGTGAGCTGGCAAATTCCACAAAGCATCCAAGGAAAATTCAATCAGGTAGCAGCAGGGAGGTGGTGGTGGGGTAACTCCAAAAAGCACCCTATGGAAGTAGGCAATGGGGTAAAGAGATGATTCTTCATTTTCCTTTGTCTGTGAGAAATGAAAGTTCCCTTCCAGTCATAAAAACAGTAGATTGAAAATCAAAATAAAATCTCCCAGGCTTCAAACCTTTAATGAAATTGAGGAAAATGTTATTTTTGAATTCAGAGGGTGTTGGCATACACTGGGTTTGTTTCTGATTACTTTACGTTCTAAATATGTTTCCTTTGCTGGTACCCAGTTGCTATTTATTTGGCTTTAGTCTTTGATCTCCCTTATGCTGGCACATCATAAAAAACATATTCCTGTTTGAATTCTGTATTATGCGGTTAGTCTTTGCTCGTTATGTTTGCCAGGCTGGTTGTACATATAGAATAAGACTCTCTTTGTTTTTGATAGACTCCAGGTGTTTATCACTCTAACTTACTAATGGATTTGACCACAGAATATGCATGCAAGAAGAAAACTGAAGAAATAATGGCAAAATTACTGGTTTGATAATTCAATGGCCTCCTATACCATAACCACAGGAGCCACACACATGCATGCGTGCATGCACACAGGGCGAGTTTTGTAAAAGCCAGGATCCTTTGCTTATTCAGTTTTCTTGAGGTGAATTTTTCATTCTGAAAATTAAGTTTTGTTTCAGATTTATTCGCCACTCTGAGTTTTCTTTGAAAGCTTTTTGATTTTAGGCCCTGCTTATTCAATTCCACATGACAGTGCATTTGAGGAATGTCCTCTATCATCTAGCTGAGGTGATGCAACTCCTACAACTTTCCTACTCCTCTTTTGTAATTCCAAGAAAAGGGAGCATTCCTATCAGCTTGTCAGGCACTGACAGCTCCAGCTAACATGTTTAATCTGCATTGCAATAACTTGGGAACTGCCAACATTAATTTAGTATCTCAGGTGAGGAGCCAAAGCTTTCTATCACTTATTTACCACACTGCTTTACAGGAGCCAAAAATGAGTCTTTTTTCCCCCCCTATTTCTGGTTAATCCAAATTTTGTAGTGGGAAATTATAAAAATTCCAATTAAAAAAAAGTCCTTATTCCTGTACATGCCACCAAATGATAATTACCTGTTTAAGTGCAAAGGCCTGTGAAGGAACTTGGCTTTCACCCTTACCTGAGGTCTGTAACAACTGCTGCAAAATACACTGCAATGAAAGCTGATTTGAATTTATCCTTCAAAGAGGTTGCACACAAATCATATTCCTTTAGTGATCAGAATCTTTCCCTTTGTATGAATTATTTGATTATTTGAAATTTCTAAAGTAAATCTCAGATTAGCTCATTAAGTTTAATCAGTGAGTCCCATAAGACCTGTAAATTTTATCTTTGTTTCACTTACATACAGATAGTTCAAAAAAGTGAAGCTGCAAAGATATATTCTGTATGTGCCTATACACACAGGTGGAATCACATACATATGAACTTTGTTTTAGTTAAAATTACAGGTGGGTCATATCCATAGTAAGTGATTTCACTGTGATCTAAGAGGTAACTAAAGCATTCTTTACAGTTGAATTTTCCTATTTTGTTATATTGTTTGTTGATTTCTGTACTTTAAAAAGTAGGGATGCCTTTTCAGTCTAAATGTGATGCTGCAGTTTCCAGTTTAATTTAAAAAAATAAACTTTTAATTCCAGTACATACCTAAGTACTTTGAATTTTGCATTGAGCTTAATACAGTTTTCTAAGAGCCATAGCAGTGCTGAAGTTTGAAAGCATATAGAGAATAATCTGAGGACAGATTTATCACACCGAGGTTCAGAATTACCCCATTTACACCTGCTAAGTATTAAACGCTGATGTTTTGTCAATTTCATTTTTGGCTGCAGGAGAGGTTTCTCTCAGAGGTCAAACATGCTTGCTGTGGCGGTCGCTTGCTCTGTGGCCATGCTAATGCAGGGGTTTAGCTGACATCCATGGGCTTTTTCCACTGGGAGAAGGAACTGATGCGGCAATTCAGCATATTAACAAGGAATGCATGCAAGCCCTGCTTTGAGGAGGATAAAAAACCAAATGGCAACAGTTTTCCTGCAAATAGTTTGTGGGACTCTTTCCACTGGATCCCAAGTGTTTGACTGTCACAAATTCTCTTCTGCCTCCCAAAACAGCCATTTCGCTGCAAAATAGACTCCTGGCTCCCAAATTATGATCTGGTTCCAAGTCTGAGCCCAGGTTTGAGTCCAAGTCCCAGGCCCCTAAGGGGGTAGTGCCTTGGTTTTGGACAAGTCCTGGTGATCTTCTCTCATACAGTGACAGCCATTATTTCCAGCAACTCATATAGACAATGAGTTTAATTCCCTGGACATGAAAAAAGCCAGATTACCCTCTGGTTCTTCTGCTATCTGTGGATCAGGTACAGCTGAAGGCAGCTATTGTCATTTGCGAAAGAGTCGAAAAAGGAGGGATAAGAACCAGGGAAGTGAAGGAAAAGGCAACAAGAAGATACAGCAGCTTGAGGGAATGGAGCAGTGACAACAGCTCTTAGGTTCCATGTGATCCAAAACCAAATAATGCATAGAAGAAGGCAGAGCTATGAGGCACAAAAGGAAAATAAAACGGACTTGACTTACCTGTCTGGTTTTACATTGCTCCAAAATACTTTTTTTGTTGCTCTTGGGAAGGTAAAGTTCTATCCAGAAATGAAAAAGCAACAATAGCAGTTTCTTTTATACAATACACTACAGAGCACTATCAATTCCTGCTTATTTTCCTGCCTACCATGACAGTTTAATTTAAAGGGGAAAATCTAATTTCCTATGCTGATTATATATCCAGTTAATTCCAAATTCTCATGTAACGGTTAAAATTCCTGACAATTAATAGGGAGGCACAGCTCTGCTGATATAACTTAGACACATTCTCATTGAATCTCTGAATAATTTATGTTGGAAGGGACCTCTAGAGATCTTCTAGTCCAGATCCCCATCTCAAAGCAAGGCTAACTTAGATTGTGTTGCTCAGAACTTCATCCAGTCAAGCTTTGGTATCTCCAGGATCAAAAATCCCATACTTTCTCTGGGCCTCTGTTTCAGTGTTTAATCACCCTCATGGCAAAACTATTTTCCTAATATCTAATCAGAATTTTTTTCATATTATGACAAGTGGTGTTTGTCCCCTGCCTTACTGATGAGCACCAGCTCTGGGGATAGCCTAGCTCTGTCCTCTCTACCCCCTCCCATTAGGAGGCTGCAGCAGTAAATGCTCTATCTCCAGGCTGAACAAGCCCAGCTCCCTGCTCTTCCTCTCACTACAGGAGTTCTGGCCTGGACCATCCCACCAGCTCTTCACTGGTCTTACTGTAGTACATTCATATCTTTCTTGTACTTGGGAGCCCAGAGCTGGACACAGGACTCCACCATAGGTGATAATGGTGTGAATTTTTCAGTGGAAGGACTATTGCTGATATCTAAATTTCCTCACTCAGAGGTGAGGTGTGAACACTCTGCTGTGTCCCTATAAAGGACATAATGTACATACACTGTGCATCAATTTCCTCCAATTTCCAGGAAGGTAACTCAGGGCTTATAGGTTTTATGGATCTGTGGATCATTTCTGTAGGTATATCATCTGCTGGTGTTTAACCTGGACACTGCTTCCTCTTATCAGAGTGAGCCAGCAAATAAGTCAGTCTCCTTATGGGTATGCATTTTATAAATATCAATGTGGACAGTTTTTAAAAATGCACTGCTATGTCTTATCAAGGTAGGCATCAGCTAGCCTGTTGCGGACTTAATAGGTATTCCCCTGAAAAATTCTCATTTTATGTTCTTTTTCAGTTGCTCTGTTCTCTTCCCTGTGAGGGTGGTGAGTAATTGGGACAGGTTGCCCAAAGAAGCAGTGGTTCCTCGTTACTGGAGGTGTTCAAGGCCAGGCTGGAGGGCTTTGAACAACCTGGTCTAGTGGAAGGTGTCTCTACCCATGGTAGAGAAGTTGGAATTAGATGGTTTTTAGGCCCTTCCAACCCAAATGATTCTATGATTCTTTAGAGGTAGATCAGAGGAAGCATCAGCTCTAAGTATTATTGCAATAACTATTTAAATTTTTAAAAAAGCCTTCTGCTTAGTTTCAAAGGAAGAAAAAAAATGCTGTATATATCCAGTTTTAAATATAACAGGCACCATTTACAAGGGAGCAAACATTTATTGCTAGCTATCACATACACTTAGTTACTTCCCTAAAGCTGTGAGACCCTGGCTGTATTTACACTGTTGTATGTGCCCTGTGTGATCTGATATGGACTGGGGTTTCCAACAGTGTCAGGTGCTTATCATTCTTGCTCCTCCTGTCATTTGGAGAGGCGATTATGGAGAACCTGGAGGCAAATTAGAAAACAGCAGATTAACACTTACATCAATGAATGATTTATGTGTCCTCAACAAATAGAACCTGCCCAACTCTATAGGCAGCACTGATAGAAAAATGTATTTTAGGTATGAGCTCTGAGACAAAAAAGTTTTTTGGACAGTCTTTTCAAGAGCCAAGTCTCAGGAGCTCAAGACTGTGTCAAAAGCCATATGATCAAGCATGTATTGTTGCTTTTTAAATTCCAGCAGTTATGCAACTTTGCCCCTTGCCTGTCTTCAGAGTCAATGTTTTTAGGTATCGTTGGAATGGGACTTCAGAGAAGGAAGTCCTTATGATAAAATTTTATCTGCAAGACCTCACAGAGTAGAAATCCCAACCCATGAATAAAAATGTGGCCTTTACAAGCTCTATTGGCCTATTTTGGCTAAACACTGACTTTTGGGTACCCTTTAGTTTTAACTTGTGACTCTAGGAGTGCAGTTTGGTTTAATGTTTGCTGTTTCTGTAATTAGCCTTTACACTTCAAAGCACTTCTAAGACCGATAATTAAATGGACACTTAAGCAACTCAGTTCTTGGGCTGAAAATAGCATCTTGGTATGGATGGCAATTGTGATATGCAAACCTGAAATACCTCAAGAAGCATAAAAGCCAAGGGAATAGTTTTGATGATTGTTACTAGTGGACTGGCTGCTGTTCTTGCTTGCTGAGCTAGACAAAAGGGTGTGAAGTCCTTATTTCACAGAACTAGAAGCTTCTGTGGTCGTGGAAAGTAAACAGCAGAAAACCAAGATATTTTTAAGGGGGCAGGAAGCTCATTAGTTAGTTGTGAGCCTAACCCTGGTGACCCAGACTGCCTATCCACAGCCTGGTGGCTGTCAGTCCTGTCTGTCTCACCCCTTCCCAGCAGAAACTGCTACCAGCTGCAGCCTCAAAGCACCCTTGGAATCTCTGTCCTTCCCTGCTGCCCACTGCTCCTCTTATTGCTGGTCAGAAGAGTGCTCAAAAGAGCTCTGGGGTCTCTGGTCCCAGGAGACCCTGCCCCTAAGGGTGGCCCTTGGGACTCGTGGGGCCCTATCCCGCCAGGTATGCCAGTTTCAAGCACATTTCAGCCTTCTGTAGGTTCTCCTCTGAAAAAAAATAAAAATACTCTGCTGTGCTGACTCAAAGTACCCTGGCCTCTTCTGTAGGGTCTTCTGAGCAGCAAGTGGGGAGCAGTGAGAGGATGTTTGTTTTGAAAAGGGAAGGGAAGCAGTATTTGGCTGTAAGCGTATCTGGGGGTGGGCAGACTGGTAAAGCATGCAGGTTGTATTTCTCAGGGTTGAATGGTAACAAGACAGCAGGAGAAACAAAGCATTCTTTAAGGAAATAAAGAGTAAAACTGAAAGGGTCCTTAGTGTAGCATTTTGAGTTTATGAGGCATTTCCTCTTGCTGATGAATATGGATAGTTTAACTTTTCTGCACATTGTTGTTAAAAATGACTGGAGTACAACTACAAATAGATGTCTGTTCTCCTGTCTGCAAATTCTAAACACAAAAATGCAAGATTTAGCATTGGTTTCAGGGTCGGATCCCCTGTGAAGCCAATGGAAATGGTATAGTTTACATGGACATACACTGTTACCCACAGTCTGGATTGCTAAACCACTAGGATAAGTGGTGAGAAAACTTATTTATAGACATTTCAATGACATGTAGAAACCTTTTCCCATGGCCGCATTTCCAAGCATCTTCATTTGCTTACTGTGCACTTTTTTTGCAAATGTAAGTTGTAATTGCACAAATCTTTTGGAAGGTTAGTTGTAGAAGAGTTGCAAACCAGTTTTTTTTGCAAAGCAACATATATTTGTCACATAAATGGAAACATTTCATGGAAAAAAAAGAATGGTTAAGTCACTTAATTCAAGAACTGGGGCAGCACAGTGGAACTGGAGTGACCAGTTGTTCTCCTGAAATCACAAGTTCATGATCACTGAATAAACCTTTGAATGTGTGCCAAGAATAAATCTTATTAAATTTTTTGGCCAAACTGTTCAGTACTAATCACCTAAATAAGCTTGGAAATAGTAACATTCGATCTACACTAAGTCAGGATTAATTTGAGAGGTAATTTGGTTTAGGAGAATTATCACCAAAAAATCAGGGAATATTCTAAGTTGGACCCACAAGGATCCTGGGGTCTAATTCCTGAGTGAAAGGCTCATATAGGGGGTTGAACCAACACCCTTGGCATTATTAGCACCATGCCCTAACCAACTGAGCTCATCTTAGGGCTGCCAGGCAAGCCCATCTAAAAATCTGTTCTGTCTTCATCCTCTACTTCAGTGCATCAGCTTACAAGACTCACCCTTAAAATTCTTTTTGATGACAATAGAATCTGTTCTTTGTGTATCCTGTTTTAAAGCATATTTTTAGCCCTTCTGTTGTTTACACAACTCTTTTCCTAAATTAGTTAGGAAGGCAGATAATAGGATGAAGGGCAGGGGCTGCTTCAGTGTTGCCTCAGAGGATGTGGGGGACAAAGCTGTCAGGACAGGCTCTTTCTAACCTCTGTTAGGCTCTAGCGGGTTTAAGCAGATATTGCAGAAGAAAAAGCCCATGAGCATTCTGTGCTTGGAGGGCTCCCCAGGCAGACTTGCTACTTTTTGAACAGACCCAGTTTAGGATCAGCCCTTCAGATCTTCAGCTCAGGGAAAAATACTTTTTTAAACTTAAAATTGATTTTAAAATATGAACATGTGTTCAGAAAGCCAAGGGAGTGGAGGCAAGACCAGGCTAACACAAGCTAGTAATATCAAACAGAGTATGCATTAGCCTGCATTGTTGGATCAGTTGGCTATTTAATCCTGTTATGGGGCAAGAAATCCCTACACAACATTCAGGAGGGTTTGACAGGAAGTGAGACAGGAGAAAATGAATTGTTGTGTCTTGTGATAGGCTGTATGCAAAAGTGAGCCAGGGGTGAAAGGGTATGATGACAAAGCTGTTGGCAATTTAAATCTTGGCTCAGGCATAAAATAAATACATTATTCCTGATGGTGAAATTAGATGGTGCTGTCATGGATTCATTTTGTCTTCCTGGTGTTTTTCTAGCCCCTTCTCTTTCATCTGACCTATGGCATTCATATCTGCAAGCCAATGTGTCAAAATATTCTTTGTGTGTCAGGTTTGAGGGCACTTTAATTGCAACTCAGGCTGCATGCATTTTATTTGAACTCCACATCCAGATACCATTAAAATCTATGCACTTTGGAGGGTTGTACCAGGCCTTCTAAAGATGGCATTGACTGGGGCAGGTCTGCTTTGGGGTGTGGTACCACTGTTGTCCCAGCTTTTCCTGTGCCTTTGAGTGTGCAGGGCTGACCAGCCCTGCCAGAAGGGTGGTACAGGGTTTTCATACAGTCAGGAACAGAGTCCTTAAACTTCACAAGAGGCAGCATGGGCTCACAGAGTTAAAACTAAACCAAACCAAGGCAAACCAGAAATATTGTGGCAGTAACTGGGTGTGTTGGGAACATTAACTTTCCATTTGCGTCCCCTGCATTTTTTCACTTTCATGATTTTCTTTTTCATGTGGTTTGCTTTCTCTTCTCTTTCCCTTATGGTTTTTACACCTTCTGAAAATGACACCTTTTGCCATGCTGTAGATATTAGTGCAGGGGGTCTCTGACTGCTGGCCTGGCTGCTGCTGCAGTGATGAAGATGAGGATTTCCTCTGGTGCAGGAGGGATAACTTGTGTTTGCATGTGACTGACTCTGGTTGCTCCTAGCAACCTCCCTGCTTTTTCCAAGATGTTTCTTTTTCAGTTTACACCAGTGGATGGGGATAGAATAAAAGGAGTAGGTTGATACTTTTGTTTGGATAACTTCCTCCCGCCACCCCCATTTACTTATCTAAAGCTTATCTGAATCTTTATGGGCTGGAAAGTCACAAAATCAGATGTTCTTGGGAGTGCTTTACTGCTTTCTAGGCTTGGTGTGGGTGGACATACCGCAGGCACAGCTTGTCATGCAGTGTTTTGGTAGCTCTAGCTCCTTACAGCTGCCTAGAGCCCGGCTACATATGAAAAATTAAACAAATGAAATATTGGTGGAATTTGGTAAGCACTCTGGAGCATAGCCTGCAGCTCTGTGCTTGGCTTACTGCTGCTTTTCCAGGGGAAGGAGAGCCACCCCTTCCCAGTGACCTGAGCCCTCACAGCTGCTCCCAGGACCTGTTCTCTGAAGCCCAAGTGTAACACAATTTCAACCCCACGCCTTATTTGTGTTTGAATTCCTTATAGAATATTTGCTGCCAAGATTGTGGCTGTGTCTTGGTTTTCTATGGAACTTAATGGAGAGAAAAAAACTCTTTCAGCCATTTAACTAAAAATATGTGAAATAGGATTAGCCTGTACCTTGTAAAATTTTATTTTAAGCAACTAAGGCCCTGATCCAATCACAATGAGGTCAGTGGGACACTTTCCACTGATTCAGTGGGGCTTGGATATGGTCCTAAGACATTATTTTCAGAAACAAGGACTGTGAGAAATGTATCTAATATTAGAAATTTATTGTTTATATTCTTTCTATAATTAAAATGGCCAGCTGCTGTTAAAAGGTTTCTTCTGAGCTGAATGTCTGCATATTAAATTTGAGTCTGAAGCAAAATGAGAGATGTTGGCTCTTGACAACAAAGGCTTTCTGCACAGGGATCCAAGTGGGCTGGTGTCTCAGTTATCCTGCTCCACAAGGCACTGCTGCAAGACATTTGTTCAAGTTCTCTGGCCTCCTCCACAAACATGACAAAAGTCTGCAGTCAGTGAGTAGATTTGGGAAAGCTGTTTACATATGACACCACCACTACAGGAATGCATGTAGCTGGTTGGATCCACACCTCATTTGTGCTGTTCTTGGACAGACACAACTGAGCCTGCCCTGAAAGTAGTTTCTACATCTTTGGAGTCCTTAATGGCTTGAAATCTTGAAAGACTGAGACACTTGCTGTCGGCACTAGGTGTACGGACAGCCCAGACCTCCAAGTGGATGGAGACTTGGTGGATGGAGAAGCGGCTCCTTGCCAATATCTTTAGTAAATAAAAGGAACTGCATGGGTAAGCTGGGGACATTTGTGTCCAGGCAATCGGCTGAGGTAATTTTTCCTTTTACAGCTGCTAAATAATGGGGCAAAATTACCATCTGTGTCCACCATCTGTTTCACCCATGCATGGGGTGGATGGTGCCTCTAGGCAGAAAGTGCAGCTTTTGGGACTGAAGTACAAGATCCAAACTGGAAGACCTATAAGAAATGGAAAAATGTGGAAAAAAGGAACTGATGAGGGATGACCTTCCTTTTGGGATGTGAAGATTGTCTGCAAGTGCTCAGGGTCACCCATTCCTCTACAGGGAGCCAAAGCACATTTAGGGACGCTGTCAAGAGACAGTCAATGTGGCTGAGCATCCAAACACACCCAAATGCTGAGCATTGGTGATAAGAAGTGACAGCTGGGCCACCTCAGAGCTGTTTGGGCAGGGCATGGCCCCATTTTTCATGCAGGATCACAGATATTGTCCTGAGAAGCTGAGTGAGGTTTCCTTTCCTGGCCATGGCCACCTAACACTGCCTTTGTTTGGGACACCAACAGGGACAAGAGGAGGCTGTGATGATGACCTCACCAGCCAGCCACGGGAGCACTGCCTCAGGAGGTGCTGATCTCCTATGGAGAGTTCACCCCTTCCAAACTGCTATTTAATTGTGTTCCCCGCCTCCCTTTTCCATCCTGTGGAATCATGTCTGTCTAGACCCCTTTGTTTAAATCTTTTCCTGGTGAGGTTACATGTTCTTGAGTGCTCCTGGAGAGTTATGTACCTTCCTGAGCTCCTGCATGGGAGGCTACAGCTGTGTCATTTAAGCAATTTCCACAAGAATGCTGGGAAGGTGAATCAGTGCCTCTTGCTGTGCAAGAGAGAAGAAACACTTCAAACACCAATCTTTTTTAAAAATTACATTTCTTCCCATCTCAGAGCAGTCTGGCTGATGCTGGGCAGGAATCAGATGGGCTTTATTTCCTTTATTCCTTGTATCCACCTGCAAGCTACAGTCAATACCTCTGTTACCACTTCTGTTAACATACTGGCTGCAGCCAAAATTTGATCTCACTCCAGCTTCACACCTGAATGACTGAAACTGATGCAGTTTTATTGAAAGGTATGGGATCTGTTGGACACACATTGGTATCAGTGAGCAGTCACTCACGCATAACCAGTCCTTCTGGAACTAGTAATGGCTCACAGATTTGAATGAACTTCAACGTTTGGCCATTAAGCATGGCTTTAATCTCTTCACCTTTTGAACTTACATCAATTACATAATGCTTTGGATATTCTAGAGAGCTGGCTTCAGTTTTAACAGATTTTCATATAAAATGGGCCATCCCCTAGATTTGCTTGCTTTGGGTAATATTTTATAATAAATACTTGATACTTAAAGGTTTTTTAGAACTGAATTATTATTACTATGATGGCATCCAATGCTTTCTCAGTGCTCCGGCACAACATCAAAAACCACAATTATAGTGAAGTAGACTGCCTGATAACTATGTGTGTTTTACTCATATAAAATGAAAAAATGCAAAAATTTACACTAAAAAAGCGAAAATTTAACTTGATATCACCAAATTGGTCTTTTCCAATATATATGCTAAGCCCTGTTGCATGTAACTGATCCAACAACACACACACCAATAGGAATCGCTTTCCACTTAAATTTCCCCTTATTTGTGTGTGGTTGACACTTGAGATGTAAAACCGGAATATTTAAATGCAATTTTTTATTTTAATAAGGACCTTGTTTACCTTCAATGAAGACTTCCAGAGTGTTTAAACACCACTCATCTTAGAACAATTCTTGAGTGAGACTGATACTGGCCTACTATCCTTAGATTTAGGCCAAAATTGTATGGTTGCTTCAGCAAGTGTCATGTAGGGGGCTGTGAGGAAAATGCCAGCTCCTTCTCTCTGTTCATCTGGTCACATATTCACATCTTTTCCATGTGCTCACATTACTGCTCATCCAACAGTGCTGGAGGAGCAAGGCACAATGGAGGGCTGGGTGAGGGAAAGCTGATTTTCAGCTGGATCTATTCCCTGGTCCAGCTCCCTGCAGAACCGTGCAAATTACTCGCAGCTGCAAGGGCATAAGTAGCTTTGGGTAGATGAAAAAGGGGGAAGGAACCACCCCACCCACCCCCTTTCAACACGGCTCTGACTGGAATAAAATAATCATGGAACTTCAGCTGCAGTCAAACAAGCAGAATTACCTGCTGAAGCTTGGTTTGTGGGGGAACAGAAACAATAAAAGTTGAAAGGAAGCTATAGGGTTTGATGAGGTTGGCCTATGTTTGGCAAAGACTTTTTCCTTTCTTAGAGGTTCTTGGAAATGTCTTCAAAACATTCCAGGGTTGGTTTTCCTCCTTAAATACTCTTCAGTGTTTTATTTTAACAGTGAAGAGCCAAATTCTTCCCTCAGATATGCATGCATACTCCCACATTAATCAGAAGAATTGTCTGCACATACCCTAAGTGCAGGAGGTTTCTCATTTGGTATGTTCTTTGCTGCTTAAGGAGAAGTCAGTTCTGAGAACAGACTTTCTCTTATTCACACAAATTCACAAAAATATTGGGTTTTTCCAGCATGGCTTGAGGATGAGTTGCTCTCACCCTACAGGGAACACTAACATATTTCATGAGAAGAGTCAGTGGCTACAGAAAGATTGCCCACTAAGCGCGGGGTGTATCAGGACAGTTAGAAGGGGAATCTGATCCTCTGATTTATGAGAAATGATGGAGAATTAGGAAGAGCTGCACGTAAGAACGGGATAACATTAGTTCATAGAAAAGAAATTGTTGCATGATATTTGATTTAAAATACAAGGACTGAAACAGTAATGTAGGTCTTTATACTCCTTGATAAAGCACTAGTGGACTTAAAAATAGGTTTTAAAAACTGAGCTGCTGTTTTGATTTGTAAAACAAGTTAAACCAAACTTGACAATAAGGCATGTGCTTTAGATTTCCCTGGTTTGAGGCACTGTTTACTCTGGCAGATGTATCCTTAAGTGAAGCTTTTTTTCCCCCCTCAAAGCTGTTACATGGTAGACTGATGTTGGCTGACCCTGAAGCAAAAATTTGAAAACAGCACATTTGTTTTCCTGCTAATGCTAAACACACATGCCATGCAGCATTTTTTTGGTCTAGATGGAAAATCTTCAAATCTGGACTATTTGTCCCTTTTACCCTGACTTTAATGTTTTCATGAACACAAAAATAACATAACAAACTTGGGGGACAGGAGTATGTGTGTTTTGCAGTGGGAGAGCAGCCTGTAATTTGCAGCCTGCAGGCTGGAATGGGCAGATGGGAAGAGCCAAAGGGTCAGCCTGGTCCCATGTCAATGACAATGGGCTTTCCCACATGCCTCAGCACCCAGTAAAGCTCACAGAGTGCTGCTGCCCAACTGGGCAAAATGCTAGCAGAGCTATAAATTCCCTTCTCTTACTTTCCTTATAACACAGGCAAAACACCAGGCTGGCAGTCATCTTTGCTACTACTTGAACAATTCATTGGGGTTGGGGGGTGGGGGGAACAACTAAAAAAAATCCTGCAATATTGTTGATATTTGCAGACAGCTCTGAAGAAAGACGACTTTTTGGAATAGTGGTATTGCTGTGATGTGTAGGCCCCATGCTGCAGAGATGTTGTGGAGGCCACATGTGATTGCCTCTGTTTTAGCAGCTTTCATGTAGGTATAAATAAAGCCAGCATACCTGTAGTGCCACAGTCAATCTCCAAGACACTGAATTTTGTCTCACTGGAAACCAACTCAAATGACCCCCTAAGTTGTGTTGGAGTCAGCTGAGGGTGTCAGGGCATGTTACCAAAAAAAAAGCAGCAACATGAGCTTGCTGACTGAAATTGCTAATGGAGCAGTGGTTTGGGTGAAACACTGAGGGTCTGTTCCATGCAATTCTTGAATGGATTTGACTGGAATGGACTTCAGCTAAATGGATTAAATTGTTAAACCAATTTAAGGAAGTCCATGTTCAGAGATGAAAGAAGTTGCTTAAATTGGTGCCAATCCTCACATCAGTAAAAAGGGGAAAAAAGATTTACAAAAGAAGGACTTATAAGAGATCATTCCTCTTGATGAAATATCTAAATCTTTGCCAATGCTAACTGAAAGGAATGAAAAAATGTACTCTGGAGAGCTTTTAGCAATTAGTTCCTGTTTGCAAAGAATCTGGGTCTGTGTTGCTCTAGGGCGCTCAGCCCAACAATTTAAAATGTTTTTTTTTTACAAACTGGACTGCACCTCATTAGAGATGCCCAGCTGTATTTTTCTCCCTTTCACAGCCATACACATCACTTTTCATCCTGTCCTTTTCATCACCTACTGCTTCTTTAGCAAGTAAAGCAAGTGAAAATAAAGCACAAAGAAATCTCATATGCGTTTATCAGTTTTCTCCTGCTGTTTAGCGGCAGGAAACACAGACTTATAGCAGCACCTTGAGACACAATGCTGTGGTCATCACCCTTGCAGATATTCTGCAGCCATCAGTGATGTTTTGACCACAGATCCAGGAGCTCTGTTACAAGGTACCCAGGGATCTGCTACACACAATCTATTATTTTATTTTGGAAGGCCAGGCTGACTTTGCCTCCCTTTGAGGTGGAGAATAAACTACTTCTAGCCTACAAATTTTATGGCTGTCTCATTGCAAGCAGCAAAATTAAAGCGAATCACACACTATTATCCTACAAATTCTAGATTAAATTGGTCCTACTGTGTCAGAGCAAGTTCTGCTGATTCTCATTTATGCAGACATATTTCCTGTAGGTTATGGGCACAACCTGGAAGAGCCCTATAGATTGTTGTGGCTCTGGATGATGTAGACACTAGGAGCTATAGGACTGGCCTCATAACCACTGTATAAGGACTGTAGCTGAGCTTTACTTTTAAAAACACAGATAGCTCAAGTTTTTCTTCTATTGGGCTGGTTAATAGAGATGGTAATAGGGTAGAAGTGCACTTCTGGCTCCCCTCAGAAGAGGCAGCAGGAGTTAAAGCTAGAGTCCACTGGGTCAACCATTCTCCAGGAGTGAACCTTTGCAGAAATGCTCAAGGGAAATGAAAAGAGTAGGACCATTGTGGCAGAACCAAGGTACCGGCCTGTGTAGAAAAAAAAAACCAACAAACTGGCAAACGACATTTCTGTTTTTCTACTGTTGCATTTTGGAATAATAAAATGAGGTTATCATCAATATATAATATAGATTGTGGATAAAATTTATCTTTTTTTTCAATAGCAAAATTCTCACTACTTGACTAGAATTTCAAGAGCTTCAGTAAAAGACTTGCTCTCAAATGTAACAACTGAACCAATATGAGCTGGAGTCCTTGAATGCAGAGGTGTGGCCTCTAAAAACAAGATATGCATAACAGTACCCTTCTGTTATGTAGCTGAGCAACTTGGGATTTAAATCAGTACTCTTCAAAAGAAGATTTCCCATTTTACTTGGCAAGAAGGGAGACCCATGTTAGAAAGTAGATTTTGTATTCAGAGCTTACCAAAGTGTAGATGCAAATATATTTGTATTAAAGTGAATTTGTTAAGGTTCAGTAAGCATTTTCCTCAATTTTTATGTATTTCTGCAGTCATGTATATCTGTCTATCTATCTATCTATCTATCTATCTATATGTGTGTGTATATATGTATATATACATCCTTTGGATGTGTGTTGTGCGTATATGTCTATACATATAAAATATATATGTATAGACATATCAATAGATATATTGATAAAACTCCTTTTATATTTTACTGTATTGTAGGAAGCATTTCTACACCAATTTTAACTCCTGTCCAAATAAAATAAGTTGATTCATTTTAGTACTGAGCTTATTTTTTTTTTTTTTCGCTCACTACATTTGCAAATCAAATGTGGCATACTGAAGATATTTAACATCCATATAATCAAAAAGGAGCCACTGTTTCATTTGAGGCCAATATAAAATGAGCTATCTTTACTGTCTAGCTGATTGACCTCTATGTCTAGCTGATTGACCTCTACACGGAACAATCAACAATTCTACTGGCTGGTGCTCTTAAAAAGTCTTCCAGTGAGAACTAATCAAAAAACAAATTTAACTCTCTTTCCCACTGTATTATTACCATGATGCCTGAAAACAAGCACCAAAATAAAATCTCACACTCAATGCTGGCTTTTTAAAATACTTTTCTCGTGTCACACTAACAGTGTGAGAGGGGCAGAGGAGATAGAAAAGTAGGGAAAACCTGGAGAGCATAGGCTGGTCAGACAAAGCACAGGGGAGAGTGCAGGTGCACCAACCTACTGTCAGGTTAGGTTACACTGTACTTTCCTATGCAGCTGCCTCCAAAAATGATTCCTTGGGCCTTCTGGGATGCACTAAACATACTGGAGTTAGTATAATTTGCAACAGATGTGTAACAAATACAGCTCAGATGATGGTTTGTACTTGGTGGTACCCACCTGAAGAGATCATCTCACAACACCCGTGGAGATGCTGCCATCTTTGTCAGGGTCTGCTTTTGTTAGCAATAAACTGGAAAAGGGTGTTCCAGTCACTCTGCTGCTATTAATCTGAGCTTGCTAAACAGCTTTATTCAAATAGTTTATTTGGTATCCAGCTTCATGGTACCAATGTTTGGAAAGGTGGTGATTTTTAGAGCAGTTCCCCTTGGTGATGGAGAGTTCTACCACACTGTGCCTATACATATCAGGGAAATTCTGATGTTCCCACTCCTTCAACGAAGGTCAGGAATTGAGTCTGAGATGCTCACAGTGAGCACCCCCATTTTTTTTCCCTTGGGAGCCAATCTCACCTATAAATTTTCCTAATATACTTCAGTATGCATGCTGCTTCCTTAATTTCTATGGAACTAAGGAAAAAAAAAAGGTATATTTATGCATGGTGCAAAAGCATTGCCTTTTATTTCAAATGCCCTGTTCAAAAGACCTAAACAGTAATGGAAATGTTTTCAGTTTTTCAGTTTAGCAGGAATCTCCTAAAAATCTATTTAATTTGGAGCAAAATATTGTCCTTTCTCACTCTCCTGCCCTTTTTTGGCAGTGATTTATTTAGGAGCTCAGACAAACAAAAATTCAGTTATTCACTCAGCTCTGTTGAATAGCAGGAGACCTCTTCTACCAAGCAGCACAGCTCTCTGTCAGTCCTTTGGCTGGTTATCTAAGGTAAGTGTCACTGCATTACCGGTACTTCATATTTAGTGCTGGCATTGCTTATTTTATTCCAAAGGATTTTCTTTTCCAAAGTAAATGACCAAATTTAGCTATAATAAAAATTTTATCTTAAAAATTTTTAGTTATCCTAAAAATCAGTGCTCAGGCTTGCTCTGAGGTGGAGCCTGGTGTGCACATGTGCCCATGTGTGTGTGATGCACTAACACCAGTTTTTCCCTACATATCTGGGATTGTGTTTGACAGTGAAGATTCCACCTTAGCCACTCCATTTTTTCAGGCAGCTTATGGATTTGGGAGGACTTTAGTCACATCTTTCCTGCCTCTGTTATTAACAGTGGAACAATGTAAAATATCTGTTTTCATGCTCCTTTTCTACACAGGGAGGAGTGATCCAGCCTTGCACTCCTTAGTAAGGAGTGCATTTGCAGAGGACTGGGCCATTTCTTTCCCTGCTTGAGAGTGGTTCACTTATTTATTGTGTTTTTTATAATGTGTTCCTGGCTTCTACCTTCCTCCTTCTCTAAAAATGCCTTCAAAACACTGTGCTAAAACCTTGCACATCATACATCTCAGCAAGCCACAATCACATCTGGTTTAGAGCCATGGCTGGCGTCAGCTATTCTTCTTACTGACTTTAGAAGCTAAATATTCAGCAGGGATTAAGACACTGTGAAGGGGGAACCAGCAGCTCTCTAGAACCTGGAAATTTCTGGTCACCCTCCTGACACAGGTGCATTAAGGTTTGGGACACAGTAGTATCTTGGCTGCTTTACACTGCAAAGCTCTAACAAGAGTCATTGCATCTCCTTGAAGTGTAAGGTAGGGGACATCTAAGGACACAACTTTATGATGACTGATTTCATCTTCTCTTGGTAAAAAGAAGTACAAGCTAGAATTAGAGAACAATTTTCTTATTTTTCAGGAGAGTAACGTCTCATCCAATGGTATTAGGTGTATACATCCATTGTAAAGTAAAACAATGTTGTGGATAATATTCCCTGACTTATTTATAGAAGTAAGCCTTCAATCAATGTGTAGTTATAAAACATTACTTTTGATTGTTAAAGTGTATTTTGCTGGAATGGATAAGAAAAAAATGAGGATCTTGCACAATTACTTAGCAGGGAAGGAGTCTGAGCCACAATCTTCATCCATATCCAAGTTTTCCATGCAGATCTACTTCAGTGACTGATTTAGTCAAGGGGACAAACAGAAGTTCAGACTTCAGTTTCCCCAACAGTCAAGAGAAGGAGAAATAGAGCAGGTTTTGAATCCAACTCACTTCTAATATTAATCTGCAGAGGACAAATATTAACAAAGTGGAAATTTTGCATGCAGCTTCTCTGTCAGTGAAAAGTCAGTGAAGCTAAGTTTGAAGATTATAATTTGGAGGCTATCAGAGGTTATGACAGACAACAGATCTATCTTGCCTTGGCCTAGTAATGAATCTTTTGTGGAGCCATTCTGGAATTTAGATTCTCTCTCTGATCTAGGTTAATGCTATGAAAAAAAACCAAGGAGAGAGTTACTTTCTATTATTTCTGTCCCAAGTTTTTATGTGGCTGGTTACTTACTTTTGCACAGTAAGAGCTCACAGAGAACCATTTGCCATTTCCAGCTTTGTTTTGTGCTGTAACAAAAAACCTACCTTGGATTATATACTCTCTCAGTATCTTCAGTCACAGCAAGTTAAGATCCTATCAGAAGTCTGTTTGCAGTAGACAAATCTTTGGTCTCCTTCATGCAAAATAAAATCCACCTAGGAGCAAAACTAACTAGATTCTCTAATGATAAATTAAGAGGACAATATTTCTCTTTTGTTTATCTACAGTTTCTATTAGCCTCTACTGAAAAAAAGACAGCAGTTTGATACTTCCTGTCCAAGAACTTCAGTGCTAGAGATTGCCTTTGTCTATTCCACATGTTGTGTCAGATAAAAATCTAGTGAAAATTGTCATACTGACAGTGAGACCAACAGAGGTAATTCTGGAAGTGCCTTTAGTTACACTTGACTTTCTCTAAGCCTGCTATGAATTGTGACAGCTGGAGAAGGGTAATAAAATAAAAATAAAACAAGAAACAATAACAAATAAGTACCTCAGAGAATTAAAGCTTCTCAGTTCTGATTTCATTGGGAAAGCAGACCTGCTAGCAGTGTCTTATTTTTATCAGCATGTTAATTTACCTTGTGCTTTTTCTACTGAATAAAGACCACAAAAATTCTGTTTATATATTCTTGTTGTGAACGTTTGATTATTGGTATTGTTTTTACCTTGTTTTACATAAGATATTTTACCTAATATACATAAGATCATAACGATCAATCTTTTTCCTGTGGTACTGGCTACTGTGATAGCAATCTTAGATATATATAGATTTTGGATAAAATTTATCCACAATCTATATTGACTTTATATCCACAATCTATTTATGACTGAAAATAACTGAGTGCAGTGGACTTAAATAAAAACTCCTCATGAGCACACAATTTGCAGCATTAGATATGGTGGAAAAGATTTTCAAAAGCACTTCTGAAAGTCTGACTTTTCCCATGCTGAACCCATTACCCTTCTGCCCACCAAGCCCTCCCAAATCCTCCCTTTCTGTGTTGTCTCTATTGCTTTGGTCATGATCCTGAGGCTGCTGTAGGAGGAACAGAGACAGAACAAGCACGGAACAGTAATCCTTCGCTAGCGTGCTGCACGAGAGATGCCTGTGGCAGCATGAAACGTCAGCTCTTCAGCAGTGTGCCCTGGACAAAGCCTGCCAGCTATTTCCCCTGCAAACCAGCCTGCATGGATGTGGCTGTGCCCCTGAGAGCCGAAGGTCCCTGTGGAATGCGTGTGAGAGGTGTGTAGTTGTGCTTTGTTGGACGTTCTGACAAATCTCAGCTGCGCGGCCGGCCGGGGGCTTGCTGAAGGTGGAGGCTTCCCTCGCCTCTGGCTTTGCACGGCAGCTGGGGAGGGCTGCAGTAACATAACTCTACTTCACTCCATATTTTTCCCATATTTAAAAGAAAATAAACCATATGAAAAAGTGCCCTTCCCACATGCATAAGGACTTCTGAACTCCTCCTGTGCTCTGGATAATTGTTCTCAACTTGCATTTAATTTTAAAGCTTGCTGCTTCTATTTCAGACCAAAGAGGGACTTGTCAGCAATTTCCAATTACAGTAGTTTGCCTAAGGAAAGGCATATTTCGACTTACAAACCTCCTACTGCCTGTGTGTCTCTAGCCATCCAAGTACAGCTAGGGCTGAGAACAAGCAGAAAATGACATTGTAGGGTTATGAAAAATAACATTAGGAGAGCCTCCTGTGAGAGGATAAGAGGCAATGGTTTTAAAGTAATTCTTTTAAAGTAAGAGAAGGTAGGAACAAGAAGGGATTTTTAAGGAAGGTGAGGATTGACCACTGACAGAGGCTATTAAGGGAAGGAAGAGTTTGCTGTCTTGCCAACTTCAGATTAAGCATAGATTTTTTTTTTTTTCTGGAAGATGTATAATAGTCATATTCATTTTACTGAGTTCAAGTCAGATGTAGGCAGTCAAATTTTCAGGTCTTCTATAGTCAAGAAGTCAAGTAGACATCTAATCATCCCTTTTAGTCCTAAATTCAAGAGGTCCGTGAGGAAACATCAAAGTGCTAGGAATGAAACTGCAAAAGTTTCACTGTGTGAAAGAACTGAGACAAGTTAAGAAGGAGGCCCTGATCCTACACCAGTTTGTGAACAGGAGCATCCATCTCCAGAATAGATGTTGATCTCTGCAGTGGACTTACAATCTCTGCCTAACTCAGGGAGTCATAAAGAGAAATGATCAGAGGATCAGCTGTTTTGCTGTAAAGAACCAATTTTAATAAAGCCCTGCTCTTTTTCATGGGGTCTTTGAAAAATTGACAATATGTTTCCATGGATAAGACTCTTTAATTCTTATAATCTTTCTGGCCACTACTGGGAATTTTTTTTCCCCTCAATGAGTTTCGGTTTTGCATTTGTCCTAAATCATGGTTCTAAGATGTGAGGGACTACCAGTGGGGAAGTTTACAGCAGTTTTTATTTGTAAAAAAAACCTCCTGGGTAGTCACTTTGGGCCTGAGACAATTCTTTGTCCACTTGTTCAGCCCTGAGAGAGACAGAATGACACAGCCACTTTCTCCTCATTCTTCAGAGGTCCTGTCATAGCTGAAAGAGCCAAGACACCTCGGTAGGCTGTGAAACGACCTCCAGCACCATGCCCCACTCCTGTGCCCAACAGCCTTTGGTGCTGGCACTCCTGTGCTGCACCAGCTGGGTGGTGGGAGCTGGCTGGGCACGCTGCAGCACTCAGTGGCATGGCATAGTGACATGGATAGGCATGTCACCCTTCAGCTGTATTGCATCACAAGCAAGGCTAGGTTTGCCTTTAGAAAACCATGACTAAATACTGCCAAGTCGTTGATCTGCCAATTCTCCAGAGCTGCCCCTGGGTATCTGGATTGAAAGTGCTGCTTTTTGGGCTGCTGTAGTGGCTGGGAGGGGAGACCTGCCCTGCAATGCAAACATTTGTTTAAGTAGTGCTTTTAGCAGTAGATTACATCTCAGCAGAGCCACGAGTACTGATTCTGGCTGCATGAAGGCCTCCCTTGTAGCAATATATCTATTCTGAGTGTAGACATCTCAGTAACATTAATAAATTGTCACTGAGGGGTTTCTATAATATCTCAGTTTCCCACAGCCAGTTCAGCTTCAGAGAGGACTCAGTGAGTTTTTAAAGGGGCAGACTGGAAAATAATCAAAAGGAGGCAGAAGAAGAGCAGGGCTCAATGTAAATATGACAGGGACAAAATAGGGACAGGAAGGGTATCTTTTTGCTGTCTCGGACCCGTTTGTCACTTTTTAGATAAACATGTGACTCTTTCTGAGTGCCGAGGTGCCATTACCCTCCCTCTCTCTAGCTATGTGTGTAACAGGTGGGAAGGGGAAGGATGTGCAGGTGCTGCTCATGGCCCTGCTTGTATCCCCCCAGTTTCATCTAATCTAGAGCTGTCCCTACACACAGCACATCTCTGACTCTCACACTAGGTAACTCTGCTCCTGCTCCTCATCTCCACTGCACGCCGCTTCCTTCACTCCCTGAGCTTGTTCTGGTTCCTCTTTTAAATGCTCTCTCTGAGTTCCCTAGAATTCCCTTTGTTTACCCAGTAACAGAAAACCTCTCCTTTTCCCACAGTGTGGCTGTGATCTTAAATTGTCTCTCCTTTGTTTTTTTTCTTTCACCTTGCAAACAACTCTTGATCTTCCCTTTAAATGCCCAAGATTCTAAACTACTGCAACTCACTCTTCTCACTGCACAAGATGGTAATCCCTCCCAGATTCTGTGGTAGGGGTTTGAAAAGCCTGTTTGTGTCCATGCAGTAGCAAGACAGCATTATGCTTTTGGACTAAAATGGAATGGCATTTTTCTGACAGTCATATCTTAACACAGGGAAAGCCATGAAAATCAGATGTGTGATGCACCCTTTCCCAAGCCAGAAAATATGAGATGCATTAGTTGCATCTTTATAAGCACTTTTGTCCCTCATTGTTTGGAGTTGCATCTGATCCCAAATATAACACTCATTCCGGATGGGAAAAGGTAAAATAAACCCCTGCAACTTCTCATTTTCTCTGGCTACTGATATCATACCTTATACTTCTGCTAGTAGTAATTTTAAACTTATCTGCTCACAGGACAGTGTTCTGGCAAGTTCTTGTTGCTGCTTTTCATGGTGTCACTCAAGCACCCTGGCAACAGCCAGCCTAACAAAGCTCTCTCTGAGGCTCAGCCCGGATTAGCAGCCCAGATTAGCACAGAGGCAGAGTAAAGCAATAAGGAATAAACCCCACCAGGATCTATATTTGGAGTGGAAAAACAGTTAGGCTAACAAGCTGGAAGAGTCAAGCAGGGGACTCCTGGGAACTAAGTGCATTTCTCCACTCAGTTGGAAAAGAATCTTCTTGTGTAAATAACACCAAAACACCTCCTTTCTTACAGAAAGAATGGTGATACAGCAGATGGACAACCCTTTCACAAGAGAACATTACATTGAAGGTGAGAGGGATCTTGACATCTGGAGGCTGGATTTGAATACAGGTCCTTCCAGTATCAGAAGAGCAGTCCAGCCTCTGGTTTTGACCCTCGTTGTGTTGGGTGCATGTCCTTGCAGTTTGGTTAAGGCACTGTGTTAGCCAATTGGGCTGCAGAGAACATCAAGATAACACTGGACACCAGGGATGAAGGACAGAGCGTTTGTCTGCCAGTAACAGTGGAGGCACCAAAGGGTTTAAAATTTGAGACTCATCCTTCCAGTATGAAAAGGCAGCTGAATGTGACTTGGAGGCACTCTGCCATGAATTTAGTTATTTTAAAATTCATGGAGATTTTGAAACATAACACAAACAGTTTAGAAGGATTAAAAAAAAAATTCTAGAGTTAATGGGAACATTCAGTTCAAACAGAAAATCTTAATGATGGAACTTTGGAAGTTTTATAAATGCTTTGAAGTTTCATCTAGGCAGCCAACTCCTGGAACTGTAGGAAATTTCTCCATTAGGTGGGTCACCCCACAGATGCCCACCCAAGCTGGTACTGGTCAGTATCATGGGAAAGACAGGAGACAGGACTTGTAACAATTTGAATAACACCAAAAAGGTAATATATTTTCTGCCAATCCTTTTCCTCTATCCAAAGCAGAAACCAACTAGGAAAATATGTTTAACATCAGACATACTTTTTTCCCTTCATATGAAGAAATCCAGAAGATGAGTGTTTCATTATAAAAATATTTCATACTTAAGAGATACTGTCGCTATGCCCTTGGTTGGGTAGAAGAGTAAACAGTTGCATGAAAGTGAAAGGATTTAAGATGTGTTAAAAGGGAGTTCATTTTAGCTGCACTGTAACTACAATAACATACCTACTCTTTTTCATAGCCATGCCAATCTTGTATGAACACTCTCCCTTCCTGTTACTCTTTCACCTTGCCTGGATAGGAAATCAAATGCAATGGAGATGGGTGAGACCAGGAAAGTCTCAGATTTTATTGAACTTTAAGGGCCTTTGGAGCTAGTGGCTTGCAGAGGTAGCAGTCTGTGGAGGGTTTAATCTCTAGCTCCGTGACTGCCAGTTGAAGGATGAACCATGTGAACAGACATGAATGAAAAAGAACAACTACATTTGACCCCAGTTTTGTCTGTTGCAGTGCAGGAATAATTTGCAGCTTCAACCATATTTGTTTGATTTGTGAGTAGAGAACACGGCATTTTTTGAAAGAAACTCAGTTTTGCTGACTCTTGTGTTTGGAAATTACCTTTTCAGTTACTCAAACAGGAAAGGATAAACGCTGGAAACGTTATTATTAAAACATTAAGCCCCCTCCCTCTCTCCCTCCCCAAAACCCCAGCTCCTAATTCAGCAGAGGTCAAACAATAAAGTTTACAATCATGCACTCCACGCTGCTCAGCACTCCGAGCCAGCACACCAGTGACTGGCCAGATTAACTAATCTTCCTCAGCTTCGTCTTGGGCCCTATAACTACTGCGGCAGGTCATTAACCAGCTGGTGAAGCCCCGGCACATCGTACATTTATTCCCAAACCTTAGCAGCCGTTGTTGAGTCCAGGAGCCTTAAAGAGGTACTTCTGATGTTAGCTGACAGAATGTTAATTTATGCTCGCTGTAATTCAAAGGGATTCCAAGGCAACTGTAAACTAATGAAACCTGAATAACTTTCCTGGAGAAGGTTCCTTATTTAATCAGTTGAACTAAAATGGAAATATGTAAAATGAGCAGTCATTCTTTCTTTTAAAATATAAGGCCTTTTTGTGAAAAGGGAGATAAATGAGAACATGATGTGTTAGATGAATGAGATGTAGAAAAATGTTTGATTAATGCAAAATATTTATTCTCCCCAAGTTCCTTGATTTTTTTTTTTTAACTCTGCTGTTCATCACTGCCAAAAGTAAAAAAGTAAAGAACGCAATGTCTACTAAGTTTGGTAACCTAGCAAAGGTAGTGCTTTCAGCCAGGATTTGCTTTTTCTTTCCTTTTTCTTTTTTTCCCCTCTCTTTCTTTTTTCTTTTTTTTTTTTCCTTTTTAATCTCAAATGAAAGGCTCTCTTTAATCAGATAATTGACCGGCTGGTAATTTTAGCCGTTTGTGACACACCAGTTGGCAGGTACAGTGGTACATAACCATGAGCCTTTTCCTATAGCCCTCCCTCCCTCTGGGACACTCACAGACGTGTCTCTGTCTTATCAGTCCCAGGGGACAATTCCCAAACATTTTGCAATGAAAATGCAAAGAAGGGGCCTTTTCCCTCCCGAAAAGGAGGGCCAGCTGTCAGAGGTAATGACCGCCAGTGGATGCACAGATGGCACTGGAGGTGTTCCCTCAGCCCACAGAGCACCTGGAGAAAGGGGGTGCCCATTGTACAGCTGTTCCTGTAGGGGCCACGCTCTGCCCTGCTCCTGGGGCTCAGGGCCCTTGCCAGGTTGGTGGGGGGCTCAGTGGCAGCAGACACAGATGTCCCCAGAGCATGCCACACTGGCAAGGAAGATATAATCTGAGGGATCGTCCTTTTGATTCACTGTGGGCTTCTTGCTCTTATCCCTTCTCTGCTCTTCATTTTCAGTGGTGGCTGGGAGTGAAATGTACCTTGCTGCATGACTGACAGACCTTCAAGCTTCTCGGCAAACCTTGGGCCTTATTTTGAAAGGCCCCTGAAAGAAAAAGGATTGTGTGCTCTCTGAATGCAGGGCTGCTGAACCGCTGCCAACCCCAGGCTGCTCCATTCAAAGGGCTGAGTGAATAAATGAGAATAACATCCTTGGGGACCTCAGGGATCAGTTTACTCTGAAAATCCTCAGCCTTACAAAGGGTCAGAGTCACAAGGTAAATGAAAATGGCTGGGAGGGGACTTTGATGGCCAAAATACTGTAACTGTAGAAGACTTGAAAGAAAACTCTATTTTTTAAAAAGTGAGAGAAGAGAGGAAGCAAACAGGGGGGAATGTGGCTAGCAGGGGGACTTCAGCCTGCAGCCTCACCAGAAGGGAGAGGCGGGAATGAGAATTGGAGAACAGAAAGAAAAGTCTCCTCTCTCTTAATCAACAGCGATCTTTGAAATACTGCTATGGGCAGTGGCTGTAGCAAGGGAGAGCCTCTCTCCTGCCTGATGCCTCAGTGCAACAAAGGTATTTCCTTTGGGTAATGATAAGCACAGTAGAACAGAGCAGCATTTCACTCACTTGATGAGTAACCAACAGATCTCAAGACAAGGCTGAGCAAATGGCATTAGGGATATGACTGCACCATGTCCTCAAAGAAACTGAAGAAAATTGCACCTAAGTGCAATTCAGATATTTTTGGTGTTTCAGTTAAAAAATGAACATATAAGCTAATGTAGAGACATTTTAAAAGAGCTATTTTGGAAATAGCTTTTCAGTGGTATGGAAGACAAGGATGTGAATGTGTTCACCTACTTTGAGTCTGTTTAAAATTGTTAAAGTCAGTAAGTTGTATAAGACCAGATGCACATTAACATCTTGAGACCATTGGGAATTAGACACCTAAACACTTCAGTCTCTAAATCTCTGGCTCTTGTTGGTCTCTTTTCTTTACCTTTAGTTCTCTGAGCAACTCCATTAATACTGACAGTAGTTAAGTTAAACACAGTCCTAAACATTTGCAGGATCAGGATGTGTGTGAGTTAAAGCAGTCACAGTTTCTTATTAGGTGTTTGTACAGTGCCTGGCATCTGGGCCTCATCTCAGTTTGAGTTAATGCAATTCAAGTCATGGTAATTTAAAAAATAGGTTAAATACTGAATTATAAATATCTTCTGACAGATTATCTACTGCTGGTGAAATATTTTTTCAAGTTCTTAAAGTCGATACTCAGCTGACA
This sequence comes from Agelaius phoeniceus, assembly GCF_051311805.1. Classification (NCBI taxonomy): domain Eukaryota; kingdom Metazoa; phylum Chordata; class Aves; order Passeriformes; family Icteridae; genus Agelaius; species Agelaius phoeniceus. The sequence continues at coordinate 57,253,346 of NC_135267.1, forward strand.
AGTGCACAGCTTTGGTCAGACTGCCTCTTTCTCAATGAACATTGCACCTTAACTAAGGGAGAAGTTTTATGTGCGGCTGAACTCATTTGTGCCCTCACATGTCAAACATGATACCTGTAGGCTACTAAGAGACACTTACAGGCATGTCTCCCTCCTCAGCTGTCAGTAAAACTGATATCTACAGATAGATAGTTTCCTTTTGCAAAGTTATTTATTTCTGTAACAGGAGGGAAAAAAGAATATCCTACTGAAAACAGAGAAATTCAAGCTTGTTTGATTTAGACATTCAGATTAAGGTGTATACTCCATGAAAAAGAGTCTTACTTCAACTTCCACCAGGCTTCATGTTGTCATATAGGATCCATGACTTGTAACTGCTGTTTATAACATACTTTTGTTGATAGGCATGTTAGTACCCCATACTGGTCCACAAAATAACAGTGGACAGAGAATATGCAGGATCCTGTTTTGTGTTTCCTACACACCAGCTGCAATATTGTTCCTCTGATCAAAATTCCTCTGCCTTGGGATTCAGATGGGGAAGAACCTGCCAGCCTCAGGCAGTACCATAGACTGTAGTGTTTTTTAGGGTTAAAACAAGAAGGTTTAGTTCACCTGTAGTGTTCACCAGTGAGTAGCTAGACCCTTCATTTGAAAGTATAGATAAAATCTACCTCAAACTGTTTTGTTTTGTGTAGTGGGTTGGTATCAGAGTTGATGGGACTGGAGAGGAAGTAAAATTGCATCCACATGGACAAATGCTAATAGGAAACTTTTTTTCAATCCAGAAATATTTGAGGCTTTTCTAAAGGTTTATTTTTTCTGCATCATTTTTTCTAAGCATAGAGGATTAAATTCTTGTACTCGACAGAAGAGACATCACTGGCTTGTGATCCAGTTTCTGTGTCAAATATTAGAAACATCAAGGGAACACATTTATAACTTCTCTGCACCTTAGTTTCATCTACATAGTGCAGAAACAGAATCACTAGTTTAATCCTATAGGCTGTGCAAAAGAGGTACACATAAACTATAGAAATCTTATTTTGGCAGATAAATTAATGGAGGAAAAAAGGGCTTTGTTACAGAACACACCAGAAGATAGTTCATCGTTTATTTTTAAACAAAAGCAGGTAGTTCGCAAAACTCAAGATGGGCTTTCTAATAGACTGGGTGCTTAATGCAGGATTTGGGCTCTCTTTGTAGATGCTCTGAAGTTCAGTATGGAGCAAAGTCATGCTTCAGCATACCCAGTATGAGGGTATTAATAGATTTTCCTTTTAGCTTGCCACCTGTTTTCCCACAACAGTGGGAGCTTTACTACCTCTGAGATCTCTATCACCTTTGTCAAATTTAGCTGATGTAGGGCAAAGGGCTCAGAAGTTATTGAAGTATCTCATGTTGATATAAGACTCATTTCCTTAGGAAATCAGGCTGAGAAAGCAGTTGGGTTCAGAGTACACTCGAGGCTGTAACATGCCATAATTCACTGTAGCTGTGAGCATCATTGCAGAAATGAACACAAATGCACATGTGTTTCCTAATGCCTACTGGAAGCAATAAGCAGAACCAATAATGTATATGTAATTGTATTTATTTTTCACAAATGTCTTTTAAGAAAGGATTCTCTTAAACCAACAATTTGAGATATTGCCCAAACTGGGATTTATCTCAATTATGTTGTGTATGATTATATGATAGACATTTTTTCTAGGAGAAAAAACTCAAGTTACACATGGAGTTCATTAAAATAGGACTAATGGTTTCAATCATGTTTCTAATAGTGTGGAATAGCTGGTCAGTAATGTGGGCTGCGGATAAGCCGGTGTGATATCTGCTGAAACATATGTGCTTTGCTTCCCTTCCTCATGATGAGCAAACTGTTGCTGAAATGTTTTATTTTTGCAAATGTGAATAAGGAGAAACATGAATGAAGAAAACTATGAATGCATATGAAGAGTAAACACAGTAAGTATATACAAAGCCTTGCTAGAGATGTGTTCAGGTAGGTAGGAGCCAAGAGGCCTGTACCTGCTGTGGAGTGGACAGTTGATATTCCTCAGCAATGCACTCATAGGGAAGGACAGCGTCAGGGCAGTACGAGTCAGATTTTCTTATAAAGAGCCAACTTGTTCTTAGCCTCAAGCTGACAAGAAGCAGAATGGTGCACTTTAACTTACTAATTACATGCCAACATTTTCTTTAATATAATCTTTGTTTTCACAATGTCTACAATCAATTTTTAAAAAGTGTATATCAGGCAAACAGTTTTTGATATTTCACTTTTCTTTGGAGTTGAAGGGGTTTTGTTTGTGTGGGTACAGGGAGCAGCTGCCCCACATACAGTCCCCCTCAGGCTATCTTTTTTTTACCTTGAAAATCTTTGCAAATTACACTCTCCTAGTTTTGGTTTTTCCCCAGCAGCAAAACTTTGGAGTTTCATTCCAAGCAATGTGCTCGGGGCCAGACCAATGCTTTTCATCCAGGGCTGTGGATTTAGCTTCAGCCTTCAGAGGGCAGCCCAGGGCAGCGGACAGCACACTGAAACGTCCTCTTGGGTGAGCTTTGGACCCTCTTGTCATATTTTATTCTCAGCTATTTCCTGGATGGCAGTATTGATTAATGTCATTATTCCCCATGTAGTGTGCCTGGGCAAGGCAATACCTGAGCATGGCTCTCCCTCTGTGGACATAACAGCACAACCAAAATGCAAGGTCATGGCTGTGGTTCTGCTGGACAGGCTCTTGTGGGAGATCTGTAGAAGAGAAAAAAGAAGCCCCTTTGCTATGCTGTATTTCTGTGCAACAGAAACTTATCAATAGACATGGGTACAACACTTCCGTTTTCAGAAGGGAAAACTGCACATCATTTCTCCAAGAATTAATATGAGACTATCTCTCATATTTAAATTTTAATTATGATTAATTCTGCTGGTCTGATGGAGACAGTGAGATCAGTGTGCCTTCCCCAAAACAAAACATGGCTTGTTTAATTTAATTCAAAAATCCAATAAAAATGGTTTAGATAAATGTTGAAAGACCCATTGGCTTCCACCAGGCATACCACATAAACTGTCGGCATCCTATCTACTTTCCTCATCTTGCCTTTGATTCTCTCTTTTCCCTTGCTTTCAACTATCAACTTGCACATAACTCTCTGTTGCCCCAGGCCTACATGTTCTATAGATCAAGTCACTTCTAATAAGAAAAAATAGCTGATTTATAAAAACATTTACCTGGTGGGCACTGGAGGAGGGGGGTGGAGGTGGGTGGAAATCCTACCGAATTTTCTTAGAATAGGATAGAATTATAGCATCTTTGAGGCTGGAAAAGACCTCCAAGATCACTGAACATAACCTTTGACTAAGAACCACCATCTCAACCAAACCACATCACATCCAGTCTTTCTAGAACACTTTCAGAGATGGCGACTCCACAATCTCTCAGGACAGCCTATTCCAATGCTTAATTACCCTTTCGGTGAACCAGCTGTTTCCGAAGTCCAACCTGAGCCTCTCCTCATGCAGCTTGAGGCCATTCCTTCTCATCCCTTCACTTGTTACCTGGGAGAAGAGGCCAACACCCCAGCTGGCTACCCCCTCCTTTCAGGCAGCTGTAGTGAGCGATAAGGTCTCCCCTGAACCTCCTTTCCTCCAGGCCAAACAACCCCAGCTCACTCAGACTCTCCTTATAAGACTTACTCTCCAGACCCTTCTCCAGCTGTGTTGTCCTCTGACATGCTCCAGCACCTTGATTTCTTCCCTGTTTTGAGGGGCCCAAAACTGGATGCAGTACTTGAGGTGCAGCCTCACCAGTGCCAAGTACAGAGGGACAATGACTGCCCCGCTCCTGCTGGCCACACTATTGCTGATACAGGCTGGGATGCCATCGACCTTCTTGGCCCCCCAGGCACACTGCTGGCTCATGTTCAGCCACTGTCAACCAGCACCCCAAGGTTTTTATCCACCACTCTAGTCTGTAGGTCTGCCTGGGATTGTTGGGACCCAAGTGCAAGATCCTTTGCCACCTTATTCTTGATGATACATTTCATTTCCTTGTTACTATGCCTAAAATACAACCTTCACCAAAATTTCTGCAGAAAATGCCCCTCTAACCTAACTGAGGGATTTTACCTCTAGTTGAAATGTTGGCTTCTTTCTGCTCAATCCTTCTCTGCAATTAAGAGTGGTCTTGGAGCTTGCTTCTGGTGGAAAAACTCGGAATTTTGGCTTTTTTTCTGGCTGGCCGTGGCATGCAGGGCAGAGAAAATGCTGGAATGAAAAGATGCTTTTAAATCACTGTTTTTCTTATGTATTGTGAAACCATGGCAGAGCCAGGAGGGAAAAGGAAGGTTTTACAATTGTGAGCGCAGTTCAGGGAAGAAAAACAAGTGTCCTTGAAAATATCTCCTGGGTTTTATTACATGTGTTCATGGATGCCAGCAACTGGGAATGGAACAGCACCAGGGCAACAGGATAGATTTCAAAATATAAAAATTCAGAAGTTCTGTAATACAGTGCTAGAGAAGAATGATAAAAAGGCCTGACTGCACACCTAGCTGTAGCAGAAAAGAATGTAGACAATTCTCTGAGGAACAGGGAAACTGCTTTCCTGTAACAGCCTTGTGCTACTCTCCAGGCTGAAATTTGGCTCCTGGGCTGACCTCCTCCAGATGCTCCACAAGCAGGAAAAAAAAGACTCTCCAAAAAAACAAAAGCCTCAAGGAAGACATTAAGGGAATAGTTTGCCAGTAAAGGAGAATTCTTCATAATTGCCTTCAGTTAGTTACTGTCTTACACTCAAAGCAGGAAAGCTGAGTTCATTTTTAATCCATTTTTAATAGGCAAGACGCACAAGAATGCATGGATTTTTAATTGTTCAATGCATGTACATAAAGAGCACATATTGCACTTAAAAGCCCACATATGCAGAAAAAAGTTACATACCTTTAAAAGCTGCTGCAGCTCTGTATGTTAGATAGAGAAAAGCAAAAATGAGTATTTATTGCACTCATGTTTTACACTGATTCCTATTCCCATATTGCTGCATTATGTTCCCTGTGACATCCTTTACCGCTTTTTAAACTGAAGAAATGTGCCTGCAGAGTCAGGTATCTGTGTCAAACTTCCCCAGCAGTAGGCCAATTACTGGTAGACTAAGATTACAGTGTTAAACTACTCTGCATGACAGTCCAGCACTCAACCTTGGCATGCAATGCTGATCTCTCTCTGCTTGTCCACTCCAGGAGCCTGCAGCGAATCTGCTTCGATGCTCCAGGACCCAGCTCCACACATGCTCAGCAACCATCAACAAAATAAAAGTGGAAGACAAAACTGTTTTGCTACCTACATGTCTGCAATACAGTTTGTATACTTTGCTGGCAGGAAGGCCAAATGATACCTTTCCTTTTAGGACAGAAAAATGAATCATAATTTCTGTCTTAAGAGTAATGTTTTTGTGTCTCTGGATATGTGATCCTTATTCTCTCTGCTATAGACATGATCCAAATGCTTTCTTGCCATTCAGATATATGCAGGATACTCTTAATTTCTCTTTTCTTTACCTCCTTTCCTCTCTCCTCCTTCTTCCTTTCTTCCTTCCTTTTTCTTTCTTCCTCTAACTCTTTTTCTTTCAGGGGATGTGTGTATGCAGTCATTCCCAAGCAAAAGGTGTTTCCTCCTTTTTGTAGAACAGTGGAGAAAATTGTTGCATGAGTGGAAAGTTCCACAGTTAATTTCAAAGCTTTCCATTTTACAATATGGAGTGGGGATTGTTTCCATGCCAATGTCTCAAAATTTTGTCTAAGTGCCATTGTCCTCTGAAGAGAATGCATAGTGCTTTGGGAGCTGAAGATAGGACTAGCTAAAAGAGATCTGGCTTGTAGGGATTCATGGGCACCTTCTGTCTGGGAAGCTACTACAAACTAGACTACATTGTTTTACTGATCTGGAGCTCATTCCTGCTTAAGTCTGGGGTAAAGCAGGAGCACCCTTGGTTAGCTTTGTCACAAACTTAAGACTTAGTCACCAATGTAAGACTGTGGTATGAAGTTCTAAGGACCATAGGATAGAGGCCCTGCAGAGGGAGTACAAGTGGTGGCACGTCTGTCAGACAGCTGAGCAGAGATCTCAGACCATCAGAAGTCTTACTGGTTTCTGCCATAAGCGCAAGGGCAAAGGAGTTTTAAGAAAAGGTCTGAAACCAACTGACTTTGTGGATGTTTAGAGCAAACTCTTCCCAATGTCAGGAGTCACACAGATGTGGTTGCTTACAAATGAAAAAATTCAAAACAGAGAGCTCTCCATGCTGACTCCAAGACAAGTGGGTGTGAAATGAAGCCTGCTAGCTTGTTTGATGAGGCAGAGAGGCAAAGAGAGACAACTGAAACATGACCAAAACAGTGAGGCTGAGAAATGATCTTTGGAGCAGCATTGCCAGTCACTGTGAGCGGGGAAAACTGTGTTTGTCAAGAGAAGCAGAAAGGGTGTGACTTCTGGTCTATGTGGTCAATTGTGCTTTGTTCAGACCAGGACTGAACAAGCTTTTTAATTTACAAGGTACTTGGTTTACTAGACAGAATTATCTATTGTATATATGTTAGAGAAAGATTCCTGAGCCAGTATTTTTTATAAATCCTTCTCTTTTCATACTGTTTTTACTGTGCCCAAAAATGCTCATTGAAAGCAGGATCTCACAGATCTAGTGGATATACAAATATTGATGCCACCTTGTTTCAGCTGCAGGGGATGTAAGAAAACAGCAGACTCCTCATTCAGCTGAGTTCTCATCAGCTTGTTCCTGTCACTGCTGAGCACCAAGGACACCCTGGCAGAGAAAGGTGTCCCCATGAATGGTTCCCCTGGCTGCCTGTGCTGGTGCTCCTTTCATGCTGTCCTCAGAGACTTTGGGTGAGCCAGGGTAGGCTGCTGGTCTGACTAAATCCTTTGTAAGCAGCCAGTCAAGCTGTGGTTGCATGGGCACAAGGGATGAGTTGGGGAGAGAGGATCGGAAGATGGATTTATCCCTTTTGCTGGGTCTTTGTTGGGTGGCCTTTCTTCATCCTGCTTTAAACACTTCTGATAGATTTAAATAATAATGCTGAGATCCCAGAAAATTTTTGGAATGAATTACAGTGACATTCAAAAGAAAATAAAATACCAAAAAATGAACAATTTCCCAAGTTGGACCTTACCTGAGACTTTGTGTGGATGTGATTTTTGTAACTATGTGAATTATGGGTTCTTGGTTTGTTTTGGAATTTTACACCATGTTACACCATAAGCTGTTGCCTAATTTTCTCTCCACCAGCACTGCATAAGCATAATTTTTTTCAAGGCTGCTTTCTCCTGTTGTTAAATAGCCATGCCTACTGACATTCCTACTTTTGCAGATGGGCTAGAAATCTTTACAGAAATGCATTTTTTCTACAATAGCAATATGTCTAAGAATAAATTAATATACCATTCAACCATTCAACCTAAGAAAGATACTAATGCTCTTGTTGAAGGACAAACAGGTACAAAGACATGTCCAGAGATCAACACTGTGCCTGATCTATGTAATATTAATATTATGAAATGAGTTATACAGAAGAAGAACTAATAGTACTGATTAACTCTTAGGTGAAAGACACAGCATGAAGGGCTTAGGCAGGTTACAAAGAAACACTGGGCTGGGCAATAATAATTTAATATGTAAGACAGAAAAAAGAGAGTCTGGTTATTATCGAGGAGAGGATATTGATTTAGGATCATCATCACTTTGGCTGATTACCTCAGTCCTTCTAAAGAAAAGCCAGTGTGTTTATAGAGTAGCTAATTAATTTTTGCCACAGAGCAAGTGTTATAGTTTATTTCTGAGAGTAAGTGTTATAGTTTCCTTCAGTGCCTGACTGGTTGGAAGCTTGATTTGAGTCCTCAGGTTGAGTTTCGCTCGATCTTCTCAAGTCTGGAAGGGCCTGTCTGATTGTGCTGCATGTGACTCAAAGCCAAATTGAGATTAAAGTAAAAAAAATATGCAAGACAAAGGAACAAAAAGAATGTGTGCATTCTGTGGCATTATCTATATTTTGGAGAAATAATTCCTCATTTGTTATATTTTAAATGAGAAAGAGAAATATGTTGTGTGCCTGTGTATGCTAAATTTTATGTGCCTTGAGACAGAGCGGGTAAACACACATGTTGTGGAGTGTTTCTGTTATCTGGAGCTCATGGGCCCCTTATTGCACTCATTTGTTCTGCATGGCAAGGGCTGAGTTCCACAGTTTGCTCTTGGCAGCTGAGAGCTATTATTGGGCTGCAACATCTGTTTCAACAACAGTGGGTCCCTGGTCAGCAAAACTAATTAAAAAAGAAGTGCAAAGTCAAATACCATGACCTATCTGCTGTGTCTACATGTAAACATGGAAACTACTGGAATAATGAAAACTTAGGATAATTTACAAAAAATCTGACAAGTGATGAAATGCCTCAGAACTGTTCTTCATATCAGACACTTATAAACAGCACAGGCAAAGATTAGGATTCGTGCAAGAGCTTAAGCACGTAGGGAACTTTTTATGCACATGGGTATTGGCAGTAAACTCACTGAGGCCACTCAGCTGTGCAGCCCTTCCCACGTGGATGAATATTTACAGAATTGGATTGCAAGCTTCCTCTGTACTCTGCCAGGATTTTCTTAATTGGTAATTGTAGATATGAAGGTGCCTGGGTACACATTTAATGACTCCAAACATGCACGAGATTCCTCCATTTCGCTCTGCTGTCAAAATTTTTGCTGTCAAGAATAAAGTAATTAGTGCTGGTAAGTTCCAGCACATTAAATACTTCCCTCTGACCTAAGAAGGAGGAGAGGAGTCATGTTTATATTGGACTGATGAAATGAGATGACTTCCTTGAAGAAAATGCAGTGGAGAAAGTATTTAGGACAGAAGGCGTAGGAAGTTGTTGGAGCAGGCACTGCTTTGTTGTCAAACTGATGACTGAGTTAGCTCCAAAGCATCCTAATTTTGCTTTTTCCCAGGTTTGCTAATTAATTCCAGATTTTAAAAAATGAACAGAAACTGAAAAGTGGCCAAAACCTCCCTACAGCATATACTCAGATGAAAAAAAGAACGATCCATTTTTAAAATATGGGTAGATTACATGCTAAAATTGGGCTTAAAGGGAGTCTCTTCATATACCCTGCATAAGCTATATGGGATGTGGATGCTGATGAGTGAGTGGAGACAGGAGTACAGTAAATAATGCATTGTGAATCTGCTGCTTTTGCTTTTACACAGCAAATGGACAGAAGGTGACAGATGACCTTTCCCTATCCCATTTTCAAAATATGGACCATAAGCAAGTAACTGTGAGGTTCTTTTTTTCCAGCAAATGAAAAACATACAGAAAGAACTGTAACTCGCAAGGTGACAATTTTTCATTCATACAGTTCCTAAGGCTGCACAACATTTTCCTCTCCAGGTATGAGGGGCAGCTTCAGTCCAGGCTGCCATGAAGATATCAGAGATTAACACTGCCTCAGAGTGTGCTTGTCTATTCACAGTTCTTTTCTCTTTCAAATGTATTCTGAAAATTTCAGCCAACAGGAAAACTTCTAATCTATTCTTGTGTCTGGTTTTAAAATACAAAATTTTGGTTTTATTTAGTGCTTTCCTGACCAAACCTACATTTGTCTATGACTTCCCTTATTCAGGAATAATAGAATTCATTCTTTTCAGGGGCAACAGTGAGATTGAAATAGTGTGCTGAAGATGGTCCACCTGTGTAACCAGTTGCTCTCTGTAATCTGTTCTTTCTTTAGAAATGGTGGGAAGTCAATGTTTCTCTAGAGACTTTTATTGTCAGTCTGTTTATCTGCTAGAACCTCTTCAATATCCATCTTACATGGCTGAGAATTATCTTTACAGGGTGTCAAGATGAATGGTTTGTCAGACCTTCTGTCTGATGATTTTTACATCCCTTTCTCATCTCTCCATAGAATAGTAGGTTAGCAAAAAAGTAAAATATATGCAATATAGTGTTCTGGACTGTCAAACTTGCTACAAAACCAAATTCAGTCATGATACTATATCCTTATAAGCAGTTGAAAACTGCTTGCAATTATTAATGCCACCCCTGTGCCATTAATATTAATGTCATAAGTATCCAAAATAGCATCTAGATAATACTACTGTATTCAGATTATTTGTCAAGAAATATATTTTCCCTAAAGCTAACACTGGTTTTGGTGAGAAAAAAAATATAATATTGCTGTTTTTCTTAGCATCAGTGACAAAACTTGGATTATTCACTGCTAATTCTATCTTTTTTAAACTACACATCCTTGTCTTACCTTGTTAACTAATTTAACTTGCTATCATGCCATAGAGGGCAAGGTGATTCACACTTCATCATTTTTTGAGCTTTTCTAGATTTCTTCATTGGCCCATGCACTCATCCTGATGTTTCTTTGTTGTGCTTCAGATATAGCACCATTATCTGAAAAATAAGTAAATTATTTACTTTTCTAAGATTTTGCCAGAAAAGGCATCTACCAAATGCATTTGTATGGATTCTTAAGAAAACTGAAAGAGCTCAGAAAGGAGACAAAGGAATAGAGAAACCATCAGCATTCATTTTTCTAGAAAAAAGTAGCAAAATTGAGGCCTTGCATGCAATACCAGGAACCTGCTTCACCATTTTTCCTCAGTTATAAAGAGAGCCCAGAACACCCAACAAGGGATGAAGGCACCTCTATGATGTTAATGTTTTCCCAGTATGCTCATCCAGCTGGTGCTGGTCCATAGGTAGGGGTATGAGGTCTTGGAGGGGCTGCCTGGGCCCACACAAGCTCCCCTGGGACCTGCCTGCCTGGGGCTGGCACAGGGCAAGGATGTGGGTGCAGGTACTGCTGGCCATGAGGACTGTGCAGTTTCTTTGGAAGCAGCCATGCTCCTTCCCTTTTATTCCCTTGGTTGTTGCAAGGGAAGCAGGAAGAGCAGATCCCCCCATCTCTCCACTTTAAAGATGCCTTTTTCTCCTACTGTCTCCACCGTCAGAAGGAGCCTGTTCCTAGACCCTCGTCCACAGGAGAGTGGCATCCAGTTTCTGATATGCTGCTGAAAAACTGGAGCCAGCCGTGACCATGTTGATCTACTTAGTTTTACTGGATGAAAACAGTAATTATAACAGCACTGATGCAGAGCAGAGCAAGACTTTCAGCTGTTGCAATCATCACAGCTCTGCCAACTCTGAAGGAAATAATCTTTTAATGCCAGCTCAGAGCCTGGCCTTCTTCTAAAGAAATCAAGTAATACCGAATTATCAACATGCCTCTTGAACAGTATTGTATGCACATAGTTACCTTTTCTTGCAAGAATAGCTTTAGTCTCTTTGCCCAAATTTTAATCAAATTCTAACTGAAAATATATTTGACAGTTTTCCTTGCAATCAGTTGTATAAAGGAACGTAATTGTCTTTCCACTGTTTTATTCCCGTGGCCTGGGTTATGCTAGTCGGAGTTGTGAGTAGCTGCCGAGTTCAAATTCTTTCACGCGCTGATTGCAAAGCTAATCAGCCAGGTGAAATGCATCTGGAATACTGTTATTTGCTCTGATTTCCAGGAATTTAAATAGTGACTGCATCTTTGGGTCTTGAGCGGAACTATTCTCAGGATGCCTGCTTACATTCACCTGAGAGCCAGTGGGCGTCTGGCTGCAAGGCTTCATGGACTTGCTGCTAAAAACTGGAAACAAAGCAGAGAGGAAAAAAACAAGGCAGACCTACAAGATCTCTCCTAAATTAGAGCTTTCACCATGGGAGCCTGAGCAGCTCAGGGGAATTGGTAATGGGAAATTGGAGCCATGCACCTCAAGGCTGCCAATCTGTATCTGATCCAGGCTAGTATTGGCTGGAAGCCTTTAGCATCCAATAGTTCTTTAGCTCTTTTCTTGTCTTTGTGAAGCTGTTAGCAACCTCACACCAATTCCTGTTGGAAATATATCTATAGCCCAAGGCTACCTTCACAGCTGGCCTAAAGCTGCACCCTCTCACATTTGTAGCACAGAGGTGAGAACAAGTTGGAGACATAGATCTTCCCTGGCCTTTGAAGGGTATCCATGGTCAGGGAGCAGGTGTGTAGGCAAAGAGCCATGGGCAAGACATTGCTGCTGCTCAAGGTACACTCAGGAAAGGAGTTTGGGTCAAAGAGACCCTGGGCTAGAGGGGTGCATGGGGAGGCATGGCAAAGGGTTGATCAGGAATCAGTGGATGGGACAGGGAAAGAATAAAAGGTGCAAAAATGTTGCCCAAGCAAGGAGGCCATCAGTGCATGCCAATGTCAGTCATCCTCTGTCTATGCAGCATTTCTCATGTGTGAACTGAATGTGTGTTTCTGACCCATAACTGCAGAATTTCCATGAAAGCAGTGGGAAGACATGGGATGTGCAGTTTGTGTACCTATAAAAACCTTCACATCCACCTGAAAAGTGTACACCCAGCTGCTTGAGCCCAGGGTTTCTTTTTTCAGGACAAAAAATTTCCCAGCCCGGAAAACATACACTGCTCTTTCCCAGCTCTCCAAATAAATGGAGGAACAAAAAAATACAATGTGGGAATTAACAGCAGCTCCAAGGTCATCACAACACAGACTATGTTCTCGAGCTAAAAGTTCCAAAAGGACTGAGCTGCAAAAAGGAGATTGCATGCAGCAGCATGAGGAAAAATAAGTGGTTGCAGCAGAGCCAAATTTCCCAGAACAAACTGATGCATTCAATTAAACCTTCACTTGCTACCTGGGGACGAGCTTTACCTGCACCTTGGGGCTGGCCATCCACATGCAGGCAGGTAATCAGGTAATATGAGCAACTTGATACCTACCTGAAAAAATAAAAAAAAGTATGGGCTGGGTGTGCAGTACCTAAACTAATTACTCCAAAATGATTGCCTGGATTTGGGCCAAGCATTATCTCACTTGTCCTCAGCACTACTGCAATGGCATGAGTGGAACAGAAAATGCAGTAACCTGAGAGGGAGATAAGAATGAGAGAGAGGGACAATTGAGAATGGTCTTTAGCTGTGAAGGAGCTGTTCTGTCTCTGCACCACTCTTTTGTCCAACCTCAACAGCAGTGAAGCAGCCTTTTTGTCTTGTCTCCTCCTTTTAAAATGGATTGGCAGCCAGGAGCATTATCCACACATGCATAGTCTAAACACTGTGAATTAACCTGTTTTTTTTACCTTGATCTCTATACAGCTAGACTCATCCTACTGAAGAATAAAATATCAAGTTTTGAGGGTAATTTTTATGTAGAAAACCACAAATCCCTGATTATAAAATCCTGTCATCTTAATTTTTTAAGTAGGTAATTGGTTATACAGTGAATATAATTTTAAATCATGCTGAGTAAATGGCAAAGTTCTGATCCAATCTAATCAGGATTATTTGGTTTATTGAAAATAATTCCTTTTTCTTTGGTGGGTTTAAAGCGGAGAATGGTTGTTTTATTGTCAGTGGAGAAAGTCAGTAATATAGTTTCTGATCTAGTAAGCTAATATACAGGACCTGCTTAGGAATTTAGTATAAAAAATTAAGGTGTAAGTCAAGCTTGGAGAGCAGAGAAAAATACAGCCGCACAATATGCTTTGTCTTTCAAATCTGTCACCTGGAGAAAATAAAATTTTTCATGTCAGAGTTGGGAGATCCTGCACTGTGTTTGCTGCAATGTGTCTGAAAAGTGTGGGCTTGGGAAGTACCACAGGTGTATTTGTGGGGAAGGAAGGTATCTTAGACTTATCTTGCTAAGGGCTGTGCTTCAGGTTGTTCAACTGATGCAGCAGTTACTGTGTGAAACCATGACAGACATCAAGTAGGAGGTGAAACACTATTGAAATGCTGTAGCTTTTCCTTTTGATTGCTGTTCTCTTTACAGGGTCATTTACTGCATATATGCACATATAATAAATGAGTGGTTTTGTATGAATGAAACATCATAAGAGAATAGACAAAAATGTGAAATCAATAAGTTTACTAGCCTTTACAGTGAAGGACAAGACAGACTCTCACTAGTGGATCTAACAATTCATCCCTAATTCACTTAATCAATGCTTAGAAAATCAGTAAATGCTCACTTTCAGTGCTTGCTCCACAGGGACATACTCATTCAGTGCAATGTAGATTTGTTTAAACTTGCTGATGATACAGACCTGGGGCATGTGCTTCTTGCTGCATCAGAACCTGCAAGCCACATATATCCAAAGAACAGATAAACCGTGGTCATTTATGTATAGCTGCCTAGTCTTCTGCTTTGTGTTGGGTGTGAGCTGGGCACGTCAGTGTTCACTGAGGTCTTCCCCAGGGAAGACATGGGGAAGTTAAGCTTTGACCAGAAAAGCACCAGAAGGACTAAGGGTTAGAGGACAGGGCAGCTCCTATCTTTGAAATTCAGTTTGGCACTCTGTAGGAACTATAGCTTTCATTCGTGCTAACATAGAAGTTTATGTAGCTCCTTCATCAATTTCATTGCTCCTTTTCCTTTTCCTTTTCCTTTTTTTTCCATTTCCTTTTCTCCTTTTCTCCTTTTTCCTTTTCTTTATTTTTTTTTTCATTTTTTCTTTTCTCCTTTTCTCATTTTTTCCTTTTTTCCTTTTTATTTTTTTCCTTTTCCTTTTTCATTTTTTTCATTTTCTGTTCTCTTCCTTCTTTTCCCTGGTTTTATATTTCTTCTTTTTTCTTTTTATTTTCCTTTTCTTCTTATCATTTTTCTTCTTAATTTTTATTCTTATTTCCCTCTCCTCTCCTCTCCTCTCCTCTCCTCTCCTCTCCTCTCCTCTCCTCTCCTCTCCTCTCCTCTCCTCTCCTCTCCTCTCCTCTCCTCTCCTCTCCTCTCCTCTCCTCTCCTCTCCTCTCCTCTCCTCTCCTCTCCTCTCCTCTCCTCTCCTCTCCTCTCCTCTCCTCTCCTCTCCTCTCCTCTCCCCCAATGAGCTGTACATACTTCCTTCTTTCAAGAGAAACTGCAACCAAAATTGCCTATGACCTTTCCCATGAGCACAGGCAGAAACCTCTTCTTGGCTGAGATAAAGAAATTAGAACTTCACTCTTCCATGGTTTACCCCAAGGAATGCATTTTGGCAAGATGCTAAGAATAAACCCGTTATTGAAAGAGGGATCTGGGAAGTTGACAAGCATGGCTAAGCTCAGCAGAGAAATTTGACAAGGAAATAAGATGCTTTGTAGATCAGGGTGTAGTGATTAGTCTTTTGAATGCTGGGATTATTATATAAGCAAAAAAGGAGGGGGGCACTTATTGTATATCTGACAGCTACCACTTACCCAGGTATTCTTCAAACTAATGAGGAACATAATGGTGTATTTGTTTATAAATCTTGAGCAAGACTCCTGCAGTTTATAAAAGTCAATTAAATGTGATGGAAAAGTAAAGACAACTTTTTTTTCTACTCTCAAAAATTAGAATCCCTACAGAAAGAATAGGTTAAAAAAAATCCAGTGCCATATCACTGACATGCTGCCTTCAGGCTTGGAGTCTATGTTCATCTTCAAAAAAAACCTGTATTATATATTTAAAAACACCATGTTTTGAACACTGTACATGCACACTGAAGATAACCAAATATCCAGAAATCAGTGCCCACTGCTATGACAGATATTACTTCTCATCATGCTGTACAAAAGCAGACAGGTTAGAAAGGTGAGTAGTAGGAAAATCAATGAAATAATCTTCTGAAACCATAAAAAAGAAATTAAAAATTCTAAAATGTCTTATTAAAAATAGACAATAGATAATTAAGTAACAGTTCTCTTCATATTTTTCTTTTTCATAAGTAATAAATTAATGTTTTGAAAACTACAGTCTCCATATTATTAAAATATTGAGCAATCACCCAGAGATATTATTTCCCCCTTTTGTGTCTTCCTCTCCCATAATCACATACACACACAACAGTGAGGTTTACCCTGAATTATCCACACAGATTCTGCTAATAAGGATTATGACTCTGTGTATGTGCATGTGTAAAAAGAGGAAAATATGAGACAACAGATTCAGCTTCCGATAAAACTTTGGAATGTTTTACAGAAGTTTGTCTTCCCACATGACACATAACGCAGGACATTATTCACACAGAGTATGCTCAGGGAAACAGAGCAATTTACAAACTTATTTGAACAACTTGGAGGTTTGATTCAAAACATCCCATTTGCATCATTATTTGATTATTCTGGGCATCACTACACGTTTTTGTTTCGTCTTCTTCAAAGGTAGCTACCAAGTTGGCTGAGACCCCCTAGACCTAGCTGGAGTTCAGAGTCTTTCCAGTCCTGTCTGCAATGCCCTTTCCTTTACTTACAGACTAATTTGTGTGTAAGCAAAATTTATCATCAGTCTATGCCTCTGCCCCTCACTGGGACATTATCTTTGGAGGTGTTATTCCAAATAGCAATTCCCCAGTTTCAGTGAAAACACCTATGGAGTCAGCTTATTGAAGGGAAGACTGAAGGATATTTATGAATGTTTACATCTAACTTATGCACATACTTCTACATGGGATATAACACCACCTGGACTGAGGCCAGATCTCACTGTTTATGTGCACAGAATGTATGGTCTCATTTTGTTCCACTTTTTTGGAATTACTGGGATAATCTAAGTGTAAATGAGTCCCTGCCTGAGAGAGAGCTTTACTGAATTAGTTCCAGGAGCAAGTACTTAGTTATGATAACATTTTCTATGTGGAAGTTCCAACCAGAAAAGAAAGGGGACATTTTTCAAAAAATGTTGCTGTTGCATTCATTCATATATTAAGTAAACCGGTTCTGGTGAACCCCATTTTGAAGAGTTTTCTCAGTACTATGTGACCCTAGTGACCTGCTATTGCTCCTAAAACTGCAGTGGACTGACTACCTCCCTGAGTTTTGGAGTCTCACAAGAATTTTTATCATAGATCTAGCTTAGTCCTGGTAGCAGCACTTTGCATATTTTTACTTTGTATGATGAAAAATTACTCTTGATAAATTTTAGGAGCATGGAGAACATATTGCTCACCTACGTGGAATCTGCGTGGAAGCCACATCTTTCAATTTCTTTTGGGATTTCCCTTCACCTCTAGTCTGCTGAAAGCTTATTAGAAACAGTCTTGTATAAATATTCCCATGTACTCTGTTTTGGTTAAACAAATACCTGTACATTATTAGAGGATTGCTGGAAATTTTTAGAGTTCTTGCCACAATCTCCTTTACCACAGGGTGATTTTAGGTAGACATCAATCCAATCACAAAGGTATTCTACAGATTGCTGTCATCTTGAACAGATAATTTCTTGTCCCTATCTGCACTGAATGTTTTTTGATCCTTTTGATTCTAACTGAGGAGTTATACCTGTGAAGGATATGACTCCTTAGGTGACAGCCACAAATTATAGCCAGCAGTTTGGCTTTGTGATTCCTGGTGCAGACTGCAAAGAGTGACTTTGGATTTGGTTCTGTCATCATTTTAATTCTATTGGTTTTCTTTTCTTACACTCACTGCTGGAAAACCTGGCGGTTGTCTAGATCCAAGAATTTTTATGAACATCTTTGCTATGAATCTGTAAAAATCTTTTCCACTTGTCTGTGTTATGCTTAACAGTGAATGCAAAGACCAGTCTCTTCAGATAGTGACTCACAGGAATGCAACAGGCAATCAACACAAAGGAAATGTAATACCCTAGCAGCTAATTAAAAAAGCATTACCTTCCACCAGTGCTGACCTCTAGCCATGCAGAGGATAAAGATGGGTGTCTGTCAATCAAGTTTACCTAAGAAACCTTGGCACAGTATAATGAATGGACAAACCTAAAAAAGGGAGATATTTCTCAGAATTCGAAGGTACTTTTAATACCACATTTACAGAAGCAGAAGGACTTGTCAGTAATTTGAAACCTCAGCCTGCATACTAGGAATATACCAGTGCTAAATTTGCCCAGTACTATGGATACTAGACATGGACTGTGCTGAACCATTAAAGACCTCCATGGGATTTTGATACACTTAGCACAGGGGTGTTCAGATCACAACAGTACCTACAAATATCCTAAAGTCTGCACACTTGTATTTCAGTCTTTCATCATTCCAACAGCAGAACAAGCACTGAATTTTGAGTGGGTTTTATGTCCTAAATTTTTTTTTCATATATTTAGGAACTTTGCAACTGATGTTGGCTCAATCCTCAGTTCTAATTTATCATTAATTAAGGCAAGTTCACCTGCTATGTTGTCTGCAGAAACAGCATTTATCCACACTGTTCTTGCAGTACATTTGATTCCTCAGTCCTGCTGTCCATATATTTTTTCATCTAGATTTGTGTCATGCAGTGTGTTGCTCCAGAGTTCTGTGATGACCAGGACAGAGCCCTTACAGCGAAAAACAGCTTTTAAAAGATATGTTTTTTGTTTTCCTTGAACTAAGCAAGAGGTGAGAGACTAAGATCCCAATTATTTATAAAAGTACCATGGTACTTATGTGAATACACAAATGAGAGTCTGGGTGCTGGGAAGAGTGACTGGAAAGTTGCCCATCAGAAAACCACATGGAACATGAGCCAGCAGTGTGCCTGGGAGGCCAAGAAGGCCAATGGCATCCTGGCCTGTATCAGCAATAGTGTGGCCAGCATGATCAGGCAATCATTGTCCTTTTGTACTTGGTACTGGTGAGGCCACACCTTGAGGGCTGTGTCCAGTTTTGGGCCCCTCTCTATGAGGAAGGCATTGAGGTGCTGGAGAGTGTCATGAGAAGGACAATGGAGGTGGTGAAGGGTCTGGAGCACAAGTCCTATGAGGAGCGCCCCAGAGAGCTGGGGTTGTTTAGCCTGGAGAATAGGAGGCTCAAGGAAGACCTTATCACTCTCTACAGCTATCTGAAAGGTGCTGTAGCCAGGTGTGGGTTGGTCTCTTCTCCCAGGCAGAAAACAATAAGACAAGAAAAAGAGTCTAAATTGTCCCAAGGGAGGTTTAGATTGGATAACAGGAAAAGATTCTTTGCTTAAAGGGTTTTCAAGCATTGATAGAGGTTGTCCAGGGAGGTTGAGTCACTCACTATCCCTGGAGTGATCTAAAAGATATAAAAGACTTGCAGATGTGGCACTTGGCGACATGGTTTGTTGGTGGACTTGCCAGTGTTAGGTTTGCAGTAAACTCAATAATTTTAAAGGATTTTTCCCAGTCTAAACATTCTACAGTTCTGTGATTCCATCACTATTGATCTACATGGTCACAATCAAATAGTATTAGACCAGTGCCTTAGATCATGAATGGAGATGCATGACATTATGAACTGAGAAAAAAGATGAGGAAAAATGGAATTGCCATAAATGTAAAGCCTGACAAAAGCTGATTTGCTGTGAGTCTTGGCTCATCATCTGAAGGGGAAGGGAAGGACTTGTCAGGGTAATGTGCTATTCCCATCGAGGTTCTTGGCCTCCAGGAGCTTGAGAGTGCTGAGCCAGTTGTAACCAGAAACCAGAGCAGATGGGGCAGTTGGCATCTGAAACCTGGAAGCAGGTAGACAGGCTACCACTTCTCTCCACAGCCTTCTGTTTTCTAAACAGAATTGCTCCAGATAAAATTTTCTGTGCAAGAGATAACATCAGGATCAGAGTTCCTAGGAAGTGGCAGTGAAACAAATTCAGTTCTTTCTTAATCTATTCTTTAGGCAAAATATGTATTTATTTTGAGTGTTTATATTGTCCCATGCTTTGGAAGAACAGTTTGAAACATAATAAAGTTTTTTGCCTTAGTGTTGATTTTTGGCTTCCTCAGAAAATCCTCCCGCAGTGATGCCAACTTTCAAACCTTTGACTCACTTCACTTTGCACATGCTCAGCTGTGAACTCCTGAATTTTCCCTGTTGCATTTCCAGAATATTCCAGTTGCTCTGCGCATGCTCTATGACTCTGCAATTGCAGCTGTGGGCTCCTGTCTGAGGATACAGTTTCATGATCAGCATAATTTGATCTAACTATGGGCTGCTACCCAAAAAGAATGGCCCCATTTTCTCTGGTATCCCCAAATGCATTTTCAAAAATTCCTCTTTGCGTCTGATCTAGCAACTGCACATTTATGGAACTGTTTCTGGGAGTGAGAAAGAGAAAAATCTTCCTATTTTTTTTTCCCTTTCCTCTGTTTCCCAAGGTTAGTGCCAGTTCCAAGTATATGGACCATGGGCAATATGCCTGACCCTTGCTCCCTCTCACTGACCACACTGCTTGGGTATGCACTGCATGGGAGGAAAGAGCAGCTCGCCAGGATGTGGCAAAGACATGGGCCAGAGCCGTGCAGTGGGCAGTTGTATATTATGCATTTATGAAATAATACACAAAAAAACTTGGGCCAAGTAAATGATAATAATGAACAATGTCCAGGGTATTGGCTCTGCAGATATTTATTTAGTATATAAGCCATCAGGTACAGTATCCCACCTGACTGTATGGAAGCATCTTGGTTGCCAGCAACAAAGACAAGGAAATCGCAGTTACTACTATTAGTTCACCAGCATGTACTGAAAGAACAGCAGATACTTAACAGATATCTCAGAAAAACAAGCATTCCATGATGAGCTTGCTTATTCAGTGTAAGAAGTATGGACAACATATCACTATGCTATGCCTGTTAAGAGGAACATTGCTCGTGGTGCTGAAGGACACAATCTTGCCCTGGGGTGGTGTTCTTCAGGTTATTTGGGATTTTACCGTCAATAATCATCATCCTAGGCATGACAAAAAAAGTCAGATACCTTTCTCTGCAGCTGAAGCAAGTTGTATCAGTAGTCTGTGCATTTAGAGATGTGTCGTGTGTCCCATGCTGCTCCCTCCTCAGCAGCTCAGAGCAGCATGAGGGCTGGTGGCTGTCTGTGTGTCCTCTCCAATGGGAAAGAATAGTTACCACAAAGCTTTGATTTAATACAGAGCCATGCTCTGCCTGTTGACTGCTTACTTAGTGCTCTTTGTTGCATCAAAATAAAATGGTAATTAATATCTCTTCCATAATACACCTAGTATTTTTACACTTAAATTTGTCTATTCATCGCAAGCTTTTATAGTAAGTGACTCTCAGGGGCTGACCTTGCTTTCTAGCAAAGTGACTGGGAGAAGCATCGTTTGTCTTCTGAATATACAAAAACACAGTCACAGAGAAATAATGCACACACACACACATACACACAAAACCCAAAGTCACTTCAAGAAATACAGCTTTCAATATATTACCTAATCCAATTCAGCAGAACTCTCTGAGTACAAAGGTGATATGATTCAAGCATATGGATATAAAGAAATGCTAAAACAAATGGAATTAAGTAGCTTATTTATGCTCTCCTCTACCCAGTGCACAGCATCATTATGATTTTATCAGGATCCCCTGGCACTCCTGATGAAGTGTGAGCAGATTGACTCACCAAAGCCACAGCTCAAATGAGCCTTTACTCTCTGATGTCCATGGACAGCTTGTGAAACTTTCCAGTTGATGCTGAGATGTCCTCTGGGAATACCAGGAGAAGTCCAGGAAACTTTTTTCTTTCTTTCTTTTCCTCTTTCTTTACCATGGTATTTTATTTATAGGGGAAGGAATAAATCTCACCATGGGAAATATAAACTTGTGATAAATGCAAAGGCTAAAAACAAAACAAAAAAATGTTCAGAATTTTTCCAAACCTTGTCATTAATAGCAGTGAATTTGTGTTCATTTAAATTTCATGCTCATTTTTGGGAAGGGAGAGAGATACAATTCAAAAGGTTAAATCCTTTGTTACAACAGTTTGCCTCTGATCCACCCTTCTGTTAGAAATTACTGCTTCAGTGCTATTTGGTGGCTCAATTGCACACCTGCCAGCCTTGCCAGAGGATTGCATCCTTTGTAACAGTTCTTAATATCTGCTAATGAAGAGTCATTTATTGAATTTCAGGAGTAGGGAAAGGAAGAAAAAGATGTGTGTGTATGGTATTAGTTTACCTTCAAGTGAATTCAGTGTCTCACTATTGCTCCTTTGTGGTCCTTCAAAAAGTAACTCCTACTGAAACCAACTGCAAATATATACCATCAGCATCAAAAATTGTCATATATTTGAATATATATGATATATATGTATGTGTATTTGACATAAGCTCTATGCTTGTGCTACCAAAAATTTTCATTGCATCTAGCACATGAATTGAACCTGTTTGGTCCTTAAACAACACCCACATATGTTAATGCAGCTGCTATTACCATAGTATGAATAAAGCATATATTCAGTATTTTACTGTAGAAAAGACCTTCAATTATGGCCTCAAAGCTACAACCAGGTTATCTCTAGTCCACGCTATGATACGAAGCTGTGTTTAAACAGTTAAAGAAAAAGAAAGTTTTAACCAGATCACTCAATATTTTTGGCTTTTCTGTCATTCTTTTTTTCAGTGTGGGTGAGCCATAAAGGACAAATGCAGGTGATGAAGATTGAACCAAGGTTGGTATACAACAGTAGAGAGAAGCCATACCCTTTCTAAACACATGTAAGCAGATCTTAAACTTGTAGTTGAAGGCATTTTTTTTTACTCCCAAATACCAGGAGTATTAATTTGTCAGCCATTCATTTTCATCAGTAATTCATGAGTAAAAACAAAGAAAACACTCTTCAGGAGTGCTTTTCTGTCCAAATAATGAGCCATTATTATAATTCAGAATGCTTTCAGAAAGGACAGGGGAAAATAAGCCCCTACATCTGGAAAATGCTGCAAAACATTTAAACAACAAATGTTGTTTCTCACATCCAAGATGTGCTGAGGCTGTGAGGAAAGATGTGTGTGTGTGTGTATGCATTATTTCCCTATGATTGCAACCACAAGAATGGGTTTTAGTCTGCGGAGAATCAAACTCTTATTTCTAGATTTCTTCTGTAATTATGGATATTATTCCTAGCTGGGAAATGTAGACAGTTTTCCTTCCTTTTCTGCTTCTGGTGGAAGTGATTTTTTAAGAAAAAAACTCACCTAATGAATTTCAGTATTTCCCCTTCCCATCTTTACAAAAAAAATTCCTTGGTTTTATGTCTCTGTCAAAAAAGCAAGTGACAAAATAGTTGTCAACAATTTGTACTTTTTTTTTAAGTCACAACTCCAGCAACTAGCAGAAATTGAGGAACAGATAAACCATTCATTAAACCAGCTATTGAGGAGTGCTATAGTCTGTCCTTACCCAACCTTGATCCCTTTATTTAGGGCTCTTAAACAGCTGAACTGTGTATCATTTCCTCGTACCACTACCTAAGCCTGCTCTCCACAGTCTGCCTTAGCTGCCTTAGCTCTCAGAGATCAGAGCAATTTCTGCCTCCGTCTAGGATGCAGGTTGGGAACTGATGGGGAGCAGAGGAGTGACAGTCCTGGAGGCTGGTGCTGGCTCCCTGCCACCCACCTCAGACCAGAGCTGTGACTCCCACTGACCTGGCAAACCTGGCTCAGCAGCCCCTGTGCCTTCCCCATGAGAGACACAATTTGAGCTGGAGCTATTCCTCCACAGCTATTTGAATTGGTCAGGTCACTGCAGAATTTGGGGCACATAAACGACTCCAGAGGTGCAATGGATTTTCAGTCCCAGCTGTAGCATTTTGCCTGGCAATTCAGGGTGATTCTCAGCCCAGAGGACACTGGAGCTCATGTGTCAGGACAGAGGAAGACTGGGAAGCTCGAGCTTTTCATGTTCCTGGTTCCATGGTGATAGCAAATCAGAGCATTCAGCCGTTTCTTCTGCAGAAGAGGAGATCCCTGCTGCCCATTCACAAGAATGCCTTGAGTCCTGTGAGTATGAGCAAAGCCTTCTTCCTCTGTCATCTGGCAGCCTGGACTGGCAGAGGGTTGCTCTCATGCTCGCAAGGAAGGCTGTAAGAGAAGTTCATCGGCTGCACCTGTCAGAAAAAGGTCCTGAAGGCAAGCAAAGACATTGGAACCATCCCTCATGTCATAGGCAGTGGCACTTCAGGAATGATTTGATATGCCAGCCAGACTCCAGCTTCCCTGATTCCTCAGAGTCTTGTCATGGCTTACATACACCATGTGGCACCAAACATGAAAAACTGGAGATTACTGATCAACCTACTCAAGATAGCAGATTTAAGGCATTGCACATTAATTTGTTTTTACTTTGGTAGTCTTATTGGCTTGCTTATTTGTTTGTTTATTTAGAGCGTGTCCCAGTTATTCCCACATCCTTCTCTCCCCTTCACTATATTTACAGGCAACTTGATGGAGTTTGGGACATAAAAAAAAAAGTAATTAATTTGTGGTTGAAATTGCAACCTTGATTTATGTACCCTGTGAAGGCAAGGGAATTCTGGGGATGCTTATTCATCCTCAGCATTGTGAATACATTGTGCTTTCCACTGCTCTTCCACAGTTTTTCACTATTTTTCATAAAGAACTGGCCTTCAATCTAGCCTACATGCATATATTTTATGACAGTGGAATTCAGCTCTTCCTCTCTCTAACACCTTTTCATCAACTGCGCTGGAGCGACAGCTTTAACTTATGTGTATTGGCATTGAGGATATAATTCCATCTTGGGGTAAATCCCTCTGTCCATATCCATTTCTCAGAGTGATTGCCATGCCCTGCACAGATCCTCATGGCTCACTTTCAGGGAGAAGGGCTGCACATTTATAGATTTATAGCCACTTACCACTTCAGTGTCTGGAAGTTAAACTATCTGTAAAACAAACAACTGAGACTCGGGGTAAGGAAACCAAAAGCTTTTCATAATGGGTAACGCTACATTACTGACTGCTGAAAAAAATTCATCAGAAAGGGCTGTTTTATAGAGTCATGGAATATCCCGAGTAGGAAGGGACCCACAAGGATCATCCAAGTCCAATTCTGGTTTGATCACAAGCCAGCTTTCCCTGAGTCCCCATGGAAAAACAGGGGAAAACCAGTGTTCATCCCCAGAGACTAATAGGATGCTTCTCTAATTCCGTCTTCAGTTTTGGGCCCCTCACTACATGCAAGACATTGAGGCATTAGAGAAGGGCACTGGAGATGGTGAAGGGTCCGGGGCACAAGTCTTTTGAGGAGCAGCTGAGGGAGCTGTGGGTGTTTAGCCTGGAGAAAAGGAGGCTTGAGGGGATCTTATTACTCTCCACAACTCCCTGGAAAGGAGGTTGTATCCAGGTGGGGCACAGCGCCTCCCAAGTAATGAGTGATAGGACAAGAAGAAACAGTCTCAAATTGCATCAGGGTAAGTTTAGATTGGATATCAGAAAAAATTTTCTTCACTGAAAGGGTGATTAAGCATTGGAACAGGCTGTCCAGGGAAGTGGTGGAATCATTATCCCTGGGAGTGTTCCAGAGATGTGTGGATCTGGAATTTAGGGACATGGTTTAGTGTGGAACACAGCAGTGTTAAGTTAATGGTTGAACTTGATGATCTTAGAGGTACTTTCCAACCTAAATGATTCTATGGTACTGTGAGCTAGTTCAGCCATCAAGTAGCCATGCTGAACATGCTGAAATCAGCCAGATTCAATTTCTACACATAGCTGAGAGTAAGGACAAATGGTGAATGTAAGTCCAAGGCAATGGCAGTGTAACAGGAGGCTCTTATTGAAAAGTGGCAAGATGAGAATCTTAAGTGGCTCACCTGGCAGGTGCTCCATATGGTGAGGAACCAAATCATGTGAACCACAGAGAGATTTGACAGGAAAACATCTGACAGATGGAGGCAGCAGCATATCCCAACCAAAGCATGTCTCCAAAGAGCAGGACAGATTGGCCTGAAGAGCAGAATACGTGATGATTGTGATATGAACTGGCTACACTATGACAACAGTAAAAACATATCCCTGTGAAATAACTGTGCCTCACAAGTCAGCATATGATGGCTCAGAAGACAGACCAGCAAACCAGCAATAACACTAAAGATATAGGAACTTGTACAAGATTTCAAAGAAGGACCATGAGCTACCAGAAGGAAGAGTCTGAAAGGGGTAGGAAGAAGTCAGTCTGAACATACATCACCAAAATGCCAGCAGCACACACACAGTATCTGCATTAATAATTCTCCTCATAAGAAGTGAGTTGCTTTTAGAAATTAGGAGCTTTTTTATTTTGTTATCCAGAATTTAGTTACTGAAGTGGGATTATAAAATGTATATGCATAGTCTGCCTTAACAAACCCTTGTTATTTAACTGGCTACATGTGTGTAACCTGTCACCAAAAATTTACCATTTCATAAGTAGAACATATCCCTTCCGGGCATCATTTGTGTTATCCACTCACATGACAGCTGCAAAGGATTGTCATTGCAGTGACACTCAAAAAGGAAGGACATGCAGAAGGGTTTGATACAGCTACTCTGATTTCTAAGTGTGCTGGCTCTTGTTGATTTGTGAGTAATGCAAATGTTTTTCTGAAGAGGCCTGAGCTCAACAAGAAAATAACTGGGTTTCCTAGTGGACATGGAATATTTTGGCTTTGAATTCTGGTGCTGCATCTCTTCTGTAGCACAGAATTTTTTAGTTTAGAAAAAGTATTTCTGGGTCAGAAAGAAAGCAAACTTTATGTGTTTGTAATGGAAACATGCACCCATCTACTGGGCAGAAAGAAGTCATTGCAAATGTGATATCCAGTTCTGATTGTCAAATCAGCTTCTTCTTTGAGTTACCCCTTTATCAATGGCAGGTGACACACTCAACAAGTCTTCCTGAAGGAGAAGGTGGTGAGTGGTTCTGTATATTTTCCCTGTACCATTAAGGCATGAAGAGATACTAAAACAATTTTGGACAGGAACTGTTTAAAACCACATCCCAAACAAGTACCATTCTTTCCTGATACTTACCTGTGAGGGTGGACTAGAACCTGATGCTTTAGAAATGCCAATAGATTGGAGCTGCCTGAGTTTTGTCTTCTGGATCTGATGATCAAGAACATTGCTGCTTTAGCTACTTGTGTGCTAAATTGATCTTGATGATGGAGAACATTCCTTTTAGCTATTTGTGTGCCACAGGTGCTGCAGTGTAGCTCAGGCTTCATTATTTAGACTAACTCAGCAATGCAGAGCTTACCTCCTGGTTCCTCATCACTGCTGTCCTTGGAACATGTCCCATGGGCATCAACAAACAGGCTCTGCAGAGCCTCCACAGGATTTAGGAGTGTGGAGAATTGAAAATTCTCCCCTGAAATCACTCAGTACAGACCTTCTGGTTTCCTGAGGGAATGAATTCCCCTGTGGGCTTCTGTCCACTTTTAAAAGGACATAGAAACATGCAAATATCCTCTTTGACAAAGTAACCCTAACAAACTGGGGCTGGCAGAGAAGGACTGGGTACAGGAATAGAGGTCTGAGTGAGAGAATTGAGAACTGAGTGCTGAGGTCTCTGACACAGAAATCCATGTTACTTTTTGACTCATTTTCCCCTGTGCTATGCCTGTCTTTCTCACAGTTTTGAAGGATGATGCCAATGATTGTAGAGTACTTTACAGGATACTTTAAATGCTAATTATTAAGGATAACTTAAGCAATCTGAGTGGGGCTAATCACAGTGGGTGTTCTATTCAACAGGTAGTAATTTTGTTATTTTTAGAGACATTCCTAAAATGTTTACTATAAATTGTGTAGCTACCAACATGGTCATCAACATTGGTTAAAATTAATTTCCTGTCATCTTCCAGACTGAGAAAATGAACTCTTTCATGCCTTTCATGAACAAAGTACTAATGTCATGGATGGATACTGGGTCGGTTTTAATCTCCTTAGAGTCACATTCTAGGCAAAAGGTGTTTATTTCTGTTGGAGGCAAAAGAACACAACAATGATTTTGCTCTTTCTCAGTCTTTTAACCTGAAATTCACTCAAAATTTCTCCCTCACGTTTTTGCTTCTGTTTTGGAGTAGACTTGAATGGGCCTCAGAATTGTGCTGTGTAAAAAAAGCAGAATTCCCTGAGGCGGTGGCATGAGAGGTGTGGAGGACAAGGAGGTATCTGAAGCAAGCCTTCCTTCATTGTTCTGCTCCTCCTCACAGGCTTTCTTGAGAGGTGTCTTTTAATGTCCTGACCCCAGGTAGCTTTTCAGCACATCAGCTCTTCTGTGCTGGGAGTGCTTCCTAACATCTGTTTCAGATTTGTTGCTCCTTTGTTTCCATTTATGTCCCTTCTCAACCATTATTATTTTTGGGCTGAAAATATTAAATTGTATAGAAAATATCCGAATAGGCTATGACCAGAGTATGTGTGAGGTAAATTTTATTTTAATTGTTGCTTTCTGTCATATTAAGCACAAGAGGTTCAGCTGCTTTATGGAAAGGGGAGAAAATAGTTTTGTCTGTCTTCATTTAGCAAAACAAAGTCTACAGAGAGTATCTGTCTTTTTACAGACCAGCTGTTGCAGTCAGAAAAACACCATGAGGTTTTGAGCTCAGAGTCCTCATCACATCACATTTTTACCATCAAATCAGCATTACTACAAGAAAATTAACTGATCTAGGAATGTAGCAATTTCTTGTTCTAATGATTCTCTTAATTTTTGCAATCCTCACAGAATGAGAGTACCATGGGAACTGCACCTTAAGGAGTTCCTAGTATGCATCTTGGGGTCTGGTTTTTAGATTATTGGGACTACCATTATTGCTGGGGTGATCAATGGGTACCCATATGCTGAATAAAAACACTGGAATTTTTTGCATATTCTCATGATTACCAAACAACAGAACTATTCTGCATGGTGTTAAAAAATAAGATGGGAATACTACTGCTTATTTGTTAGAGTTTATGGAAGCAATCCAGTCAGTGCAAAATGAGAGCTTAATCTTGAGCAAGTATCACAAACAATTAAAAAGTAAAGATTTGCATTCTGAATATAAAAGGGTGAATGTTGTACTAAATAGCCAGTATTAATGCACAGCAGGACAACAAAATAAAGGCATGTGTATAAACAACAGACCTCTTCAATTTCTGTTCGCATTCACACTTCATTGTTGATGATAATTTCTTTTTTTCTTTTTCCATTCTCTAACCTTCATGCATACATTTCTTGCTCAGTCACCTATACCTGCCAAGATGAGAGGGACACAGCAGAAGTTAGAAGTGGACTGGCTCTCTTGCCATTTCCCAGTCTAAAATATTTAATATACCCTAAGATGGTGCATGAAAGTTAAGAATGTGGCTTATGCTTTGGGGAGCAGAGGTCATCTGGCAACCCAGAGGAGTAAGCACCTCGCTGTTTGCAAGATTGTTCTGTCTTTTTCCAGTGTAGCATGTCTAGTATTTTAGCTTTGCTCTGATTCCATACATGGGTCCAAGCCACATCCTGTTCAATGGAGTTAGCAGAACCTCTGCATAACTCCTCTGTGGGGCCATTTTTAAGTTCCACACTGGTAGGACATCAATAGCTCTGTACCACAAACATGGTTTTGGCTGGGCTGTGGAGGCAGCCTCCAGAGCAACTTGTGGAATTCTTTGGCAGTCAAACTACAGAGGCATATGGCACTGAGTTACTTACTGGATAATATTAAAAATAGTATAAGGCTCTGCATTTTAACTGAGGAACTATATTGCTGCTCATTAAACACTTCAGAAATGTCCATCTTCATAAATATAAAATATAGAATTACATATGCCAAAGAAAGGCATTATTACACTTCCTTAAAATGAAATCTTCCAGGTTTTAAAATGCTTAGTAATACTGGCTCACTGACATCCTTCTTGTGACCTTAAAACAATTTTTTGTTGTTTCCTTTAAATAATTTAGTGAGTGATTGCTCAGTGATGATGTTTAAATAAAAACACAATGTGATAGTTAATCTGCGAGACAGATGCTATTAATATTGGGTGGATGTAGTTTCAGAAGTATTCTGCCTGGATTCGAAGCACTAAGCTGGATATAAATAGTGGTGGATTTCCCTTATGTGGAAAATGTAATAGCCCCATTAAGCATGTCTTCGCTGCAGAGTCAGGCCGTATATTGACCCCCAGCTTTGAGTCCCAGCTTTTACTGAGATGAGGTGCAGGGAGCCAGACTGCCAAGCTATTTTGGGCTAATGAATCCTCATTAGCTTGGTGCTCCCTTGGGTATTTCTGTTGTCCTTCACAGGGCAACCCTAACCTAGTCCTTTATCTCTGCAGTATGTGGAGTTGTCTCAAGTCCAAGTCATTTGGTCTCAGACCCTGAGCACCTTTGAATGGCTGAATTACATAGCCCATGCATAATAATTTCAAGGAAATTATCAATTAAATAATAATGAAATAATCAATGGCATTATCTGGATCTGTAGCAACAAAGAGTGGTTAGTAATGACCATGGCATGGCCTTGGAGAGGGCTCCACTATCTTAAGGTCACTTGCCAACAACCAAGGAACAAATGTGATGCCTTTACAAGGTCTATCTGTTTCTGAAAAACCTCTATTCCTGTGAACTAGGTCCTCACCAGGAAACAGGGAAGATGAGAACACTGAATGAAGGTGAAAAGCTGTCTCTAACTTCTCTTTCCAACTTCATCATCCTTCAGAGACTGACAGCATCAGAGTCTGTGTGTGGGCATGACGAATGGAGTAAAATGCAAAGCTGAAATAAGAGTCAAAAAATAACTCCACTCTGAAGACATGCTATTGCAGGGGGCTGCTTTATGGCCAAGTCACTCTTCCCAAATGACCACAGTTTCAGAATAAGATGGAAAAGATGTTTCTGTATATGTATGTGCCAACAAAATGCTGGCAGGTATATACTGCCTTCATTCCAGCCCACCCTTCTGTTTTCCCTGGAGAGAAGAAATATTATACCTGCTGCTACTTTACATCGTAGGCTATACTCACAGCTACACATTCAATTATTTTTAAACTGTACCAGTGACAATTCCTATATATAATGGGGTCTATTTTCCCCTTTGTCCTTTGGGTGTTTTTTTAATTTCATTTTATTTTTTCAAACAAAATAAAAGATGGATCAGCTAAAGATCTTTGTTTAAGTATTATTGGCATAGAGTAAATTCAGTAATATGAGAGTTAGTCCTGGAAGTATGTTAATAAGATTACTCATATTACCTATGTGCTTAATAAATTTTTGCTGGCTACTGCTGGATGCTTTGTAGCTTTAGAAACTTATACTTTAAGTTAGAGTAAATCTCAGCTCAGCACTGAAGGGAAGGCTAATGCAGCTATTACTTACTGCCTGAAGTTTGGGACCTGCAGCTGCAGCTTCCTTGCTTTATCAGAGTCATCTTTGTACAAATCATATTGGAGTCTCACACAGGATTTAGCACAGGATTTTCTGTGCTAAGGAGATCCAGAGCTGCCTCCAAAAGAAACAATTCAGCAGAGGCACTACACCAGGACACAAGGCAGGGCATGCAAGTGCTAGACCTGTTTCAGCTGTCTTCCCCTCCACAAAAGAAGTATATATTTCATTTTTAACACAGGAACATCTCCATTTTGGGATTTGATTAATGGTGGCATGAAATGCTTCCACAGAGAAGGATAATGATGATGTGGGATAAGAGGAAGGAAGGACTGGTGCTTTTCCATCACTGGCAGGTTTTGTGAACCAGGAGCCACTGTGTTCTCTGCCCCACCATCCCTTCTGTAAAAAGTGACACTAATACTCCTCTTCCCCACAGGAACTTTGAAGATCAACGCATTCATGCTGCTGAGGCAATCAGATGCAAGAGATATACACACAGTCACTAGATCAGGCCTCCTCTGGGAACCTGGGGACTGTATCTCAGCCATGTATCTCACATTACTTAGAAAAGAAACCTTAAAAGTTTTCTTCAGTACACCTCTGTATCATTTCCAGGATAATGCAATATTTTTCTTCATCTTCTTCCTTGATGGTTGTTTTAAATATTGGGGGAATTCAGAAAATAAAAATCCTGTGCAAAAAACTTTTCATTGCTTTAACACGCTGTATTTCTCACAATTTTTTGGCCAAAAGCAGTCTCATAATTGGACAGTAAACTTCTGACTGTACAACAAAACTTCATGTATTTCACTCAATTTACTGTCTGCTGAAAAATATTGTCAGAGACATGTAATTTGGAGGCCAGTCTGAAACATGTCTATTTAAAGACTTCAATCTTTTATCATTATGTATAGTGATGGTGGTATTTATAATAGGTATTTGCACTACTGAAACACTGAAATATTTACCATGGATATTTGCACGTCTGAAAGCTGTGACAAGGCAAGAGGATTTGGAAGCCAAACCCAGAGTTAAGGCCTGAAGTTTTTTTCTTGGTGAAA
Source organism: Agelaius phoeniceus (assembly GCF_051311805.1). Lineage (NCBI taxonomy): Eukaryota > Metazoa > Chordata > Aves > Passeriformes > Icteridae > Agelaius > Agelaius phoeniceus. Next base: position 57,285,566 of record NC_135267.1, read on the forward strand.
GAAACTGGGAGTATTCCTACAGCAAGAAACTTTGGACATTCCTAAAATGCTACAAGTGCTCTACATCTAGGTGATGATCAATGAGGGGAGATGATAATACATCACAAATGCTGAAAAAATGACAGTAAAGAAAGTGGAGATACTGTGATAATGGAAAAGAGAACAAAGAGAAAGAATAAGACAAGAGTAAGAGAAGCATAATCCAATTTGTGAGGAACATATGTTTGAAAGTACTCGGAAAAAAATCTCCACTGTTCTTTGGTGAAACTATCTCAAGTTTCTCAAATCAGTCTTGCTTTTTCATGATAAACAGCACTATGATCTGGATATGTTTTCTATATTATTCACACAGTAATAGCAACCCGATTTCTGATATTTGGGTCTTTACTCAAAATCTTCAAATACAGAATTTCTGTACAGTAAAATGAGTTCATCTGCCATTATATTTACTTTTCATAGATAATTTTTACAGTCTCACAAATCCTGGTCTGAATATCGCTGCTGGTGAGACATAGGCTAAAATAATCCAAATGTTTCTCTCAAAGAGAAGCACCTTAAAATGAATGAATCACATTTAGTACTTTGACAAAGAAAAATGAATGACAAATATGTTATATAACTTCATTTTTCCCCAGAGTACACCTCATTTTTATATGTGCATATTAGTGATATATACTAATTGAATATGCACAGGGTACAGCTGGTTGAATGGTCCTTTGAAAAGAATATCTACAAATGTAGCTTGTCTTTCCAACAGTAAGTCAGTCTAATTTCTGCAAATACATTTCTTGTCTATAGCATTTACCAAAGAGTTTCCAGCAATTGATTCTACAAGGTATTTACAAGGTAGCTGGTATGACTGATTATGTTTTATTATCATTCATTCATTGCTGCTCAAATGGAGGACCTGAAATGTCTAACATGTTGATGTTGGTAAAGTACTTGGTATTTTTCTTCCTGCTGCTACTTTTGTAGCAAAAAATCATTAATGGGCAACAATGTTCATTTATCAATTTATGCAATTTCTTAACTGAATACTCTGATAAAGACGCACATTTTTTTTTTGTATTAAAAATTTAGTTCGTCATACTCATCTCTACCTACATACAGTTTTCTATCTCCATTTTGTAGCAGAAGTATTTTTTCAAAAATTATGTGCTTCATGTAGTGGTTTGTACTTTGTCATTCACACATTAAAATTCAAAGATTCATGGTCAGTTTTTGTTTCATAATTTGTTTGCCTAAAATACCAGACTAACATAAGAAACAAGCCAGTCTCTTGAAATATTTTTGGATTTTTTGCACTCTTATGATACATTTCAAAGCCATTAGAAGCTTATCTGACAACATTTTTATGTGACATGGTTGTCAGTAGGGAAAAAAAAAGAAAGGCATGGGAAAGCAGTTGGAAGAATCTGAAAATAAGAGACTTCAATAGAGTTGGGAACAGCTGCTAGTGAGATACATGTGTTTGTACAGAAAATGCACTGCCCTAAGGATCAGGATTTTAATAGAGGTTGCATAACACCTTAAGGTATGCTGTTCGGTGTCTTTACTGTTGCTGTATTTGCAAGAAGAGTGTCAGAAAACAACAGCTTGGTGAAGCAGATTGCAAATTAGGAAATTCAAGCCCCATTTCAAATGGGTGATTTAGGGTATAAGTAACACCACCCATTCTGAAACAATGGTTAATGCGCAGCAAAAATCAAATTGCAAAGACTTACTCAGAACTCTGAAAAGTCATCTTCAAGTTCCAGCACCCACTTGGAGCACTTCCCTCCATGAAGATAAATGGCTGACATTTTATGATCTGCCAGTGACAAGACCCTAAAAGCCTTTCTTGTTCTGGGCTAATTAATGCATCTACTATCTATTTTCACACCTAATTTTTGCTGAACTCTTCACTTTGTTATAATTATTATGGTTATTACTACACTGAATTGTTAAGTATGAAGGAGGAATTTTCTTAATTTAATTACATGAGGTTTGTATGATTGATAAAAACAGTTTACAAATGCATCACAAATTGTCACACACTTTGGGTAAACTAGCAGTGAGATGTTGGCTGTGTGTGTTACAGTATTAGAGTGGCAGAAGTACTACAGACTTCTGAATAGTTTAGAGACAGTGCTTGGTGTGACCTGAAAAGCACCAAGAATTTGTGTACCAGGGCTCAGTTACTCACCAATCTGAAGGTGTCAAAAGCTTCCTACAAAAGTTGACATTTTTAAATGAAATGGCTAAATTAAGAAGGTTGTGTGTGTCTTGCTGCTACAAGGTATGTTTTCAAAAGCCACTGAAGGAATTTAGTTGCTTCGCTCTCCGACATCGATGACAGCACACACCTCCTTGAAAAATCACTCTCTGTGCTTTGCCTGTGTTGGGGTTTTCCAGCTCCATAATCTCCCAGAGTGTACTGTTATTGCATTTTTGACAGCTGGTTCACATACCAAAATCGATGTAACCCAGCTGACCCTATATCCTTTGCAGGTCATGCATGATTCTAGTATTCACAGTTTAATAAAGCTAGGAAAAAAGACTTGCAGAGAAATACATCCTTCCCTGGGCAAAGGGGGTTGCAGCAGCTCTAAATGGATTTAATGATATAATGGAAACAGCAAAGTATCTGTCTGTGTCAATTTTATTTTTTTTTTTTTGCTATGGTAAGCCACCATGTGGATTTTGTTTCCCTCTCAGAAGAGAATATCTAGGAAGTCACAATGGAGATGGCAGGTAGAAGATGAGTCTTTCTCATTTCAAGACTTTCTCACTTACTTTAACATAATTTTAAGCACAGAATTTTGTCATTTCCTTTGCTTCCCATCTCCCAAAGCACAGTAACTCTCCAAGTCTAAAATTTACCAAACAGAATTGTTTTTGCTGCTGTTAAATGACTCCAGAGTGACCAAAAATTCTTTTAATTAAGATTCCTCCTATTTTTTAAAAAAATCTTGGTCCTCTACTTTCTTTTTTCCTGTTAATTTTAATTAGCTCCTTAGAATTCTGTAACAGAGGATTAGGTAAAATTGCATGCAAATGTGCTGCTTTTCCTTTAAAAAAAAAAGAAAAAAGATTGTGTTGGTAGTGATAGTTTCATCTGTGCCTTTGTGCATTACAAAACATCATAGGAGGCTATGCCTGGTCTAGACCAGGTCTTGACCAAATGAGAATCGTGGACAATGTGCAAGTCCTTCGTCCCTCTCACATACAAACCTTCCAAGCTTCCAATAGGTTTTCCCTTTTTTATTTCTGTTGTGTGATCATGTTTTTATTCATCCAGTTCTATGTCTGTGATGATGTTAAACCTCTCAGTAGCACAGCTGGAGTCTCTGAAGCAGCCTTTACCTTGAGCTGCCCCAACCATCAGAGTGGAAAGGAAACTGGAAGGCAAAAAGGAGCAGTGACAAAGGAAAACAGAGAGGAGCAAGAGACACCAGACAGAGTTTTGACAGCTTGGTGCATTGCACTGACACAAGACTGACGACTTCATTACTAACTTTATCCTGAGTGGAATTGATATGCCTGCACTCTCAGTGCAGGAAAGTAGTTTAAATGCCAAAATAATTCAGCAAGCATTGCCTGCTTCGGTTTTCCTTAGCTATCTAGTTGTGAAGGTGCAAACATTGTAACCCCAGAGGATTTTAGGGATCATTAGTGGCGTAAAAATCTGAAGATGTGAGTGACACTTGGCCTAAAGCCTGTGACTGATTGGTAGGCACAAATGTGGTTTTCAGCTACAGAAAGGAGTGAGGTCATCATCATTAGAAAGATGGAAACAAGATGTCCTTTTTCAGACTGAACTCAAAGTTTTGTACCCATGCCTTCAGCTTGTTTTGCTGAAAGATTTAAATATAAAGAAAATCACAATATCCCCAATGAAATATGAATGAAATGAAATGAAAAGAAACCCAAAGACTAGAAAGATTGACAGAACCATGGGTAACACAGTGAAACTTCACTGACCTTCAGTTAATTTGTTCTTATGTTCCTATTAGTGAAGCCAAAAATATGTTATTTCAGCAGTATTAATTTCACTAAACTTATAAAGAAAATATAAATGAGAGCAGGAGGGAGAAATTAACTAGTAGTTGACTTCTAGAAATAATTTCCGGTCACAACACAGTCACTTTATGAACTGTTTCAAAAAAATAACCTCCCACCAAAATCACAGTATATAAAATACTGAAAAAATCCTCATTTTACATTTCATTCGGCAGGATAAGCTGCTTAAGTCCAACTGCAACCTTCAGAGCATGACAAACAGCTGTCCTTTAAAAAAGATAACCAAAAGCACTCCAAAGTAGGAACAAGGAAGAAAGAAATGAATTATTTTATTTGGTGGAACAACAAAAAAGGTGGAATGGAGGAGAAAATGAAGGTTTTTGAGGTCATGTAAGGGTTTTCTTTATAAGCTCTCTCAATTTATATCTTCATTCATCCTGTTTTCACATATTTTATTGGTGAAACTTTAGAGGAAATACAAAAAAAATAAAACACTTTTCCTAAAATAATATGATGGAGATCCACTACAGCCTCTAAAAAAATTAAAAGGATCAAAACAAAGCAGATGAAGTTCCCAGGTCACTTATCAAGCCCCCCAAAGAAAAGCTGCTGCAGTTTATCCTGCCCTGCTTAGCTGGTCCAGGTACAGGGAAGGCAGTGAAACCAGCAGTAGAGCAGACAGTGAAGGGATTATGGGGCACAAGGAGGGGAAAGAATGTTTTCTACACCTAAGACATTAATTTTTTTTGAGAGGAAATTATGGGATCTTTTGATGTGCAATTGGAAGCTGGGATGAGGGTCTATTTGGATGAGAAAGTGGCTTTTACATTTGACTTTTGATATTGTCCAGAACTTCAAAATGAAAGCAAAGAATTGTAAACCATTCCAAACCTTACTAATGAAATTCATAACTGCTCTGAATTAGAGAAGGATGTGTCCCCTTTATGTCTTTGTCTTGTAATTTAATTAAATTGGCCTTCTTTGGCAGCACTAATTACGGCATGACATAAGTCATTTACTGAGTTCATTCACCATAACACATGAAGACAATAACAGAACTCCAGAGACACGGGACAATAAAGAAAGCAGTAACACTGGCTGACCTTTTAAATTTATTTCTTTTCCAGTTTGAATCAATGAACTCATTGAGAATCATGAGCACAAACCAGAGAGCTTCCTCCTGCTCATCACTACCTGGATGTTGCTGGAGGCTCTCTTGTCTCATTTGCCCTCTGTGTCACACTGGAGTGACACTGGTGACATGACTGATCCCCTGAACTGTACACAGAGTTGTTTCACTTGCAAGAATTCAGAATGATTTAAGAAACCTTTAGTACAGATTACATTGAAGCCTAAAATTGCTAAATCGCAATTAAAATTGCTTAATCTTTCTAACTGATGTGTTTTGTGGTTTGCCTGCAAACTCAGCCTATAAAAATGAGACACAAAGAGATGTCCACATAGTTCCCACACCTTAGCACAACCCCCCTGCCAAAACTCCGTGACTCAGGATAGCCAAGGACATTTATCATGGCAAAATGGATTGTCAGAACAGGCTGAACTTTAGTTCTTGTTGAGTGTTTGTGCCCTGGTGAAAGAAAACCTCTTAAAAATAATTTGTATCATTGCCTTGGATGACTGTTGGCACAGGGTTTCCCCAAAGCCATTCTCAAGCCTAACATAGAATATGCCATGCCAATATTCCACTAAATCAGGTTGTTTAAAGCCCCATCCAGCCCCACCTTGGGCTCCAGGTGTCATGATAGTAAAATAGCAGGGCTGCATGCTTCATTGTCAGCTAACAGCTTCATAACTTCTCTGGCCAGTAATGAAAAAAAGGAGTAAAAGTCCTTGGAACCTGACTGTGATTTGGTCTGATATAGACGGAAAGTTAATGACAGGCAAAAGAGCAGGAATCAATAGAGTGAGGGCTAAAGGAAAAGGCTGTATAATAAGGGGAAGGCTACACTGACACAGCAGAAAGTTACCATTTTTGGGAGCTGTCTTGGTCAGAAACCAAACATACAAATAATAAATGGAAACTGCAGGTGGGAGTGCTGATGCTCTGATATCATAAAATTTTATCATGTCCAGAGCTGCCATTGTCAGCACATAGAGTGAAGAGATTGATTTACATCCAGTGAATGCACTAGTAACCTAATAATAACATATGTTTTCCAAATAGACCACTCTGGAAAACCTGGCTTTGTTATAATTATATGTGCCTGTTGGACCTACCAGCATCTTGGATCACAGGCTGTACTCATAAATCATATTATATTGCTGATTTTATATACATATTGTGATTGCAATTTATGTGTCAGTTTATATTTATTCCCCTGCTTGACATTATTCCTCACTATGAGAAAGATTTATATTTTTTCCAGCATTATTTTGACCTTAATAAAGATTGTCTTACTACAAAGTGAATTATGAGTATATGGACCTCTTGGGCAAAGGTGGTCTTCAGAGAAATCTGACACAAATTTTTCAGGTGTCCCCATCTTTTGGATGTTTCGCTTTCTGAATTCAACACAGAGGGAAAACCACACAGTCCAGACCTCATGGCCAAAGCAGTGTCAGAAAAGACACTTTGGGGAACATAAGTGTCCGTGGAAATTGCCATCCCCAAAGGTTCAGGACACAACCCCTTCTGGATTTGTTCTCTATTCCAAAGCAATGCCCACCCCAGCCTTGCTTCCACAAACCTGTCTGACTTCCATTTGTTTCTGACAGTGTTTTCAGCAACAAGGTCTGCAGCTCCTTAGAGAAATTCTTCACTCTCTGGTATCCTGGGATTTCAGGATTTTTTACTGTTGCTGACACTTAAGGGAATTGGGAAACTTGGTCACTGATGGTGATTCTTCTCATTAATTTAATCCATTTAAAATCCTCTCTTTTTATATGAGGGAGTTTGCATCCTGACTGTTGAAGATTACTATTCAGGCAACACCCTCAGAGCCTGCATTTTGGAGGTGTTGAGTGCTACAACCTGAAGCCAGTGGAAAATTCCACATGGTCAATTAACTTAAACATGGTCTATGAAAATTGGCTTTAAGTGTGCCACAACAGGCTGAAACTAAAGGAAAAAACAGATCTGAAAAAAAGGGAAAAGTATATTTTGTTAGGGTACTTTTAAATTTAATTCTAGCAGTGATATAATAGGTAGAAAAATAAATTTCACAGGTCTACTTAGCTACTTAAGTTACAAGTCTACTAAGTTACTAGAATTTCTAATCTCTCTCTTCTCTTAGCAAGCAAATACACATTCAGCCATGTATAGTAGGAAAAAGCTGCTGTTATCCTAAAGAGTTAAATAAAAATGACAAAAAATATTGCTTAAAGTATTTTAGTCTATTTTGTGTTTAAAATGAATTTTTGTCATTTTCTTTCAATTATGTTTACTTCATAACTCACAGTAAATAAATCAGTTTATATATATATATATATATATGTATTTAAGGAAACCTTAGAAAGGCAGAAAATATCTAAAAGTTTTACAGTAAGCCTTCCAACGACATAACATGGTTCAGCTACAGTTGTGATCTTTTCAGATCTTTTCTGTGTTAACCCTTTCTCAGCTTTTTCTCAACTTGGTTATTCTTTTCTGGATTATTGTCTGTATTATGTCTTACTGGTTGTCTATTTAATTGGTCAAACAACTTTTTCAGTACAGCACAGAATATGACAAAATAATTTTAAAATGGTATTTACTATTCTCTATGGATCTTTAAGAGCAATATTCTCTGAAAGTTGGTTATTGGTAATATGTTTCTTAATATTATTCTAGAGTCTCTATGTAATATCTGAGCTGGAAGTTTGGACCTATAAATCTTCTTATGTATTAATCATAAGAGATTGCATCTAATATCTCAGACCTTTATTTTATCTTAAAATTGCCTAGATAGATGTTTATTACCATTGTTTTTTCAGTGGCTGCAAGGTGAGAAATGCAGCACAGATTCATACCAGGAAATATCAACTCCTCAGTACAAGCCTAATGGCTGTTTCTGGCTATTTCACATCAGCTTTTTGGTTGTGATCAAATAAGCACAGATTCCCTGTTCAGGGCAGGGTCAAGGATGGTTTAGCTTTAGACTGGGATAGTGGCTCTGAAGAAATAAACCAAAGTAGTAAATATGAAAGCTTTTCCTGAGATAGGGTCTACAATCTGACCATTTGCATAAATCAACAGTATTTACCATGTTATGGGTAATGCATTATGCTGACTTTAATTATGGTGATTCATTTATACGTTGTGGCACTTGTAACAATCCCAGTGCAACTAAAAGGTGAGAGTTTTACTACCTGTAGAAGAAAGTTTTCACAGCTTTCAGAGATAAACACATAAGTTTAAGTATTTCAAAGAGTTAGATAAATAGCTTCCATGTTTCTGGTCCTAAGTTTTGTATTTGGATCTAGATGTCTGGATGAAGTTGAGGAAAAATATACAAAAATACATAATTAAAAAGTCTACATTGGAAGTACTTTTGGGAACCGCAACAACTTACTGGAGTAAATTTGGTCTCTAAAGCATCCATACATATTTAGGAAGATGGAATTATTTCTTTCTCAAGGGTACTTCAGGATTATTACTCATTAAGCTTGTAAGTAT